>NC_143567.1:39505000-39880000 GCF_054136105.1 Typopeltis vanoorti | reverse complement strand
AAATGGAAGGAAAGAGCACTATAAAGGAATCACAGATAATATAAAGATGACAAGAAAACTGAATACGTTCCAGATGTCTCAAGTAAATACTTCGAAAGATTGCTTAATGAGACCAAGTTACAGAATAGTGGCAGAAAATATTCAAGAGGAAAGCAATCAGAGTACATATCAATACTTCAGCTAGAAAGAGACACCAAAAACTTGAAATATGAAAAGAAAGGTTGTATGGATAATATCTGATCAAAAATGCTCAGATAAGGAGGAATAAAAGTTTTACACAGGCTGCACTACATAATTTAGAAGGCCTGCTCAGAATGTCAAATTTCAGATGAACAGAGGTTTCATAGTCACTGATAAAGAGGGAAATAAAACTGAATTAAAATTAGAGGAATGTCCTTACTGGGTGTTCTTCCAGGTAAAATTTATGAAAGCATATTTGAGAAACTCAGCTGCCCAAATAGGGGTTGTCAGTATTAGATTCTGACTCTAAGACAAACTGTTGAGAACCATGGGAATATAACAAGGATCTTTTAAGTTTTGTTGATCTGAAAGATGTCCAAAAAACAAAAATTATATCGTGTAAATGGGACATTATATTGAATGCTAGATATATTTGAGGTGCAAGTCTGAAATTAGAATTGAAGAGAGAAAGTAAAAATGCTAGAGTGATTAGGTTGGAAGTGAAAAGCAGCAAAATAGGAAAAATGGAAGTTCTAAAAAACAATGAAATATTACATGAAATGATTACACTCTTGAAGTAACAGATTTTCTATACCTTGGTTCGTTCATCAACATTCTGACACAGTGAAAAGAAAAACACAAAATTCTTTAATACCATAAAAGCCTAATTCTAATAAGTGAAAATTCAAACTTATCACTATAAATACCAAAATTCATCTGTGCAAAACTATATAGGTTCCTAGACATGGAATATCCCTACTCAATGTGCAGTTAATATTGTCAAAAGCTTAGGACAACATGCTTTCAATCAATATTAAGATATACATGACAAGATCACATTCTTAATACTGTCATTCTTAAAGAAAGCCAGAAAAATATAAACAATTCAGAAAAGTTAGGGATTGTGTCAGGGTTCTCTTGAATTGGTAGAAATGCAGAACCTTCCATAGAATTTTCCAGACAATTGTGTATCAAGTTGTATAGATGTCTTGATATAGCATGTGCACTGCAGGAACCAACACTGTTATTCATGGCCTGCTCCACAACGGCAATAGCAACTTTATTCACTTGTGGAATGATTAGTTTGCAACCTCCGCCAGGTCTACCTCCTAACAATCACTTTTCTTCAAAATAACTAATCACAGAGCACATGATTAGCATATGGAGATAGTGGACTTCATCAACATTGGTTCAGGTGATGAAATTCACGGTGATAGTACAAACCTTGTCCAAATGTGCTTTGCTCATGAAGCTGTACTACCTAAACAGTTGTAATGCTGTCACTGCATTCAACAACCTGAATGAAGGGAAAAATCCCATGTCCATCTTCTTAAACCCTCCTGGAACCTGCCAGGCTGTGTGATATGCAAAATATTGCTGAATTTGGATCTCTGGATGGCACTCCATATGGCCTTAAACAGGGATACTTTAATTTTTATCACCATGTACTTCTGGAAGAGAGCCTGATATAAATGTTTTGACTACAATTCCAATCCAGAAATGCTTTCATTATTTATTTTTGGTGGATGTATCAGGCTTCCAATGTTGTGAAGTCTTCATTTCGCTGGCCTTACAATTTTTTGAGGAATTATGGATGCCCATGTCTCATCTCTTCCTGCTCAGGAAAAAAAAATTTGATATCACCAAAACATATTCCATCCAGAACACCAGGTATTTAAGGTGGTTTTGTTTTCCTATGGTAAAAAAAAGTATCCATCCCATCTATTAATGAAGATTTGGAGACATATCCGTGGTTATCTGAATGCACATTTCAGATAACCAATTTTATTTTTTTTTAGACCAATGGGTCACATCAAGTGGAACCAATTTTGGTATATTTTCAGAAATGAGGTCCATATTCATTTTTGCCTCTGATATGCTATATGGAAATTGCAAGTAAACTTTACCATTCATGGATGACGTAATTGTGAGAGGACAGGACAATCATACTTGTTAAAGTTTCCAATTTAACAATTTCTTTAAAGGTGCCTTTTCTGTGTAAAGATGGTTTTACCACTAGACGTTATTGCTATTGTTCTGGTATATTTCCTCTTTCTCTTCATATGATATGTTCTACCCAGTCTTGATTTTTTTTTTAATCACCTTTTCATCCTTCCACCTTTGCTGTGCTTGGGAGTAGGCCAAATGTTCTCGCTCACAATCAGGACATGTTAGTGTTTTGTGTAGTCTTTACTTATGCTCTTTATGGCTGTATTAGGTCAGATTGTAGAAATGCAATACAGTCTGAGAATGTATTGCATTTCTGAAAGTCAAAGCATAGCAAATGGTTTGGGACACCGAGCCAAACAGGAGAGCCGAGGTACCATACTCACGCTGATATGATGTTGAATAAGGTTGATATTTTTGATCAGAACTAGGTGACCATCTCTATGTATAGGAAGGATTCTTCTTATGGTTGTCACTCCTTGGTCTTTTAATTTGGACCAAGTCTCTTTGTTGGAAACTTCTACCTGATATTACTCTTTGAAAAAAAAGTTGGTGGTGGTAGGGGGGGGAGTCATTGATTGGTATTCTCTCCAATAGATGTTGCATGGAGTTGCTCTGCTTCTGGATAGCTACTTTAAAAAGACTGTTCCCCTGAATGGAGTTTCTTAACATATTTCAAAGATCTGCTAACATTTATTTCAAAGATCTGCTAACCATTCTGGATAAAGAAGAGTGACATTTTCATGATTGGAGGCTTGCCTGTTGAATGTATAATTAAGAAAGAAGGTATATTTGTTTATGTGTCTGGCATTTTCTGTTGATGTGCAAGTGATTTCTGTATTGAATTAAAGCTTGTAGAAATTCCTGATAAACATGAAGATGAAAACTTACTCATTCTCAGAAAGAAGTTCAGCACCAGAGCTCTCAACCTGCAAGCTATGACTGTGCCTGGGTGTGGAACAACAGGGCTACCCTGGCACCACAGCAAGCCTTGAGTCTTGACCTAGGACTATGGAAGACTTACTTCAACACCATTTACCCTTGCGGACAAGCCTACCAGTATAGTCCATCTTATGAAAGCAGTGGCTAAATAGGACCACCAGTACTCCCCCCCCCCCATCTTTCCAGATGTCCACAGGTTGCATCTCATAGAAAACATGATAACAAGGCACTGGATCCCAGTGATGGTAGCTGGGAAGATAGGAGGATGACAAAGAATCAGAGCAAAAAAGCAACATGAAAAGCATAGAAAAAGAGAAAAAAATAAAAGGGTCTAGTACCATTACTGGGAGGTCCATCTCCAGCAATAATAGATGGCTTGCATAGAGAGGAGTAACAGATCCTCCCAACCATATTTAGTGAGAATGCAAATTAAACATGATTTCTGAGAAAAATTAAAGGATTGAATAGACAGCATCAAAGGCAAAACGATATTAAAAATGAAGATGTTAGGAAGAAATTGACAGGTGTTTGTTGTCAGTAAGGCTGGAAAAATATCCCAAGATCTAGATAGACTGATTTTGTTACAGTGCCTTGGGAGACTGAAATTTAAGACCTGAGAATGCTGGAATCCTGAGAGATAGCAAGTTGAAGTGGAGGAAGACTGTCAATAGGAAGTTAGAAATAACAATCTTTTAATGTACTACCATCATAGTATCCTGTACATCCCCTTGAGTTTACATATCAGGAATTTGATGAAATTATATCCTTGTTTTAATACTTTACTCAAGAGTAAGTGAACGAAGTTAACATGCGAGGTATCTTCATTACTGGTAAAGAAGCTGATAACTTCATATTAATTGCCTCAGTATCCCATAATGCACAGCATACTTCCTTTTGGATTTGAAATTACATCATGTGCAAAAGCTCTGTTTGCTTATTGGGGCATCTGCATCATATGGTTGCTCTTCTCTATATTCCAAAGATCTGGCCCAAGTCCTAAACAATTCTTTAATTAATAATGTCTTATATGGTGAATAAGTTTGAGCTTATTCTTATCGTGTAGAAGTGCAAATAAAAATCTTTATTCCCTAAAACTTGAATACTGTCACCCTATTCAATACAATGATATTGAATAGGGTGACAGTATTCATCCTGTTCAATGTTTATTTTATAAAATTTTAGCTATTAGCTACTAACTTTACAGCCTCTCACCTCAGTAGTAGTTCAGGTGGTAAAACCACTGCTTATTTACTGCAAAGGTTGAGAATTTGCATTGCTTGTGTGGTCCTTGAGTTTATGAGGCTTGTTTATTTTCATTATTTTTTTTTAATCAATAGTTGCATTTGTAACAGTAACAGTGTGTATAAATTTTTTTTTTTTTTAAGTGTTATGCTAGTGAAAAATAATGTACAGGGTGTCCCAAAATTCACGCAAGATTTAAATTTAGCGCCATTTGTGCAGCAAAGTATTGCCAACGAGAAAAAAAAAGACACCATGACAGCTCAGGGTTTTAAAAATGACCACACACAGCAAAGAGAGTTCGTTGAATGGATTATGGAACAACAAGTGGATGCTTATTTTTTGAACAAAATCATCTTCAGCGATGAGGCTCATTTTCATCTTGATGGCTTCGTTAATCGACAAAATTGTCGCATTTGGGGTTCAGAAAATCCAAGAGTGATTGTAGAGAAACAAATGCATCCACAACGTGTCACTGTTTGGTGCGGATTTTGGGCTGGAGGCATCATCGGTCCATTCTTCTTCGAAAATACGGCTGGTAAGGCAATAACAGTTAATGGTGCTCGCTATCGTGACATGATAATCCAGTTTTTTGTGCCTAAATTGCAAGATATGGATGTGGACGATATGTGGTTTCAACAAGACAGTGCCACATGCCATACAGCCCGAGAAACAATTCAATTACTGCATGAGTCATTTCCTGGGCATGTAATTTCCTGTTTTGGTGATCAGAATTGGCTGCCCAGATCATGTGACTTAACGCCGTTGGACTTTTTTCTTTGAGGTTTTTTGAAGTCTAAGGTTTATGCCAACAAGCCCGCGACCACCCACGCCTTGAAGGAGGAAATGGAGCGCTGTATCAACAAAATTCAGCCACATTTATGCAAAACGGTCATGGAAATTTTCGACAAAAGAGTGTGTATGTGCTAACAAAGCTGTGGAGGCCATTTACCCGATATGCTATTCCATGCATAACCCTATACTGTATAGTTTATGAATCAATAAGAAATTACAATTTTTAATTAAAAACCTGTGTTTTCTATCAAAATTACTTCTTGCGTGAATTTTGGGACACCCTGTAATTATAGGCATATACAACAAAATCTTAATATTTAATGAGCTCACAATCATACACTTATTTGCAATTAAGATTTTATAACAGATCCTAAATATGCACACACTATTCAAAATCAAATTAGGATACAAAGTGCACAACAGGAGTATGTCATAAATCTCGACCTCCTCTTGCTTTCCCCTTTGGGTCAGTGAAATCTAAACTAGATAATTCATGCTTTTTTATCCATTTTAAACACATGAATATCATATGCAAACCACCAAGATATTTAAAACTAGTCTCCCAAAGGCAGCACAAATGTCTTGAAAGCAGCAGCACTAAATTGCAGTATTATGATGCATGAAGAGTTCCTTGACAAAAATCTTTTAATTTATTTTATTTTTTAAATTAAACACAATAGTAAAGCAAAGTTTTCATTTCTTTTCAGTGGAAAATTCTCACCAACTTTGTATGGCACAGTAAAGAAATATGGACATGAAAATGAAAGTCATCACCTGATATAAACAAGATATAGTTCTCTAATTGCAAGAACTTAGTTGGAAATGTTAATGCAACTTATTAACAGCTTTTCAAATTTCAGATACAAAAATCTGTAAGTCCCATTTTCTTTCTCAATAAATGCCATAATCAAATAGCTGTGACAGACCACAGTTATACATAAAGATTCTTCCTCCTTATACAAACTATATTAAAGAAATGTCAGTTAAAAAATGTTTTTAATTAAAATGTCAATTAAACTGCACTATTCTTTTTTTTTTTGTTTTTTTCTTGTAAATTATAAGATAGCAGATATTTTGTAGTGTTGTGTGCTCATTATTACGTATCTACTGCATTCTGAATGAACTAGGATAAGCTAGTAACTTAAGAGTAAAGAAACTGTGTTCTATATTTACTGTAACCACACATAATGACATACATGATAATACAACATAATTAGATATTATGCTATCTGGGGTCTTGCCCAGTAATAAAAGATTGTTTTCATCAGGGAATGAAGCAAAGTGTGAAAAATCATCTAAACAAACCCAATTAAATCCCTAAGTAGAAATTAACACAGGCACCTGCCACTTCTTGTACATCTAAATATCAAAGAAGTAGTTTCAGATTTTTTTTTTTTTTTTAAATATCTGATCCGCACCTGAAAGGTCACAACACCTATAGCAAAGCAGTGTCATGTGTGGGGGGAAGAGAATAACAAGAAAGGAAGATAAGATCAAAAAAAATATAGCAAAGAGAAGCTCTAATAATTATGCTAAGCACTTACTTAGCATTACTGTTTTGCCAGGTCATACACTAGTTATTACTAGGGATGCACTGAAGTAGGATTTAGCCAAAGTATACTGAATTAAACATGTTTTTTTTTTAAAAAAAACTCATTAAAAATTTATTAAAAAAAATTTTTTTTTTTTAATGTGTACATTATTTTGTTCATAAAATTTAATTAATCATGCTTTTGTCTTTGGCAGAATATTCATTCGGTTCTTAAGAGTAATTATCAAAGAGCCTAAATGTATTCATTGTTTCCATATTTTGCTATAAAATATAGAATCTGTAATCTATGTAAGACAAATATAAGCTTCTTAGCTCTATAGTTTAATATTTTATTACACCCCCACCTAGAGATCACTTATTATGAATTGTATTTTTCATAAGTGAACAGCAGTCAGTTCTTAAGAGTAATTATCAAAGAGCCTGAATGTGTTCATTTTGGTGCTTATTTAATTTTCTAACAAAGCTTGGTTATGATGTCAAATGCGCTTTTGTCTTCTATTCCATGGGTGAGTGGAATAATTTGCCCTTAGGGATAGTGAGTGCCCCCACGTTCTCTCCCTACCTTCCATATAACAAAACATTTCACCAGATGATATCGTACAACACCCATTCAAAGTTATAGACCTCTATCATATCATCCCTCTTTCTCCTATTAACTAGTCTGTAATCCACATACTTGCAATCTGTCCTCATAATCTAAATACTATCCAGATATAAACTTTGTAACTCTTCTTTGCACCCTTTCCACAGCTTCTTTATCTCCTTAGAATCGGAGACCAAATCTGTGCACAATAATCCAGGTGTTATCAAAGCTTTAAAGAGGCAGTTTCTTGTAGTATAACCCCACTAATATAATATGCCACTGGAAATCATACCAAAGTGCATAACTTTACACTTATTAACATTAAGATGACAGCCATTTTCGTTTGCCCCAGATTTCCAGCCTATTCAAATCATCTTATAAGTACTGAATACCAATAGCATCCCTGATTGTCCGGCCTATCTTCGCATCATTGCCAAACAATTGCACATCTAATGTTAGACCCTGCCTGATATCACTGAAGATACCACACAAAACAAAATATATAACAGAATAACTTGGTATGGTTGAGTGTTGGTTGAATAAATTTATACAGAATACAAGAGAAATTAACTGAAACACTGAACTAAACAAGCAGTATATAAAACAGTTTCAAACAATTATAATTTATGGATCTGAAAGTAGGATGAGAAATAAGCAGTTCTCAAAGACAGAACAGAAAAATTAGAATTGTATGGAATATTAGGTGAGTGAATGATGACAGCTATGCAACAAAAACTAATAATATTAAGATAAAAAGGAATTTGACATATTCTGGAATATTAATGTCTTCGTAGCTAATCTAAAGATGACATGGTCACTTCCAAACAAAATAGGGGATGAAAGATTAACGAAATAGGTGTTTGAAGAAAGACCTGTTTTGTTAATTTTGCACAAATAGCAGGGAGGAAATAGATAGGGAAGAATTCATGCAGTTAGGAGAGCTTTAGAAGAAAGAAAATTTAGCCATTATTAAATCGAAGACTTCAAGATTAAGAGATCAATTTACAAGAGAAATGTTGGTAGCAGACCACTAATGAAATATTAAGCATGTGGGATGACTATCATCATAATATTTGGTACACTCTTGCAAATATACCAGAACAATGTGTTAGACCAAATATGGCACACACACAAAAAAAGAATAACAAGATGACATAGACAAACTGATTTGCACTGCCTTAGAGAACTGTAAATTAAAAGGTGGTAATGAAAACTTATTATGCAGGACTATAATATATCCCTTGATAGCACATACTAGGAAATGTTGAAAAAAATGCATGATTCGTGAGATTAAGTCATTTCATACTTGCCTCCTTTTTAACTAATTTTGTTCTTGCATCATCCACTGACTGACTTTTGCTGTGAGATGGAGATTGAGAAACTGAACGGTGCTTAACAGGGACCGGAGACATCGAAGGTTCCCTTTTTTCCTAAAAGTTTAATACATAAATATATTGATTATTAACTAATCAATTCTTGTATTAATATCTCTTTATATTGATGCTGTTATTTCAGTTCAAATCTGTTTCAAATAATATGCAAGTGACAGGTGGGATTTTACATTTAGTAAACAAATGAAACATAACAATAAAACTGGAGCATAACAGCAAAAATAGTATTCTTTATACAGTCAACTCTCCCTATAGAGAATATTTTGAAATAGTTTATTATAGTGGAGGTATACTAGAACTTTTGCTTTAGCACTAATGCAATTGAGATTTCACTGGGACTTTCATTTATTACCCTATTATAATGAGTGAGTTCACTACAATGTTTTGCATGTGTGAGAAATAAGTTTTTCATATCATGAATACATTTAAATTAAATCAGTTATTAAATTAAATTAGTTATAATTTCCAATAAAGGAAGTTTTAAACAAATCAATGCATTCATGTAGTTCAATATTAGTTCAATGATCGAGGAAAGGAAGGAGTAGCGATAGCATTCAACACCGAACATGAAGAAGGCATTGGAAAGAAGTTTCAAGTAGAGTTATGTGGGCAAACTTCAAAATAGGACAACGAAACTTATTTGTGCCTATGGTCCTTCCACAGAATTTTCTTCTAAGGAAGAAGTGGAGTTTTTTTTTTTTTTTTCATTAGAACAGGTAGCTAATATTTAAAAAAAAAAAAAAATGGAAAAAGTGGTATTTGTTGGAAACCTGAACAGCAGAGCAGGAAATAAATCTCACCAGGAATATAGGAACATTTGGGGAAAATTTGGAGAAAATTACAAAGCTAGTAATGGTAGGTATTTGCTGGACTTCTGCTAAGGACACGGACTAGCCATTACTAACACCATGTTTCAACATAAAGATGTGCACAAGTTCATATGGAGAGAAGACACAAGAAATAAGAAAAGACTCATTGACTAAGTCATCGTTGATAGTGATATCATAAAGCTGGTTCAGATTACAAGTGTGTACAGAGAATTTGAAATTGGAAGTGATGGTTACTTAGTAACTAAGTTACAGCTTTTACAAGTAAACTGTACACTCAACTATGCAAACATTATTAAAGAATTGCAGGCGTAAACTTCAGTGGCTAATTGGTTCAAAAGACATATTTCGAAGATAGCAAGAAATTCTGGAGGTTGTTGAAGAAGCTCAGAAATACAGGAAAGAGTACTCTAAAAGGAATTAGAGATGATAAAATTGAAAACTGGAAAAGAAGATATCCTTAAAGTATGGAGTAATTACTTTGAAAAATTGCTAAATGAAATAAGCAGTGATAGCACAGGTAAAAAACACTTAACAGGGATGCAGTCATGAATACATATCCATACTTGGAGTAGAAAAGCCATCAAAAGCCTAAAATGTGTGGAGTAGATGATATTCTACCAGAAATACTAAGTATGGAGGTATAAAAGTCTTACAGTGGCTGCATTGCACAGTTCAGAAGGCCTGGACAAAGGGACAAATTCCAGATGATTAAATTAAAGTACCAATATATAAAAAGGGAAATAAAACTGAATGTGAGAATTTCAGAGGTATTTCTATACTGAGCATTACTGGTAAGATTTATACTTAAGAAATGGTCGAGAGAAGGATTGTGGAAGAGAAGCTTAGGGAAGAACAGTCTGGATTCAGGTCAAATAGAGGCTGTCAAAATCAGATTTTCACTTTACGACAAATAGTTGAGAAATCATGGGGATATAACAAAGATCTGATTTAAGTTTTGTAGATCTGGACATGGTGCCAAGAGAAAAGCTATTCAAAATGCTACTAGTTATATGGTTTTGATGGGGCATTATATCAAGCAATACTTAGTCTTTATATGAGTTGTGAGTCAGCAGTTAGAATTGAAGGAAGATGGTTTAATGTTAAATCTGGTGTCAGACAAGGATGTACATTATCCCCTCAGTTATTCATTATCTATATGGATCACATCATGAAGGCAAGTGGTATCAAAATTGGAAATGTTAATGTCATCTCTTAATATCAGCTAAATAAATCTGCTACAAGTCTGCCAGATTCCCTGACTAAATTGAATAACTACTGTCATAGATATGGTGTGAAAGTCAGCAATAACAAGACAAAGACAATGAAAATAGGCAGAAGCATTGAAAATATCAACTTCTTTGTGAATGGAGAACCTATAGAACAAGTAAAATATTTCAGCTACTTAAGCATGATTTTTAGTGAAGATGGTAATTAAATATGGAAATAGACAACAGAATCAACAAAGCTGGTATGGTAGGAAGTCACCTAAATAAATTTATATGGAATAAGAGAGAAATTGGTCAAAACACTAAATTAGCTGTATACAAGGAAGTGTTCAAACCAATTTTAACTTATGGATCTGGGAGTTGAGTTAGAAGTAAAACACTTGACCAAAGACTAGAGGGTGCAGATATGAGTCCTGAGAAAGATTAGGAGCATGAATAGATGGCATCAACTTCAATATCATATTAAAAACAATGATATTAGGAAAGAACCAATGTCAGCATCCAGGAATAGGTTAGCACATGGGTGTCAAACTTGCAGCCCATGGCGAATATTTTTGCGGCCCAGCCAAATGTTTGCCAATGAAAGTGATTACTACATATAGCAGTGTTGCATGCATTTCCTTTACACATAGGCGAACCATTTCCCCCCACTATTTCTACCATCCGATTATATAACTACTATCACGTGCCAGTGCCACACCAACGTCTATTCGTCAGTCTTGTTTGAACTGACTTGTTTGGTGTGCGTAACAGGAAATATTTTGCTTTCGGTGAACAAGAAAAATAAGTTTACTTACATTACGCTTATTAATTTATGCAGTCATTTAGTGTCTGGTAAGTTGATGTTCAAGAAAAAATATCAGTTTTTATTAAAATGTTCTATTATTTTATGTGAATGATTATTAATTTTTATCAGTTCCTTTGTATTCAGCATGTCTATCAAAACCAAGTGATAGTAATAAATGAAAAATTGTTGACGAACATCAAAATTTCCAAGAAAAGTGGGTATTTTTGCTGTGAAGTAAAAAATAAAATAATCTGCTTAATATGTAATAATGTTATCAGTGTACCAAAGTTATACAACATAAATCAAAATATGATAATTACGAGGGATTTAAGAGACAAAAGTTGAAAGAGCTCAAGTTGGGACTGAAAAAACAACAGTTCATGTTTACTAAAGTATTACCAGAAAGTGAAGCGGCGGTGCATGCAAGCTACGTCTTGTCGGAGTTGACAGCTAAACACTCTAAACCTTTTACTGAAGGTGAGTTCATTAAGGAATGTCTAATTAAAGCTGTAGAAATTATTTGTCCTGAAAATATGAAGGCTTTTCAAACAATCTCTTTGTCTAGAAATACAGTTGCAGAAAGAATTACTGATTTGGCCGACAATTTAAGTGTTCAGATCAAAGCAAAATCATCTAGTTTTGAAGCTTTTTCCATTGCCTGTGACGAGAGTACGGACATTGGGGTGTAGCTCAATTAGTTTCTTCGTGCTTGCGACACGGATTTCAACATTTTTGAGGAATTATTGAAACTAGTACCAATGCATAACACTAGTACAGGACAAGATATATTTAATTGTGTTTTTGAACTTCTGCAAAAATACAATCTACCTCTGTCAAAATTAACTTCTGTAGCTACAGAGGGAGCTCCTTCTATGACCGGAAAAAACAATGGTTCGTGGCATTACTGCAAAAAAAAAAAAAAAAAAAAAAAAAAAGTGAAATTTATGACAAATCCAAGATTCATCATATGCATTGCATTATACATCAAGAAGTATTATGTGCGAAATTAATAAACATGGAAAATATGTTGACACCTATCAAAAAAATCATTAATTTCATAAATCTCGAGGCTTAAATCAGCGACAGTTCTCTGCTTTCTTAAGTGAATTAGACAGCAAATATTCTGGTTTGTCCTACTATAACGAGGTACGTTGGCTATCCTGCTCCAAGATTCTTAAACAATTCTGGGACTTGAAAGAAGAAATATGTCAGTTCTTAACTAAAAATCAAGACACAAGCCTGGTTTTTGACACAGTGTGGTTGCAAGATTTATTGAAAAATGAAGATTTAACGCACTTTCCGACATGCATCATGAACAAATCAAGTTTAAGTGAAACTGCATCGTATCAAAAATACGCAGAAAAAATTGTAAACCTTAGAACTGAATTTGAAACAAGGTTTGCAGATTTTAAATTTTTGGAAGACAAGTTTTCTTTGTTTTCTTCGATTTTTTCAATAAATATTGAATCAGTACTTAATCAAATGCAAATGGAGCTAATTGAAATCCAGTGCGATTTAGATTTGAAGGCAAAATTCAGTGAAGTTGGTGTGTCTGGATTTTACAAATATTTACCTGCCAGGTTTAAAAATATTCGAAAATTCACATATGAAATTATATCCATGTTTGGAAGTACTTATCGGTGTGAGCAGTTATTTACAATTATGAAGGGAAATAAGTCTCCTGTCAGATCCAGAATTACTGACATTCACCTTGGATCAGTTTTGAAAGCAATCACTGCGAACAAGATTTCCCCCAAAGCAGGAAAGATAGTAGCAGAGAAGAGATGCCAAGTATCAGGGAGAAAACATTAATTTTATCATTGTTCTTGTTCTTTTTTTATACTGTACTTTTCAAAATAAACCTGCGTTTTTATGAAAATTTAAGTTTTTGTTTTTTGCGGCCCACATAAACTTAAACCTCATTTATTTGGCCCGTGTTAGCCTTTGAGTTTGACATGCTTAAGTTAGCAGAACTAATCTCAGATGGTCATCATCATCATTTATTTATAATTTTAAAATTATAAATAGGGAAACCAATCAAAACAAATAAGTAGTCTGTGTATACTAAGATAGGACTTGGAGGTTGTTATGACGTGAAGGAAAAACCAGGCTTCTCTGTCATATGCTACTTGCCATATCTCTGATATAGAGAGTTGGGAGGAAACAGCGAGAATATTGCTGATGTATTTCCAATATGGAGTTCGGGGTCTGCCTCTTTTTTCCATCTGTAGGGGCGTAGAGGACTAGAGCATCAAAGGGTACAGAGGGTGGATGTCTAAGTTGGTGGCCAAGCCATTTTATTTGGTTTCTTTAAACAGTGCTGAGTAGAGGATTTAACCTCAGGTGGTATGGTCACTTAAACAGAATGAGAGGGGAAAGATTAGCAAAACAAGTGTATTCTGCCAGGTTGGCAGGAAAAAGACCCAGAGGAAGACATAGGCAGATTGATATGGTAAAAAGTGCCATAGAAGATAGAAATATAAGATCTGATAATGTTGGAGTCTTGACAGGTAACAGATTGATTTGGAGGAAAATCGTAGATTAGAAGTTAGTAATGATGTAAGTTTTTCATGTAGTACTATCATATCCTGTACACCTGTTGAGGGTACATGTCAAGAATTTGATGATGATTGAAGACTAGAGACCACAGATATGAAGTTTCTGAGAAAAATTAGAGGAGTGAACCAATGACAGAATCATATCAAAAATGAAGATATTTGAAAGGAACTTAACATCATTAGCATTCAAGAATGTGGTCAGCAGAGCTAATCTACAGTGGTATGGCCACTAAACAGAACGGGTGAGGAAAGGTTAGCAAAAGAGGTGTTTGGTGCCAAGATGGTAGGAAAGAGACCCAGAGGAAGACCAAAGTCTAGGTAGATTGATTCAGAAGAACGAAATGTTAGACATGACAATATAGTAGTGCTTAGAAGTAATAGACTAATTTGGAGGAAAATTGTGGATAGGCGATTAATAATATTGTAAAGTAACTTGTGCTATCATAGTAATCCAATCAGCCCCTTGGGAGTATATATCAGGAAATCGATGATGATGCTAAAGGCTGTTCAGCCGAATTGAGCAGGCCTTTGACATGTTTGTATAACTTGAGTCACAGCTCAGGAAAGGAAGGCATGTATGCCGGTTCTGTTGTATGAGGGTGGTGCAAAAACCATTGCGTCTAACTATTGACTTATTGGTATCTCTGATGTGGTGGTGAAGATTTTAGAGCAGTTGGTAAGAACTCACATACAGAAATGGGTTCAAGACTCACAGAAGGACGGCCTTTTCCAAATAACAATGACTACATACCTATCATCCTTTTCTCTCTCTCTCTCTGAAGATGTCCTCATAACATCGATTATTAGCCCATTCCACACACACACACATCCATGAGAGGAAATTATGTTTCCTAATCACTCTTGCTCAGTTTTCTGGGGTAACCCGAGTTCTTCCAGTTTGCAAAGAGCTATACAATCACAATTATGCTCCAAGATCCCTTTATCAACTTAGATGTTTCTATCAAGTCTCCTCTTTTGTCTATTATTCAAGTTTAGAAGACTTGCAGTCCTTTAGTCTATCCTCATACATACAATTCCATAGGTCTGATATTATCTTGATTACCCACCATGAATCTTTTCAACTTCCTCCTCATCTCCTCTGAACCTAAGTGACCATATAAGACTACAATCAAAACTTTGTACAGTGGAAGAATAAGTTTCTCACACCTTCAAGTTAGTCCTCCTCTCAATGTGATGACTTAACTGGGAGCCTCCATGGCTCAGTCGGTATAGATGAAGCCCTTTGGTCAGAAAGACCTGGTTCCTGTCCATGACGTGAGGAACCTTTATCTGGTCTCTTTCGAATAAAGGTGAGTTAGCAGTCTCATACAGAGGTAGAGGGTTTTTTCTCCCGTAAACTCAGGTTTTTCATCCCTCAAAACTGGCAAACCAGGAAGTAAAACACACAATTTACAGACAAGAATACTTACAGGCATAAGGGTAATTGTCTCATCTTCGTATTACGGTTAGGAAATCCGAGGATACTTGGAAGGCCATGGGCACTTAAGTGCCTGTTAAAGCCATTGGATGGATGACTTAACTGCCTACTCTCATCCCCAGGTTTCATTTACCACTTCTAAATGTAAATTACAGTTAATAAAATATACCTATCAGTTTAATGTTGCTAAGTGCTAAAACGCATAATTTAGCAATCAGCACCTTTAAACTAATATTTACAGTCATTTGCAAATAGAATGACTTGTTCAGATCAGTCTGTCAAGATTCTGTATCACAATTCATCTTACTATACATTTTAACATTTTGCCATTGGCAAATAATTGCATATTACTAACCAGATCAACCTCAACATCATTAATATACATGTTAAACAACAATGGCCCAAATACAAAATACTACAGTATCTCACCAGTCACCCTCCTCCTCGTACACTACACATCAACATAACTCTGATACCTGTCAATCAGCTACTTAATCCATGTCATAAGCCTATTTTGCATACCCATCCCTTTGAGTTTGTATAACAACCTGGATCATGAAATGGAATGCTATAAAATGCCTAACAAAATCAAAAATTGCTCAGTATATCCATTCCCCTTATCCAACTCTACCATCACTAAAATAAAACATTGCTTTTATCCTTTGATGTCTTTTATCCTAGCTGCAATATTGTATAATGAATTATCTTGCCTTCCTTCTACTCAGTTATTTGGTGGTAGATGACATTCATTGCCTAGAGAAACATGACAACTACCCTTGCTTATTAGGTACCCGAATTGGCTGCTTCCATGTATCGTCCCAAGAGCAAAAGAAACCAGGGATTAGTTTCCACCCAGTCATCTAATATACAGTGTGAATGACATCCTTTGATAGCTTGTCAGACATATTGTAGAGATCCAGAACCTTCCTCACGATCAAGAGTGCAATAAAGCAGTTCTGCAGGCTGGCCACAATACTGGGACTGAACCTGGTGGTAAGGCATTTTTAAGGCTTCCTGAACAGTATACGATCCATAATCTGGCTATCAGATTGCACCTGGATAAAGATTATTAATGTTTTGTAAAGGGCACTATTGCAGCCGCATTATGGGATGGATACTGGATGTGCTCATTATTGGCAATGTGTTTAAGAGTATCTCCTCACATGGTAAGTTTCCCTGCTCTCTTTTTCTCTTCACTTCTAAAATACTAACATGGCAGTAAACCAAAATAAATATAGTATCACTACAAGGTTAAAATATATATATATATATTTATTTACAGAGTAACTGACTCGGTTAAATGACATGTTTAATATTATTAACCGACTTAAACATTGAGGAAAAAAAATACAAGAGATTTAATAAGGTTTCACTACTAGTTTCATCGGAAATGCCGACTTCGTCAAGTGAATACAGTACCATGGAGAAAACAACATCTTAAAAATATGTTGTACTTTAGACAAAACAGAGTTTAGAACAAGTGTAGTTGTGTTTGAAATTGAGTCCGAGCATTAGTTCTAGCGTGTAAATGATATCATGAGTGCACCAAAACTGGATTACAGCGCTATGTGAATCGGGCAGGCTTAACTGAGATTGCTGTTTAGATGGGCAGGGTCGAGAGCTATTTCTTTTGATTCCAAGATACGTCTTTCTAATTCATTGGAGCATTACCAGACAAATAATCTCCTCAAATCCACCTACCACTCCGTTCTCTTCATCCACTTATTCTCCGTATATATATGGCCTTCCAAAGATCCACAAAGAAAACACTCCTCTTAGACCAATAGACCATTGACTCCCCTAGTTACAATCTCTCGAAATATCTCGCTTCCTCCTTAAAACATCTCACAGGAAAATCCTTTTCATATATCAAAAACTCGGCTTATTTTGTCTCAAAGATAAAGAACATCCAACTTAACAAAGCAGACAGAATGGTAAGCTTCAACATAGTCTCACTATTCACCAACGTTCCAACCCAGGAAGTCCTTAGTCTTTTAAAAAAAGTTACCTAAAAAGATTTTTGCCTTACTTTTGCATTGTGTGGAATCAGGCTACTTTTTTTTTATTTGACGACAAGATCTACAAACAAAACAGCGGTTTGGCAATGGGTAGCCCTTTGTCTCCGGTGCTAGCCAACATTTTTTTGGAAGATTTTGAGGAAAAGGCAATTTCCTCAGCGACACTGAAACCCAAAATCTGGCTACGTCACATGGACGACATTTTCCTAATTTGGGAGCCAGCCCAGAAAACTTATAAACCTTTCTGGATCATTTGAACAATTTTCATCAAAATATAAACTTCACATCCGAACCAGAAGTTAATGGTGTTTTAGCTTTTCTAGATATAAAATATACTAGAACAATGGATGGTCCCAAGATTTCTATCTTTAGAAAGCCAACACACACCGATAGATACCTACATGCTTTGTCTCACCACTACCAACCTCAGAAATTAGGAATTATTTCCACTAGCTCATCCTTGTTGTCAGAAGAAGAGGAACTTCAACAGGAACTTAGTTACCTCAAAAGGACTTTCTTAAATAATGATTACTCTCCTAAAAATATCTATAATCGTCTTAGTAATGAAGATAACTTAAACCCAACAGCCTACATCTCTTTACCGTATATAAGTTCTCTTTCTCCTAAACTAGTGAAAATCCTGCAGAAATTTAATGTTAAAACATATTTCTCCACCTTTCCAAAACTCTGATCTTACCTCAGTCAACCTAAAATAAAACACAACCTTCTTCAGTTCCCAGGAGTATACAAAATCATTTGCAGCTGCGGCAAACCATATTATGGCCAGACAGAAAAGTCCATCTCTCCCCGCCTAGAAGAACACCAACATGACATTTCTTATAACAGAGTCCATGCTAGTGCCCTATCCAGCTACATTTTATTCTCGGCCAATACCAATGTTGAAGGATGACAACATCAAATAGACTGGAACTCAACTTCAAACATCCATAAATGCTCCGACGAATTAGAAAGACGTATCTAGGAATCCAAAGAAATAGCTCTCAACCCTGCCCATCTAAACAGCAATCTCAGTTACAGCCTGCCCAATTCACATAGTGCTGTAATCCAGTTTTGGTGCACTCATGATATCATTCACATGCACAGTGCTTTCACGCTAGAACTAATGCTTGGACTTGATTTCAAACACAACTACTACTTGTTCTAAACTCTGTTTTGTCTAAAGTACAATATATTTTTAAGATGTTGTTTTCTCCATGGTACTGTATTCACCTGACAAAACTAGTAGTGAAACCTTATTAAATCTCTTTTATTTTTTCTCGGTTTAAGTCAGTTAATAATTTTAAACACACACACAACCAACATTCTTGTTATAAGCATCATCATATTCTTGATATGTACCCAGATGTATGAATGCAGCATATTACAATAGTGCTACATGAAGAGCTCATGTCATTACTAAGTTCCTATTACCAGATCTTATAATTTGGTCCTCTAAGGCAGTGCTTCCCAAACTTCTGGATGCAGGGCCCCCTTTGGAAAAATTAAAATATTTCATGGCCCCCCTCCCCCCCCAAAAAAAATCGTAATATAGACATATGTTATTATAATATTTATTGTATTTATATTCAATACAAAACATACACGGCGAATATTGCAAAAATCAAATGCAAATATTACATTTTTTAGCATCTTACATACAGAGCACATTACCTCATTTTTGTATAGATAGATATATTGTTATTGTATACATTTGCAGTACAAGCACATGAAACGTAAAACGATTAGTAATAAAGAAAGAATTAAAAATATAAAAGAAGTTTAATAACAATTTAATGTGTTTCAATACTGCTACACCAATATCAGGTGAAATATTTGAAACTGCAATTCTTAGATTTCTGCTTTGAAATGAAACTTATATGAATGAGCATATATTTACTAATATTCATTAAGCGCCGAAATACGCAGTAAGCAGAATTTGTGAACCCACACCAATGTGTGATTTTTTCCATTAAAATATAACAAAAAAGAAATAATAAATAAAAATTAAATACATTTCTTTTAAGATAAAAAAATCTACTTAGTCAACATTTTAAATTTGTTCTCATTATTTCATGGCCCCCCCCCTCAACAAAACTTACGGCCCACAGTTAGGGAAGCACTGCTCTAAGGCAGTGCTTCCCAAACTTATGGATGTAAAGGCTCCTCTGGAAAAATTGTTCTACTTGTTCTAAACTCTGTTTTGTCTAAAGTACAATATATTTTTAAGATGTTGTTTTCTCCATGGTACTGTATTCACCTGACAAAACTAGTAGTGAAACCTTATTAAATCTCTTTTATTTTTTCTCGGTTTAAGTCAGTTAATAATTTTAAACACACACACAACCAACATTCTTGTTATAAGCATCATCATATTCTTGATATGTACCCAGATGTATGAATGCAGCATATTACAATAGTGCTACATGAAGAGCTCATGTCATTACTAAGTTCCTATTACCAGATCTTATAATTTGGTCCTCTAAGGCAGTGCTTCCCAAACTTCTGGATGCAGGGCCCCCTTTGGAAAAATTAAAATATTTCATGGCCCCCCTCCCCCCCCAAAAAAAATCGTAATATAGACATATGTTATTATAATATTTATTGTATTTATATTCAATACAAAACATACACGGCGAATATTGCAAAAATCAAATGCAAATATTACATTTTTTAGCATCTTACATACAGAGCACATTACCTCATTTTTGTATAGATAGATATATTGTTATTGTATACATTTGCAGTACAAGCACATGAAACGTAAAACGATTAGTAATAAAGAAAGAATTAAAAATATAAAAGAAGTTTAATAACAATTTAATGTGTTTCAATACTGCTACACCAATATCAGGTGAAATATTTGAAACTGCAATTCTTAGATTTCTGCTTTGAAATGAAACTTATATGAATGAGCATATATTTACTAATATTCATTAAGCGCCGAAATACGCAGTAAGCAGAATTTGTGAACCCACACCAATGTGTGATTTTTTCCATTAAAATATAACAAAAAAGAAATAATAAATAAAAATTAAATACATTTCTTTTAAGATAAAAAAATCTACTTAGTCAACATTTTAAATTTGTTCTCATTATTTCATGGCCCCCCCCTCAACAAAACTTACGGCCCACAGTTAGGGAAGCACTGCTCTAAGGCAGTGCTTCCCAAACTTATGGATGTAAAGGCTCCTCTGGAAAAATTAACATATTTCACCCCCCCCATCGAAAAACAAATCTTAATACAGATATATATTATATTTATTGTATTTATATTCAATACAAAACATACACAGCAAATATTGCATAAATCAAATGCAAATATTACGACATACACATCTGACATGGCACACTTAGTCTTATAACATTTTAAATTTGTTTTCATTATTTCAAGGTCCCCTTCAACAAAACTAACAACCCCCCAACAGGGCCACAGCCCACAATTTGGGAAGCGCTGCTCTAAGGCACATCTTACTGTATTAAGCATTGATGATCTGTTGGTCTTTCTCTAAGTATTTTTACCTGCTATCTGGCAAAAAAGACTTTTGCTAATGTTTCCTCTTCCTTACTGTTTAAGTGACCATATTATCTGAGATTAGATCTGCTCACACATTCCTAAATGCTAACAATGTGGTTCCTTTCTAATATCTTTGCTGTTTTAATATGATTCTTCTACAGATGCCATCTGTTCATTCCCCTAATATTTCTCAGAACCCTATGGTTTCCAGTCTTGATTTCATTCCTAACCCAGCTCACCAATTCATAAATTAAAATTGGTGATCTTGTTAGATTAAACTAGCTGTCTTGTGTACAGCTAGTTTAATCTAACTTTTCTCTTATTCCATATAAAATTTATTCAACTGACTTCCTATCATACCAGCTTTGCTAATTCTGTTGACTATTTCCATATTTAATTTGCTATCACTAAAAATTGTACCTAAATAGCTGAAATGTTTAACTTGTTCTATAGGTTCTCCATTCAGGAAATACAGTTGATGTTTTCAGTGTTCTGTCTATTTTCATAGTGTACCTTTTTATTGCTGATTTTTATATTTAATTTATTACAGCAGTTAATCAAGTTATCCAACAGCAGATGGTGCCAAATTAGGACTTTAATTCTTTGGGTTGTCTGTTATAATTTTATATCATTTCCACTATTAACTAATTGTTGCTGTATGCACTCTGAAGATGTTGGGTATAAAGTAAAGAAATGTTATCAGCTAAATGAGTAAATAAATATTGTATTAACAGCCTTATCTGGATAAGGATGTAACAATCATAAGTAAATAAACAAAGTTGCTAGACCAATATGTGGCACAACATGCAGAAACGATGAAAATTACACAAACAAGTGAATGAGACAAAAACATTCAGAAAATTGAATGTGTAACAATATTTAACAAAATTAGAAAGACACAAATCAGAGAAAACTGCACAGCACAGACCATAAATAACTGCATCCAAAAATAAAAAGAATGGAAAAGTCACATAGAAAGATTGTGAGATTGGGAGAGAGAAAAAAAATTAAATAAATAATAAAAATAAAAAATGAAATAATAAAATAAATCACTGAATATCAAAGGGAAAGATGGCCCTTAACACAACAACACTACATGCAAATAGGCATAATAGACAAAAACTATTTAAGAGACAATAGTGAGAACAGTCAATGAAATATTACTAAGTATATTATCAATTAGAAGCAAACTTTTAATGCCTCTCTTTGTTGATAATCAGTTTCTCTGTGTAGTTAAACTTATTCTGTTATATGTAATTCTTCTATGACTGATCACAGTAGCTAACGAACCAAAATTTCTCAATTATCTTAATCTTTAATTAAATAAAAATAATTAAAACACATTTTCATTCTTCATGCTGCTTTTACACTTTTGTGTGCTCTAACTATGAATTTATCTGGTTGCCAACTATAGTTCGCCCACCGATTTGAGGTCCCTCGAAACTACTGCGCATGTCAGAAAAAGGAGAATCCATTCCAATAATAGGGTAATCAGTCTGTCTTCTGGGATGTAATAATAAACAAACTGAGTTTGTTTATTATTACAGGTTGGAAAATTTAGCTTTTCTTTTACGAACATTGCTGTTTTTAAAGTGTAACTATTTTGCTTGTATAACAGTTGGAAAAATGTACGTAGAGTGTTAATACGTGCAAATACTGCGTTCTACATAAAACAATGTCACTTCACTCCATGATAAGTTTCCTTTTATTCTGGGACATTTTAAAACAAAATCCGATTTCATGAAGTATTTTCCTTAAAGTTTCTCTTTTCCAAGAAAAATTAATTTTTTCTTTAAGCACAGGAATCAATTTCGGAACAGTTGGCACTCTTTTCTCGACCACGTAAAATTCGTGAATAGTTCTTATAACGTCTACATCAAAATCATTCAAAGCTACGGTTTCGATGGTTTTCTTTCTCTGGCGCTTTTTTTTAGGAGATTTAAATTTTGGCTTACCTTCACCTTTTGATTCCCTACGAATTCTTTTAACAGTCAACCCCGATACGCCCGCAATTGCACTTGCACGTTTTATGACTTGAGAAAGGAGAACAAGAAGACGGCCTTCTGACGATTTTTTTTTCGCAGAATGTCAGCACATTATTCAATATTCTTTTGCAAGAGCTACTGAAACGTGTAACAATAGAACTTGTTGACTGTACTGGATCCATCATATACAAATTAATAATAAAAAAATAATGCAAAAAGAGAACAACAAAAATCAAGCTAGTACTAGTACAGCGACAGACAAGAAAGCACGTGATTTCGCATGTTGGCAACCAATTCGTACATCCTTCATTTCTTTCTCCCCTTCAGCATGAATCGACTATTCTTGGCACAAAGCCAAGAAGGGACCTAGAAGTGGTGGGCGAACTATACCAACTGCTGATCTGGGTGGAAAAATAGTATCATATAATTCTGAGTTATACAATATCCCATCTTACAAGATTTATAGTAGTTCACATGTTAACGATAGTGACTGATGTAGCTATTAGTGCCAATAGTGAAAAGGTATTATACAGATTGCCCACAAAATTTCATCTCAATAAATGAATAATGTAGCAGATCTTAAACCAAATGATCATCTAACCTTTTGGTAGAAATGCTGTTGAATAAAAACTTCAAACTAGAATAAATGTCTTTTCCTTTATGGTTACACGGTAATCAGAATTCATTATAAAAATTATGGAAACATAATTTTTATAATTTTCATACCCTGTTAGAGTAAAACTTCAGTTTAATATAAACCAAAATAATCAGTTGATGTTTCAACTTTCACATTAAGGTCATCATCTGGAGTATACACATATACACAAAGAAACAAACTGCACTACAATCTATGTGGTATGCTAAAGTTGCATTAATTTAGTCAATCCATTAAAACTACTAGCCTGACCTCTGGTGGGGGAAAAAAAACCTTACTACATCAACACTAGAGTTCTGTTATTATATTATCTATTTAGTTACAAAAAATAAATTAAGCTAGAGAGCAACATGTCGCTCATAATTACTCATATAAGTATACATATAAATTAAAACAAAACAGTACGGATAGTGGCCAATAAAAGCTGAAATAATTGCTTGAAATCAGAGTTTGTTGGAAAACTTGAAAAACTAAGTAGGCTGAATGTGTGCCATCCACATTCCTGGGAATTTTAGGCCACCATTATTGTTAAGATTAGGATAGTTAATCAAAATTTCACGGGCTTCTGTTTAAAGAACAGGTCCTTTTCCAAACAATTTGGTGTAGGGCATTAAGAGCATGATCTGTAGAAAGTTTATGTAGGAAAAGAAAGGGGGAAGAGAGTTCTGATTTTCAATAGTAAATTGTATATGCTCATGTTTGTTCAGGTGGCTGAGGGAGGTGTTTAATGTTTGGTAGCCATGTGGCCAGATAACGAAAACATTGTCAACATATCTAAGCTAAACTGTAGGTTTTAAAGTAAAGGAATCTAGAGCATGTTGCTGAAAAACTTCCATATAAAGAACACACAACACATCATAAACAAAATTAAAAAACAAACACTTGGAAAGATGATTTATTAGTCAGTTTTGACATTTCTGCCTTTTCACAAATGTTCCAATCCGTGATACAATTCTCCTCTTATAGAACAAATTTCCTCCTGACATTACAGCTCTCTTTGTCCACATGCTCCATTCTGGTTACTTTGTGTGGCAAAATAATTTTTATCTACAAAAAGAAGGTATGGGCTCACCACTATCCCCCCCCCCCCCCACACACACACAATTGCACACTCTTATATGGAAGTTTTTGAGCAATGTGTTCTAGATTCCTTTACTTTAAAACCTACAGTTTGGCTTAGATATGTTGATGATGCTTTCATTATCTGGCCACACAGCTGCCAAACATTAAACACCTTCCTCAGCCACCTAAACAAACAACATGCGTGCACACAATTTACTACTGAAATTGAAAATCAGAACTGGCTTCCTTTCCTGGATCATCGGTTACACATCTTCCCTCAGGTAGTCTATCCTCCACTGTCTACTGTAAGTATACACATACCAGCCAATATATACATGCTAGCTCATATCACTACCCTTTTCAAAAATTTGGAGTCATAACACCCTCAAAAACAATTTGCTCTAATGAACAAGCTCTTAAACAAGAATTACAAATTATTAGCAATAGATTTGTAATGGCTATAATTACTATTCATAAAACTCAACAAAAAATACATGTAGTACATGTAAAACCATAGCTATCCCATATATTAAAGGGTTATCAGAAAAACTAAATAGAAATCTACACCATTATAATATTAGTGCCACTTTTAAACCACTTATAAAATTAAAAAAACATATTCAACTCCTCTAAGGATCCTCTCCTTACCCCCCCCCCCCATTGGCTCACCCTTGAATTCATTGTATTTATTGCACCTGTAACTTACCTTATATTGGTGAAACTGGACATGCCTTACTATGCTATGGAATCCCTGCCCATAAAAAAGAACACAAACGACACATTAAATTTAATAATTTTGGTGAAGCAGGCCTCTCAGATCACACTCTCCACACCTCATACTAAATTGATTGGAAAAGTATCTGTTCTTTACATCATACAAAAACCTGTATGAATGCACATTTAAAGAAGCCTGTGAGCCATCCTAATCTTAACAATAATAGTGGCATTAAAAATCCCAAGAATTTGGATGGCACAGATTCAGTCCACTTAGTTCTTCAAATTTTCCTGCAAACCCTGACTTTAAGACTCTAAGCAATTATTTTAGCTATTACTGGCCACCATCCATACTGTTTTGTTTTAATTTATATGTATACTTATACGAGTGATCATGGGTGAACGTGTTGCTCTCTAGCTTAATTTATTTTTGTAACCAAATAGATAATATAATAAGAGAACTCAAGCAATGATGTAGTAAGGTTTTTTTCTGCCAAAGGTCAGACCAGTAGTTCTAATGAATTGACTAAATCAATAAATTTCAGCATACCACACAGATTGTAATGCAGCTTGTTTCTTTGTATTATGTGTACACTCCAGATGATGACCTTAATGTGAAGGTTGAAACGTCGAGTGATTATTTTAGTTTATATTAAACTGAAGTTTTACTCTAACAAAGTAATTGTTTCCATAATTTTTAGAATGAACTTCAGTGGCTGGTTTATATTTTCTAAATCCTTCTTACTGTGTTTTAGCATTCAAATAAAGCAACCTGGATAACAACAGGACACTTTCAAGAATAGAAAAATGTATATTTCTTTTATGAAAGACTGTTGTGCTTAAAACACTGTTGGATAAAATCAATTATTTAGTTATCTTTCATTATCCATTTCATATATTAACACAAAATAGTATAAATACAAATATCTTAGGCTTAAAGAAAACATAACAAATAGGCAGAAAAATCTACCCTTGGTCTTTCTGGTGAAACAGAGGATGATGAGGACCCTGATGATTCTTTAGAAAGTTTTCGCTTTCTCTTTTTCTTTTTCAGCTCTGGAGCTGGGGATGGTGATAAGGAAGGTGGGCGACCTCTCCAATGCCTTGGCCTGTTTTCTAATGGCGACCTATTTCTATGAACATTTAAGAGATAATATTATATCAGTATATTCCATGGTAATAATTAAGAAAAAAAGGAATAACAGCAATTTTAATTTTTTTTAATCTTAGTATTCATCATGCATAAAGTGAAATAAGCTTGTTATTTAGCATTTTTTTAAAGACAATTCCCTCTCCCCAAAACAACAAAACATTTGCACCCATCAATAGTCTAAGTATTAATTAATCTAGGAGATCCTGCTCACATGACCAAACACAGTACTTTTTCATGCTTTGAAGTAAGCAGTGATTCAATTATTAAAAAATATATCATCTACACTCAAACACATCCACAAAATCTGCTACAATGCATTTTAACCAACAGCATGCTAGATGGAAACTGGAGACACTATCTTCTCATGCTAAGTGGGCCTTCATTTACACACAAAATTACATTTGTGACATTAAAAGTGAAGATTTTACCTTGGCTCATCTATTATAATCAAAAGCATATTAATGCATTTTTTAGAGTATAAATCAGAATAATTTTCAACTTTAACTGGTATCTCATCACTTAGCACACTAGACACCAACAAATTAACTTAAATCAAACTATCATTTTAATGGTATTTTCTAAAACTGTGCAGCATTCTCCACATCCCAAGGGAGAGTTGGTCTGCATCTAGGAGAAAGAGGTGCATGGTAATAAAGTAATCTACCATTTATCTGATCTTCAAAATGACTCTTGTGAATCAATTGACTTCTGGTAAAGCACCATGGAATTGTACTTCATTTATCAGAACTTACTGTTCTGATTTATTAAGATTTTCTATATACGCTATATAGAAAGTTTTTTCACTTGGTTTCAAATTAAATTTGCCAAGAAATTGTATTCTTCTTTAATCCTTAATACTTCATGTGGAAACTTTGCACATGAAGTATTAAACATCTTCACAAGGCAGCCTCCATGCATCAATTTTATAAAACCTCTTTAATATCTTAAAAGTTTCTATTGTGTTATCAATTTCCACATATGGGGTGGACTCCCAAAAGCTCCCTCAAAATGCTCGACTCAATACCGAGGAGAGCAATCAGACTTATTAATGACCCATCTCTTACCAACTCACTCCCCCCATTTTTGCACAGATGATCGGTCTCTGCACTATGTGTTTTCTACAAATATATATCCATGGAAAATGTTCATCCGAAATAGCATACGTTTCTTCTCCTCCTCCTTCATCCCTGCAACTGCTATACAATGGAACAGTCTCCCCATGATGTGCTCCCTAAGGAATACAATATACAGTCATTCAAATCCAATGTGAACAAGTACCTCCTTTCCCAATCCATACACGGTACTAATGTACTATAGGTTGATCTACCAACCTCTTGTGTATGGGCTCAAACCTTTAACCTATCCTCACAGGGAGTATTCCACAGACTTATCAACATCCTGGTCACTCGTCTGAATCTTTTCAACCACCCTCTGGTCCCCCAAGTGACCAAATCATAGCCATATAAAGAGGGATAATAACTTTATCTTTACTTGTGTGTGTTCAATATCCAAGTAATTCATTGAGCTATTTAACCAACTTCTGCAATATGTCTTATGAACTTTAACTCTTCGTCCACCATTATCCCCAAGTCCCTAGTCTCATCAATTTCTTGCAAACCAATACCGTCAATATGATACACCATATGCAACTTTTTCAACCCAAAATGCATAACCATACATTTTGCGACATTAAATTGACAATCATTGTCCTTTGCCCACAATGTTAATTTATTTAAATCATCCTGCAATATATCTACATCACCTTTATCATTTCAGTCAACTATTGTGCACATATCACTGAACAATATGTTTCAGCATTTCAGTAATGTTGTGCTTCATGTTAGCCCTTTATTGTAATTTTTTTGTTTATCTTAATTCTAACCCAGAAGAAACCACAAGCATATGTGCTGAAACTAGTCAGTTTCATATAATTATATTAATATGGCTAAATAAATCCAATATATTCCTTCTTATAGATCTATTAATATTCTTGAAGAGTTTGGGGTTGTAAGTTGTTGGGAAACACATTATGGACAAATCCGTGAACACACGCATCTACAGACATAGGACACATCGGGAGGCATAGGGCTAGCCACCTTATCCTTGGAAGGGCTTAGGATAGCTCTGTAACAGGCCATTAGGCCTAATACGAAAAAAGAAGAATATTTAAGAGGTGAATGTTTTGGACATGGGCAGTTATATGTAGCATGTTCTCAAGTTAGCAGTTCTGAGAATTTAATTATTTTTCTCGAGGATGATGAAACTTCCGTGAACACACGCATCTACAGACATAGGACACACCGGGAGGCATAGGGATAGCCACCTTATCCTTGAGATGAGTACGGCTTGGAAGGGCTTAGGATTGCTCTGTAACAGGCCATTAGGCCTAATACGAAAAAAAAAAAGAAGAAGATTTAAGAGGTGAATGTTTTGGACATGGGCAGTTATATGTAGCATGTTCTCAAGTTAGCAGTTCTGAGAATTTAATTATTTTTCTCGAGGATGATGAAACTTCTGTTGTTTATGAAGAAATATTATAATGCTCACAATTCTACACCATGATGAAAGCACCAGTGCCAAATACTTGAGTAAATACCCTGAAGTGAACCGCTGGCATATAATAAGTTCGCCTCGGCTAAGTGGAAGAGCTAGTATATTATATAAAAAAAAAAAGATTTAAGTAAAGTACAACATAAAAAGAAGGATGTTATTCATATATGGTATGGTGATTCTATTATAAAACATGCTGCTGATGACTGCATTACAGCAGGTTTTCCAGATGCTAAAATCATAAATTTAATAAATGCAATTGAAAAACAGAAAACAAAAGTAGTAGAGATTGTAGTTCTTGTAGGTGCAAACAACTTAACAAGTAATAAATATATTATGAGAAAAGATGTGAAGGGACTATTGAAAGAAGCAAGACTGAAGAGTGAGAAAGTGAAAATCATTAGTGTATTACCAAGATAGATAGTACTGAATTAAGAAGGGCTATGATGGTAAATGATTCGATGTACATGCCATGCAGAAGGAATGATAATGTGAAGGAAAAATATATTCATGTAAGAGGAAGGGCCTGAACTTTGGTGCATTTGATATGGATAATAGAGAAATTATTTATTGACAGGAGAAGTATTACAACGAGTCAGAGAAACTACATCATGATGGGAGGAATAGTGAGAATCTATGCATGAAAGGGATTAAGCTGTGCAACTGTGTTAATGTTATGAATATGTTTAATCTTAGCAGCAATTATAATAAAAAGGATGACTGCATGTTTGTCTAGGTCAGACATTAAATATGTGAAAGGATTTCTGCATTATTGAAGTATTCAATATGAACAGAGATCAGAAAGTTGTCCTAGGTCATGCACAGGTGAGTACACAAAAAAATATGGAGATAACTTACATGTGTACACAAATGCCAGTAGTATCAGGAACAAAAGAGTTGCCTTTGTGAATTCCTTGAGGACAGAATGTTGGCATCAGCGAGGTCTGGCTCTCAGAGGTAGTATTAACTAGTATTGAGTGTAAAGAGTATGGAATGTTTAGGAAGGCTAGACAGGGGATTTTGCTGATGATATCAAGTGATTTGAGTCCAGTTAGGGTAGTAAGCTATGATTGTAATATTAGTAACAATTTTTCATGTGGCAGCAAGTTTGAAGCTATCTGGTGTGAAGTGAAGTCTACCAAGATCTAATAATGGTGGAGTGTTGTACATAGTGGATAAGTTGCTGGTGACGTTGACATGCTTTGCCAAATCAATTTAATGGCTGTTAAACAATTAATCATATATGAGAGAGAGATAAACCAAGGGGTCCGACAGGGATGTCACCTCTCAGAAACTCTTTTTAATATCCACTTAAATGAAATAATAATAAAATGGAATAAAAATTTACATCAAGGAATTAAACTTTCCCCTACAGTAAACTTAAACACACTCCTCTTTGCTGACGACGAAATAATAATTACAAATTCTGAAGATAACTTACAGAAAGCTATTTTAGATCTAAATGAGATATCCAAAGATTATGGTATGATAACATCAACATAAAAATCAAAAACTATGGCCTTTAAAGGACAAGATCCTGCAAGAATTAAAATAGTATTAGATAACAAGATCTTAGAACAGGTGAATTCATTTAACTACCTAGGATGTATGATCACTTATGAAAATGAAAAAGATATAAACATAAAAATTGCAAAATATTTAAAAATAACAGGAGTAATTAACTCTATATTTAAACCAAACCTAGTTCAAAAACAAACCAGACAAAAAGTATTCAATACATTAGTCCTACCAGTCTTAATGTATGGAAGCAAAATCTGGACAATAAAACAAAAAGACAAACAAAGATTAACAACAGTGGAAATGAAGTTTATGAGAAAAACTGCAAAGTATGTCCTATTTGATCACAAACGAAACGAAGAAATAATGAAAGAATTAAACCAAGAACCAGTAATAGAAAAAATTAAAAAATATAAACATAAATGAATGGAACACGTTCAAAGAATGAAAACAGAAAGATTACCAAAACAAGCCTTAAAGTACAAGCCATTAGGGAAAAGAAAACCAGGACATCCTCTTAAATGATTCAACGATGATTTCTAAGGCCGGAACAGGCCGTGCTAGGCCTAAATCCTTGATACGCATGATGATGACAATTAATCATCATACATGACTAATTATCTGAATACTGATTATGAAGTGGTGAAATCTCCTGAGAAGAATCGAGCCGAATTTATTGAGCTATTATGAGAAACTTTCTTAAGCAGCATGTGGCAAAAGTAACTTAAGATCAGTGTTAGACTTATTATAGTAACAAAGGAAGTTTCAGTACATGATGTGCCTGTTCTGCCTCTAATTATTGGCAGTGAATGATTCAAGCTGTACTGCCCTGGGAAGTGGTTAAGTATACAGATATTCCATTTAGAAAAGGGTTACATGCTGAACTTGAAAGCTGGATATTATGACCAACTGAAGAGAATACTAGGTTCAATTCCATGCAATCAGTTGCTAAATGGAAAGAATATTATTGGCAGCACATAGGAAGCATTAAAAAAATACATCAATGGTGCAATATCAGAATGTATCTTATAATTTGAGAAATAAACAGGGCAAGAGCAAAATGGATATGCAATTTAGTAAGTGAGAAACTCTGAGAAAGAATTATGTGGAAAGAATACCATGTGCATAAGAATTAACATCAGTTATGAAAATTATGAAAGTGTTCAAATATTGTATAGAAAGCTGAGTGTATGAAAAGGAACTTGCCAAACACAACCCAAAATAATTCTGTTGTTAGTAAAAAACTGTACTGAATGAAAATATGTAGATGGTAGATGCAAAAGTAATAGTTCAACTAATGCATGCCCATTTTGCTAAAAGCTGTCAATCTGGTATATTAAACATGGAGCTCAGTGCTGTCTCAGGTGTATCGAAGAGGAGGCACTAGAACTATACCATAAAAGCAATAAGAATTTGGCAATAGGAGCTGGTGAGATAAACATGCATGAAATCCCAAGGTGGTGCAAAGACTGATGTGTCCATCAACCTATTAGTATCTCTGGAGTGATAAAGTTTTGCATGAGAGCTATTAAAAATTTTTCCAAAATATCTATACCAGAGCTTTCCAAATTGTGTGTCGTGACATGTTAATGTGTTGGCTGCAGTGTGAAGGTGTGTTGCACGAACATAAAGTGTTAAACAGAATAATCACTGAAAATTTCCGCAGCGGAATCCATTTCGCAAAGTACCGGTACGACTTTTAGTTAGCGCCGTTAAAGAAGATATTTGGTCAACCACTCTAAACCCCTTCCCTGAGTCTATACCGACTTGCATGCAACCATCATCATCAGTTTCGTTTTCATTGAGGTTTTCTATAGTTTATTCTATAGTTAAGTATGAGTAAATGTAAACAGAAGCTAAATTGTGCAGAGCCGCACTAAGGAGTCCCAAAAATACTTTACTTTAAATAGAATGTAATTGCAAGATGTTTTACATTCTAGAATTTAAATTTCACTTTCAAAATTATATATACAAACTATCTTTTAATTATTTTTAACCTTTAAGAATATTTCATATCAATATATTTCAATAAATAAGGAGAATAAATGCAGCCGAATTCATCCCTGTGGTTTTATCACGTAGTAGTCGCTCGGTTTTATTATCGTTCGACCAATAAAAATAAAGCGCCCCACTTAGTCATACAAATGTTATTATTGATGTTTATTCTAACTGTGACGTGAATAAACGAAGAACTGGTGCTTTTATTTTATGTTTAGTTACTGTTAAAGCTTTACAATAAATTCGCACAGTTTTATTTATCAAATTGGTGTTGAATTACCAGTAAAATGGATAAGTTTCTAATTAATAAAAGAAAATCTGAAGGTGACATTTGTGATGAACAAAATGTATTGACTATAGAGGAAACTACGCAAGAATCAACTGTTGAACGGTCTGCATTAATACAGAAGAAGTGTAAAGGAAAATTCTCCACGCCTCGTTTATACAATGAAGATTATGTGAAATTGGGATTCACATTTTCTGGTAACGAAAACCATCCTTGCCCCTAGTGTTTAGTTTGTATGGTGATACTTGCAAATGAAAGTATGGTACCAAACAAATTAAAGCACCATTTTACCTCAAAACACAATCATTTGTCAGAAAAGCCAGTAGAATACTTTATTGAACTTTCAAAATCTTTAAAGAAGCAGTCTACATCATTCACCAAGAGAATGAAGACATCGGAGAAAGCTCAAAAGGCAAGTTACTTGATTGCTCAAATAATTGCCAAAAACAAGGAGCCACACACTATTGCCAAAACCACTATAAAGGAATCTTTATAGTGGTTATCAAGCTTAAGAATGCTTGATGACAAAATGCGAGTTTCTTTATCTACTATTCCATCAAATATTGAAAAGCTGTGTTCATCTCATGAAGCTCATATATCTCATTAAAATTCTATTATTATATATTTCTTTATTTTCTTTCTATTTCTTATAACAATGACATTAATCTTGGAAATAAATATAAATATATTATATATTTTTATTTTGTATATTTTATTATATATAAAAATACAATATGATGGAAAAAACTCAACAAGCGAGCTATGAAATCTGTTTTTCCTATATTAAATACATTGAAAAATTGAGAAGAGAGAATGAGAATCATTTCAGCTCACTTGATGTGTTTTTTATTCGATCATACTGTATTATATATTTTTAATAAAAATGAAAGGTTTTCATGAGATAGGTTGTGTCGTGAAACAAGTTTAACCTCTGGTTTGCTAATAGACTGTGTCGTGCCCTCAAGACAAGAGTATAGTCTAACTATATCAAGCAACCTTGAAAGCAGTTATATGATATTTGATCTCATCAAATATCAAAAGGAGTTGCATGTTATAGTAATGATGGGATCAGTTTTAAAAGGAGTAAGTGATTAATCACTTACTATAAATAGTGAATTTTTATTAACCCGGTATTGGATAAACAGGAAGAGATTTTTAAATAAACCTTCTAAAAGTTATACAAAATATAATTGTAAAAGCATATACTTAAACTACATTTGATCTGGCCACGTACCCATGAGAGGCACATCAGACTGAATTACTGTGCCGCGAAATTATGTTTATCTAAAAAGTGTGTCACCAACATCAGAAGTTTGGAAAGCACTGATCTATACTCTTTGCAATGAACAGCATGGGTTTACTAAGGGAATATCATGTTTGAGCAACTTACTCCTAGTTTATAATAATGTTACCATTCAGTTAGACATGGGAAATGGATAATGATAAAGCTTTTGAAATGATGCACCATGGAAGGTTGTTACATAAGTTGGAGGACATAGGATTGGATTATAAACTATTAACTAGGATAATAAGCAAAATAGTGGTATATGGAGAAGGTGAGTGTCAAATTTAAGATAACCAGTGGTGGATCTGAGGGGATCAGTCCCTAGTTCACTGTTATTTGATCATTACATTACTGATGATGGGAAGGATTTCACAATACATACACATTTATATATGCACTGTTATTTTTAATGTTTTTTTTAAACTTTCACTTTCAAATACTATCCCAGGATTACTACTCTACTCCCCCCCCCCCCAAAAAAAAAGAAAAAACATCCTAATAACTTTAAAATAATTTGCAATTAAACATTTCCTTGATAATAATATTTTACATCAAGTGAAGAAATGAATTACACAAATGAATCTATTTGGTGAAATGAAGATACAAAACCGAATCCTACTTTAATTAATAAATAAATAAATAAATAAAAGCAGCAAGATAAACTGGTACGATTTGTGTAAACAAAACCTACGTGAATTCAAAAAACTATAATATTTTTACTGCATTCCTTCAAAATGAATTCACACACACATAATATCAAAGGAAATAATATGCAATCATCAGTATATCTGTTCTAAATATTATCAGCTACGTTTTATGCTTGTGAGAGATTCCTATAACCCTACTTCTGGAACGATTTTCATACAAATCCTATATATTATACCTGCTGTACGCAATTTGGATTTCAATATAAATTTATATATGTGTATATATATATATATATATATATATATATATATATAATGTTATTCATTTCTAAAAATTATACAAACAACTACAACGTTATAGTAAAAGGTCAGTTTAATATAACCAAAATAATCACCTCGCATTTCAACCTTCGCATCAAGGTCATCATATATATGTGTATACTGGAGTATACACATATAAGCAGTTGAACTTGGTTATAACAAGCATCAAGGGATCAACAAAAGATCATTGTTATAACCATTACTCACTATATCAGTAATGAGTTAAACCTGTCTCCTATCATTTTTTTTTACTTATTAATAATTCAATAAAAATATTTTAAAAAGTATTAAGCAAAAAATAAATAATATAGTTACATACCTAGATATTCTTTGTATCAATATTATTATTATGTGATACCTCCAGGGAGCAAAGCCTCATCAATCCACCAACTACAGCAAACCGCAACTACTACACCAACTCCATCTACCGCCCACTGCCACCACCACTAGCATTATAACAATCACAAACAACACCCATGTCCACAGCATGATTTGAATTTGCAGCCTTTTGGCTGCTGAATAGTTAGTGTATCCACTAACCGCTATATTGTAGTTTATACAAGCAACCAGACCAGCATGCTTGTATAACCTACAATATACTTAATATTAAACCACTTTGTCCATAATTATAAAACTATAATATTAAATTTTAATATTAAATATTATGTATTAAGTATAGTTTATCTGTAATTAAAAACAATACTAATTGATAATAAACAATTTCACTGAAACCATTGTGCCCATTTCCACTTGAGCTTTCAAGATCAGATCATCTATTGAGAATCCAGCACTTCTTTGTGTAGTGAACCACTGAAGCCATGCATCGTTGACATTTGAAACCTTGCACTTATGAAATTTTATGTTGTTTTCCAGTGCCAATATGTAACCATCTTTATTCTTGATGAGGACAAAGAAAACTTGTCCTTGGTTATACTTCAGCATTTTTTGCACCACATTTTAATGCATGAATAATTTTGACTTTTTTAGCATATGGGGAAACACTATCTTTCAGTAGACACGTTTCTGACTGAAGAATTCAATTTTAAGTGAATTTATAGTCATGGCAGTGTTTGGGCAAAGTGAGGGGGGGGGGGGGAAAGGCTAAACCACTTGACAGGTAGGTAGACTGGGGATGGTTCCCAAGAACAAGATTAGATCATAATCCAGCCAGTAATCCAATGCAGGTTTATAAAAGATAAATCACTCCTTTCATTTTTGTTAATTCGAAGAACTACCCAAGCAATTAAACTTGTGCAGTATATATATAGTGTATATCGTGCAATTGTACGGGATGAGTAAATTAAATTCATTGTTGCCTTTTGCTCATTAGCAACCATAAAAGACAATAAGAAATTATGTTAGTTACTGCAGATAAAAAAAAAAAATAAGCCACAAAAACAACAAAAATCCATCACAAAAAATATTCATATTCACTTTCATTAAGAATTGCGGATATGAATATTTTTGCTTATACTTGCTTAAATTATGTGCATCACCATTTGCAGATATCCAAACCTGATCTACTCTTAGAAAAATCTCAAATAGCAGGCTCAACCTCAACTGTTCATATCATGATAACAAAAGTTAGTGCAGCTTAAGAAATATATATAATATATTTCTTTCTTCTTTTCACATCATCAAGGTTTTTGGTGTAATCGCCCACGTTGACCAGATGGATTGGGAGATGCATTTAATAGCTTTCTACCAGGTGTAGAATAGGAAATGGAAGAAGGGGATAATATATATATATCCATCTGGTCAATGTGGGAGATTATGCCAAAAACTTCCATAATATGAAAAGAAAGAAATGTCATAGTGTCCAAGATCATAATGGACAAAGTAATATAATCATGAATAAGATGATTTTGGGCCAGAAATATGAAGAAACACTTTCATATCTACAAAGCAGTGCTGTCTCAGATAGAAATAAATATGACCAGGTTTTAAAAATGGACAAGTCATTATATAAGAAGAAACAAACAAACAGCAAGAAATCTATACATAGCTATTTATAATGTGGATACTCTTATTGGTGATGACAGGTTAATAAACCTAGATAAAGAGTGAAAGTATTAAATGGGATATGATGGGACATAACTGAACATAGATGTAAAGGAAATACACCCTCTGTCCAAAAAAGAAACAGAACTTTTCGAAAATAGAAGCTAGTGGCGCCACCTGTTGTATCTTTTTGTTGTCGAAAGCGGCAGCCTTCATTAGTGTTGTGTCAACTGTTTATGACATTTGTTTCATTAGCAGCCGAGTTATAGTGCCAAGAGTGACAGTGTGTTTTGTCAAATGTCAGAAAATGAGTTTCAAATAGAGAGGCTGTGATTGACTTTTGTGTTAAACTAGGTAAAAGTTTTACCGAAACGCATCAAATGCTTCAAAAAGCATGCAGTGATGAATGCTTATCCCGTACTCAAGTTTATGAGTAGTTTAAGCGATTTCAAAGTGGTCGTGAGATGCTTGAGAACGACGAAAAGCCGGGCCGTCCAAAAACTGGACTGAGTGAAGTTAACATCCAAAAAGTGCATGATTTCATCAAAGAAACTGAAATCGTCCATGAGATTGATTGATTGATTGAAGATGAATTGGGGATTCCAAAATCAACTGTGCACAACATTTCGACCGAGAGTTTGAATCTTCGTAAATTGAATTCGTGATTTGTTCGCCACAAGCTGACCGACGGAATGTATCAAACTGAACATTGCAAGGACCTCGTAAGGACTCAAACTTCCTTGAAACAATCGTTACTGATGACGAAAAGTGGTGTTTTGAGTATGAGCCCAAAACAAAGCGCCAGAGTGCTGGGTGGAGACCACCAGAAGAGAGGCATTCGAAAAAACGTTGCTTGGAGAGAAATAAAAACAAATGCTGATTTGTTTCTACGATTCCAAGGGCATTATCCACAAGGAATTCATTCTGCCTGGCCAAACGGTCAATGGTGAGTTTTATCTCAAAATTCTGAAGCGACTGATAGTGAGAATTCATCGCATATGGCATGTATATCGTGATGCAGTTGGTCACTTTTGCACGATAATGCACCATCTCATCGTTCGAACATTGTGACAGTTTTTGAGCAAAAAACAAGTTTGTGTGTTGGATCACTTGCCGTATTCACCTTAGCACACTCTGACTTCTTTCTTTTCCCCTGACTTCAGTTGCCGATGAAAGGAAAGCGATACGACACCACTGAAAACGTTCAAGCAGCAGTAACCACGATTCTCAACAGTATCCCAAAAACCAATATAAAAAACTCATTTAATGAATTAATTAACTTCATCAAACACTGTATCAAAGCTGAGGGAGAGTACATTGATTGAAATAAATGATTTGAATAATTATAATTGGCCTGTGTTTTATTTTCTATCAAAAGTTCAGTTTCTTTTTGGACAGTGCAATCCAAGATATAAACAATGGTTTTCCACTTACATTTGCTAATGTAAGTGGAAAACAAGATGAAAGCAAACATGGTGTAGGTCTTTTGATTAACAATAAATTAGAAAATAACTTAGAAGATGTAAAATTTATATTAGAAAGAATCTGTCAAATCACAATAAGACTAAATAGAAGATATACCCTAAGAACAGTGCAAGTTTATCTGTCTACATGCAGCTGCATGGATGAAGAAGTAGAACTTGTTTATAACCAAACAAATCACCTTCCAAAAAATGGTAATCATTATTTTAATATTTTGATGGGAGATTTCAATGCAAAGGTAGGGAGGGAAAAAATTCCAAATGAAGCATCTGTGGGAATTAATGGTTTTGGCTGCAGAAATGAAAGGTGAGAAATGTTAGTGAAATTTTCAGAAGAAAAAAATCTAAAAATACTGAATACTTTTTTTTCAGAAAGAAACCTCAAGACAAATGAACCTGGAAATGCCCAAATGGAACTAACAAGAATGAAATTGATTATATATTAACAGATAAACCCTATATAGTACAACACAAATATTATAAACAAAATAAGATTAAGCAAAGATCATAGATTAGTCCAAACCAAAATAGCAATAAACACAAGAATGGAAAGACAAAAACTGATAATAATAATAAAAAAAAAGACAACCAGAGACACATTAGAAATATTGGAAATGAAAAAAGAAAAATTTCAGGTCAATTTAGAAAAAGACAAAAAAATAAGCCCACTTTCGAACATTGAAAACTTCAGCAGTATCCTAATAAAAAGTATAATAAAGAATGTTGAAAATTTATCTGGGGACTCAAAAAGAGCACAAGTAGACAAAGTAAAACAGGAAACTAAAGACTTAATATAAAAAAGAAGAGACATGAAACAAGATGAACATGGTATAAGAAACATAGAATATACTGAACTTTGCAAAAGAATCATATAAAGATAAAGATCAGATAGGATATAAAACATTTCAATACAAAAATTATAAGAACAAGAATAGAAAATACATCATCATCATCAAATTCCTGCCATGTATCCTCAAGGGGTGTACAGGATATGACAGTACTACATGAAAAAATTACATCATTACTAACTTCCTATCTACAATTTTCCTCCAAATTAGTCTGTTACTTGTCAAGACTCCAACATTATCAGATCTTATATTTCTATCGTCTAAGGCACTTTGTACCGTATCAATCCACCTATATCTTGGTCTTCCTCTGGGTCGTTTTGCTGCCAACCTAGCAGAGAACACTTGTTTTGCAAATCTTTCCTCGCCCATTCTGTTTAAGTGACCATACCACCTGAGATTAGCTCTGCTAACGCATTCCTGGATGCTGACAATGTCAAGTTCTTTCCTAATATCCTCATTTTTAATATGATATTGCCATTGATGCCATCTGTTCACGCCTCTAATCTTTCTCAGGACTCTCATATCTGTGGGCTCTAGTCTTTGGTCAAGTGTTTTACTTCTGACCCAGCTCTCAGATCCATAAGTTAAAACTGGTTTGAACACTGTCTTGTAAACAGCTAATTTAGCGTTCCGACTAACTTCTCTCTTATTCCATATGAATTTATTCAATTCACTTCCCACCATACCAGCTTTGCTGATTCTGTTGTCTATTTCTATATTTAATTTACCATCTTCAGTAAAAATCGTGCCTAAGTAGCTGAAATGTTTTACTTGTTCCACAGGTTCTCCATTCACAACACAGTTGACATTTTCAATGATTCTGCCTATTTTCATTGTCTTTGTCTTTTTATTGCTGACCCTCATACCATATCTATTACAACAGCAATTGAATTTAGTCAGAGAATCTTGCAGACTTGTAGCGGATTTATTTAGAAATATAACATCATCCGCATAAAGCAAAGAGCTGACATTAACATCTCCAATTTTGATATCAGTATTTGATATAGAAAATACAGTATGCAGGTAATCTTTATATGACAGGTGTAAAAGATGAAAATGGAATACTGATTACAACAGAATAAACATGTTGGAGATAACAGCTAAATTTTATGAAGAATTATATACAAATAAAGGTAAAGTAATAGAGAACAATAAAAGAGAAAAGGATACTGAAAACTATAATGAATTATGGTCCAAGATGATGAAATAAAACATGCACTTACACAAAAATGAAAAATGTAAAAGCACCTGGACTTCATAAAATACTAATAGAAATGTTAAAAAATGGGTGAGATCTCTTGCACACAAAACTAGCAGAATTGTATACTGAGTGGTAAGAACAAGAACCCCTAAAAGTTGGAACACTGGAAAAAATCATCCCTTCTATAAAGAAAGGTGATAAATATGGTAAATGATAGATTCTTTACAAGCCTTAAAGTAATGAAAAAAAAAAAAAAAAAAAAAACCAGAGATATTTAAAAGCAACTTACTAAACTGCCTAAAGAATATAATATACCAATTTCTTTGGTTTTCATAAATTACGAGAAAGCCTTCGACTCAAAATGTAAAATGCTTATAGCTTTAAAACATATAGGAATAAATGATATTTATATTAACACACACACACACACACACATATATATATATATATATATATATATATATATATATATATATATATATATATATATATATATATATATATACACACACACACGAGGGAGGTTCATCAATAATAAATTTCAATGGAAAAGAAAGAAATGGAAATAAAAAGGCCAGCCTCATTGGCCGAGTGGTTAGCATATCCGCTCTCCAGCCAAAAGGCTGTGAGTTTGAATCCTGTTGTGGGCATGGATGTTTGTTTGTGAAAATACTAATGCTAGTGGTCGGCAGTAGATGATGATGGTGTAGGTGATGAAGGTAGTTGCAGCTGGTGGAGAGTAGGTACCCTCCCTCTTTGGACTCCCTGGAGGTGTTATGTAATAATAATAATAAAAAGAGGAGTCAGACAGGAATACAATCTACTAAAATTATTTGCTACAGTCCTTGAATATGCTACGAGGAAACTGAACTGGGAGAAAAGAGGACTGAATATTGATGGAGAATACTTAAGAAATTTACAATTCTCTGATGATATCATTCTAATAGCAATATCATCAGAAGTGATTATTGAATTAAATGAAGTCAGTCTGGATATAGGCCTACATATAAATATGAAAAAGTCAAAAATAATGTATAGTGGAAATACTTCAGAACAAAAATAAATTTAAGCAAATCGAAGAGATTGAAATAGGGAATTCATACAAATATCTAGGACAAATCATTACAACCAACCACAAACTTCATCATGAAATTTCAACTACAATAACAGTAGGATGAAAAGTTTTTAATCATTATAGAGAGATATTTAAAAGCAATTTACCAAACTGCCTAAAAAAGAAAGATCTACAACCAGTGAGTATTCTTAACAATGACCTATGGTAATGAAACCTGGAGTCTGACTAGAAAACATCTAGAGAAACTGATAACAACACAAAGAAACATGGAAAGAGCCATTTTGGGAATAACCCAGTCAGATAAAAAGAATAAGAGCACAAATAAAGGTAACGGACATTGCCTTAGTAATAAAAGGAAACAAAAAAGAAAATGGTGCTGGGCAGGACATGTAATGAGAATGTCTGACAACAGATGGACAAAGAGAACAACAGAATGGACACCAGGAACTGGTTATGAGAAACCAGACAGACCAGTGGTAAGATGAGATGATGACATAACAAGATGTTATGGACATTTATGGTGGAGAGATGCACAAGACCTAGCTAAAATGGAAGCATGGAGAGGCATTTGTCAAGTAGTGGACTGAACAAAGTTGTTGATGATGATATAAATCATGAAAGTGATTAAATGTTCCAAAAGCTATTGAAAAGGCTCAGAAATGGAAGAAAGAATATCACAGTGAATTAGAAATAGTGATATAAAAACTGAAAATAAGGATATTCTGGATGCCAGGAGTAATTAATTTATAAAAGTAACAGATGAGATGAGCAATGACAAAACGACAGCAACAAAATCCAGGAGAGATTAAGATTCACTTCAGCATACTGGATATAGAAAAAGCTATTCGAAATCTAGCTATGCTACTGACATAATTTATATCAGCAGCTAGAACTGAAGGATGTACAGGAAGAAAAAAGACGATGTAAAATCAAGTGTAAGGCAAAAGTACAAGCTATCTGCAGTGTTATCCATTATAAATAATGAATAACACTGCAGATATTGGGAAGCAAAGTGACATTAAACCTGATAACAAAATTTGAGATGTATTAAACTCTTCTTTTTTTTGGATGTTTTTGGAGAAAAAAAAAATATATATATATATATATATTTAAAATACTAGAGAATTTATTTCTGAATCATAAGAAAGTTGAAGTTTTTCAAGTCCTTCATCTAATTCATGTTACATGTAAAGATAAAGTAAAAATTAAGAATTCTTTAAGTGAAATTACTGATGTAGTTTAATTTAAATGAAACAATTATACAGAAATTTTCAAAGAAATTACTATATTTTAGTTGTAAGGACTGACAAAAAAAATTGATATAAAAGGAGCAGCAACTGTAAAGTCTAGTAACTTCGCACCTTAAACAATTTTGTGCGATTTAATATTCTCTGTTCAAAAGAGGCAAAAATTCTGGCTACTTTTAAACTATTTACATTTCTGACAGATAACACACCAATGAATTATGTTATCCATTTTATTTATTACAAATTCAAACTTTATATTGGGTATTTATTTTATAATTGTTTTAAATTATATTAAATATTTAAACCATACCTACCTCTGTCTTTGATTTGACCAATTGTATAGAGGTGATCCATGTCTTCTGTCCATCATCTTGGAATCGTCGGGAGATGGCGTGTGCATCCGTCGACGTGGACTCATACCCCACCTCTGTGATCTGTGTTCTTGAATTTCATATCCTGGAGAATTTCTCTTTCTGCGATTATCCTCATGCCTCCTAACTGGATAATTATCTTCTGGTGTTGAAGGCCTTCGTCTTCTGTCAGTCTGAACTGGAGAAGCCATTCTTCTTGCTGAAAATTACACTTCACAGTAAGAAGAAATGTACTCAAATGAATATTGATTTGTGTTTGAGGTATAAGATTATGCCAAGGAAGAAAGTCATTGCTACCTTCTTTAGAAAGAGAGAGATGTATGCTCTAGGAGTCATGCATTAGTATGAGTGTATGAATTCACTCAAAATTATGATTTCTTTTATGTTTTTATTCTAACCGAGTTCAGTTCAGTTTCAAATTATAACTGAAACAAAAGTGAAACAAAAGTGAAATTTCATCACCCAGAATGGTCTCATTCTGGGTGATGAAATTCATCTTCTACCAAAAGATATTTAAAACAACTGTGTCCATAGTAGGATTCCATCACAGTCTGGAGAGCAGATATGCTATCCCTTGTCCAATCAGGCTGGCTTCTATGCTAGGTACTTCAAAAAAAACCACACTTAAAATTGAAGAAATCAGTGTCTTAGTTTCTCAATTGTATCTTTTTTTTTCAGTCTAGAAAAAAATGTACATAATAGAGAATTCCTTGTTCTCTATTATGTACATTAAGATTCCAACTACAGTAGTGAACAAATTAATCCGAACAAGCCGAAATTGTCAAGTTTTTGGTTTTAGTCCACTATTTTAATTGAGTGCTGCATGTCTGTTTTCTATGATGTTTATTAATAATGTTGTGCATGTTTAGTAGTGTAAACAAGTTGGCACTCATAATGTTTTATTAATTTTGTGTAACTATAAAATGGATACATCTCCAAGAAAGCGATCAAGATATGTATTCTTTCTCGACACACATCCATGACTCAAAGACAAATTGCCAATAAGTGCAGTGTTGGTTTGGGTACTTTTAATGCAATTTTAAAGAGGTTTAGGGAAACAGGTACCTTATCCCCCCTGAAAGAAAAGGAAAATGTAAAAGCAAAAAAGGAAAACTACATGAATACTTACATTTGCTAGTTAGGAAAAGTAAAATGAATTCAAGATTGTCTGTTGTAGAATTAAGCAGACTTAGCAGCTAGCAAGGTTAATGTTTCTGACATCAGTATGTCAAAGATTGTTGGAAACAAAGAGGACTGCCCACAACCAAAATAAGAAAACTTATGCAGAAAAAGAGGCTCCAGTGAGCAAAAGTGTACAAAGATTGAACTGTTGAGAACCAGAAGGAGGTCATATTCTCAGATGAGAGCCATTTCTTTTTCCAAGGAGAGCGAGTATCTTGTGTTCACAAATCAATGGCTGAGAACACTTCTCCTGCTCCTTCAATAAGCTCTTAAACACCCAGCTAAAAAAGATGTTCTGTGGTTGTTTTACACATGACGGTTAGGATCACTTATGCCTGTTGACGATATGATGAAAAATGACCAATACATAAAAATATTGTAAAAAAAGAGTGGTTCCACAGAACCAGAAAGACAAAGAACTCATCTTCCAACAGGTCCTTGCTCCATGTCACTCTTCAAACGAAATGAAAGAGTCCCTCAAAAATCACAACATCCAATTGCTTCAGTGGCCAGATAATTCTAGTGACATTAACTCAATAGAAAATTTGTGGGTCATAGTGAAAATGAGACTTAGAAAAATTAAATTGTGATACAAAGGATAACTTAATACAATCCATTATAAAAGTGTGATTTCAAGATGCAGAAATAAGAAAAATGTGTTTATGTTCTGGTCACCTTCAATGCAACCAAAATGCAGTCTTGCCCCTTTTCATTGCAAAAGGGGGTCTCAGATCACCTATCCTTACCTTCACATTCATATGCTAATCACTAGACAAGAATCTCTCTCTCTCTTTGAGCTCCTCATTCCATAAGTTTCCAATTTGAATGGGTAATGGCATTACAAAGGTTAATTATAGGTACAAAGGGATATTAAAATGCAGGCACAGGAATGCAAGATGCATCAGAAATAAGGGTGGGGAGTTTTTGGCATCGGTCAGTTCGATTTGGCCAAAAATTCTAGGCATCAGAGAGGTCATTTTTCATCATATCATCAACAGGCACAAGTGATCCTAACCGTCATGTGTAAAACAACCACAGAACATCTTTTTTAGCTGGGTGTTTAGGAGCTTGTTGAAGGTGAGCAGGAGAAATGTTCTCAGCCGTTGATTTGTGAACACAGGATACACGCTCTCATTGGACAAAGAAATGGCTCTCATCTGAGAATATGACCTCCTTCTGCTTCTCAACAGTTCAATCTTTGTACACTGGAGCCTCTTTTGACTAAAACGATATAGTCACAGGAATAAAAGGAACAGGAGGGTAGTGCTGATGACAGCTAAAGAATTACAACCAACAAAATTAGAAGTTAGAGGATTTTACATCTGAGGGAGATGGTTCACTTGAGGCTATCTAGTGTGAGATGCAAATAGGACAGAAAGATTCAGATGCCATGTATTGGCAGATTAGCACAGTGAGTGCTAATCTGCCAATTTTAGTGCTAGATGAATTATTATTATGAGTGACTAATTATTGGGACATCGACTGGAGGGAGGAAAGAATTACAACCACAAAATTAGAAGTTAGAGGATTTTATATCTCAGGGAGATGGTTCACTTGAGGCTATCTAGTGTGAGATAGATGCAAATAGGACAGAAAGATTCAGATGCCATGTATTGACAGATTAGCACAGTGAGTGCTAGCTGAATTATTATTATGGTTGACTAATTATTGGGACATCGACTGGAGGGAGGAAAGAGGGCATGACAAGATGGAAGTGGGATTTATACAATTGCTAAGGGTTACATGAAACATGTTATAGAGGGATCAAGGAGTTTGAGGGTGTTGGATCTGATAGTAGCATCAGAAGATGTATCAATAACCAAAGTAGACACTTTGCCTCAATTGGGGAGAGTGACCATGGAGGGGGGGGGGGTGATTAAGAGACACACAAGAGTCAACTTGGAACAGTGCAATGGATTGAGAAGCTACAAGGAATGAATGTCAGTAGTGCATGCCAAGGGGTCAGAGACTGCTTGAGAGTAGCAGTATCAGGCTGAATACTCAAAATCAGGAGGATAAACCAAGTTGGAATTAAGTGGGTGAGGAGGATATAAAGCAAGAGCTGCAAACAAAGAAAACATTGTGAATGAAATATAAAGGAAAAAAGTGATCAGCATACTCATGAGCAGTACAAAGTGCAAGCAAGAAGGGTAACTGATATGGCCAATTCAGACTAAGAGGAATTAGCCAAACAGGCCAAAGTAAACCCAAAAGTTTTTTTTTTTTTTTTTTTTGGTGATGTAGCAAGTAAGAGGAAAAATTACTATGGCAGGAGGGCTTTAAACAATGCTCATGATAAGGTGACTGAACCAAAAGAATCAACTGATTTGCTGAGTGATTGTTTTGCAAGTGTATCAATCCAGGTGGAGGTTTTACAGTTGCTATACAGAGATACATATCATAATTCAGGTAGGTAAACAGGAGGTGTTCAGCATATTAAAAAATATGAATTGAACATAGCAGTCGGACTGGATGGCATATCAGTACATACTGTGTGAATGTGCAAGAGAATTGGCATCGTCTTTGACAGTTGTTCAAATCTAAGTCTCAGCTCTGGCAAGATTCCAAGGGAGTGCAAAGAGGGTAAGATAGCACCATTACATAAAGGTGGCTCCAAGACAGAGGTAGGAAACTACAGACCAATTAATATATCAGGAGTGATTGTTAAAGTATTGGAAAATTTGTGAAAGGTAAAATACAACAGTGGGTGAATAGGGTTGGGATACTCTATAGTGGGCAGTATGGCTCTGTAAATGGTAGGTCCTGTCTTAGTAACTTATTCACATTTTACAATAAAGTGACAGCAGAACTGAATAAAGGTAATGACTACAAAACGATACTACTCAACTTTGCCAAGGCATTTGACAAAATACCACATGGAAAACTATTACAAAAACTGGACAGGATGGGAATGGATATGAGGCTATTAGTATATGGTTGAGTGGAATCCAGGAGAATGATGATGACTAGTGGAGTATCTCGGTACTAGGGCCACTACTCTTTAATTTATATATCAGTGATATAGGGAAAGATTTAAGAGGGAATATTCAGTTGTTTGCTGTTGATGATGCAAAACTAGGGAGAGTAATAGTTGATAAAGGTCATGTAGATATCCTGAAGGATGATTTAAATAAATTAGCATTGTGGGCAAAGGATAATGATTATCAATTTAATGTTGCAAAATGTAAGGTTATGTACTTCGGGTTGCATATTGTGTATCATATTGATAGTATTGGTTTGCAAGAAATTGACGAGGCTAGGGACTTGGGGATAATAGTGGACAGAATTAAATTTCAGAGAACATATTGCAAAAGTTGATAAAATAGCTTAACAAATTACTTGGATTTTGATAAACATGCTAACAATTAAAGATAAGGAAATTATTAACCCTTTTTATAAGTCTATGATTCAGCTACATCTCGACTACTGTGCACAGATTTGGTTAGCTGAGTTTCTTGGGGACCAGAACATGGCCGAAAAGATTCAGAGACGAGTGACCAGGTTAGCAAAAGGTCTGTGAAATAGTTCTTACAAGGACTATTTCACAAAAGGTCTGTGAAATTCCAGCAACTTGCAACCGCAACCTCTTCAAGAATATCAATAGATTTATAAGAAGGAATATATTGGGTTTATTTAGCCATATTCATTCAATTATATGAAACTGACTAGTTTCATCACATATACTCGGGGCCTTCTGGGTTAAAATTAAGTTAAACAAAAAATTACAATAAAGGCCAACATTAACCATCATCATCATCATCATCAAATTCCTGCCATGTACCCTCAAGGGGTGTACAGGATATGATAGTACTACATGAAAATAATTACATCATTATTAATTTCCTATCTACAATTTTCCTCCAAATCAGCCTGTTACTTGTCAAGACTCCAACATTATCAGATCTTATATTTCTATCGTCTAAAGCACTTTGTACTGTATCAATCCACCTATATCTTGGTCTTCCTCTGGATCGTTTTGCTGCCAACCTGGCAGAGAACACTTGTTTTGCAAATCTTTCCTCGCCCATTCTGTTTAAGTGACCATACCACCTGAGATTAGCTCTGCTAACGCATTCCTGGATGCTGACAATGTCAAGTTCTTTCCTAATATCCTCATTTTTAATATGATATTGCCATTGATGCCATCTGTTCACGCCTCTAATCTTTCTCAGGACTCTCATATCTGTGGTCTCTAGTCTTTGGTCAAGTGTTTTACTTCTGACCCAGCTCTCAGATCCATAAGTTAAAACTGGTTTGAACACTGTCTTGTAAACAGCTAATTTAGCGTTCCGACTAACTTCTCTCTTATTCCATATGAATTTATTCAATTGACTTCCCACCATACCAGCTTTGCTGATTCTGTTGTCTATTTCTATATTTAATTTACCGTCTTCAGTAAAAATCGTGCCTAAATAGCTGAAATGTTTTACTTGTTCCACAGGTTCTCCATTCACAACACAGTTGACATTTTCAATGATTCTGCCTATTTTCATTGTCTTTGTCTTTTTATTGCTGACCTTCATACCATATCTATTACAACAGCTATTCAATTTAGTCAGAGAATCTTGCAGACTTGTAGCAGATTTATTTAGAAGTATAACATCATCCGCATAAAGCAAAGAGCTGACATTAACATCTCCAATTTTGATATCATGTTTAATACCACTTTCCTTCATAATGTGATCCATATAGATAATGAATAACAGAGGGGATAATGTACATCCTTGACTCACACCAGATTTAACATTAAACCATCTTCCTGTACTTCCTTCAATTCTAACTGCTGACTTACAACTCAAATAAAGACTAAGTATTGCTTGATATAATGCCCCATTGACACCATATAACTGCAGCGTATTGAATAGTTTCTCTCTTGGCACCTTGTCATATGCCTTTTCCAAATCGACAAAACTTAAATACAGATCTTTGTTATATTCCCATGCTTTCTCGACTATTTGTCGTAAAGTGAAGATCTGATCCTGACAGCCTCTATTTGGCCTGAATCCAGCTTGTTCTTCACCAAGCTTTTCTTCCACAATTCTTCTCAACCGTTTCTCAAGTATACTTGCATAGATCTTGCCAGGAACACTCAGTAGGGAAATACCTCTGTAATTCTCACATGCAGTTTTATTTCCCTTTTTATATATGGGTACTATGAGAGCTCTACTCCAATCATCGGTAATTCGTCCCTCTGTCCAGGCTTTCTGAACTATGCAGTGCAGCCACTGTAAGACTCTTCTACCACCATACTTCAGCATTTCTGGTCGAATATCATCTACTCCTGCTGCCTTTCCACATTTCAAGCCTTTGATGGCTTTTTCTACTTGTAGTATGGATATGCATTCCTGACTGCATGCCTGGTCAGTGTTTTTTACCACTGTGCTGTCATCACTGCTTGTTTCATTTAGCAGTTTTTCAAAGTAATTACTCCATACTTCAAGGATATCTTTTTCTCCCATTTTCATGTCACCTTTATCATCTCTAATTCCTTTTACAGCACTCTTTCCTCCATTCTTAAGCTTCTTCAACAACCTCCAGAATATTTTGCCACCTTCTTGATATTTATTTTCTATATTCTTGCCAAAGTCTTCTCATGACTTTTGTTTACCTAGTTTTACACAGTGTTTAGCATTCTTGCATTTGTCTCTATATTCTCTAAGAGCACAAGCTGACTTATTTGACAGGAACTTTTGGTATGCTTTCTTCTTTTCCTTCACTGCCTCTTTAACTTCCTGTGTCCACCAGGGAGTTCTGATTTTTTTATCCTTACAGACAACCTCACCACATGCCTCTCTGGCAGAATCAATCAATGTTTTCTTCAGAGTTTCCCAGTGAATCTCCAAGGTTTGATTCATGTTCTCAAACTCTTTCATTTTTTCTTCAGTAATCTTTGTGTATTTTAGCCTACAGTTCACATCTGAGAGCTGCTCAACTTTTATTCGCTTTAAAGCTTTCTTACATGTTATTCTTTTCAATATGAAATTCAATTTTATCCTGCTCAAGACTAAATAGGGATCACTTCCAATTTCAAATCCTCTGTACACTCTGGTGTCCTGCACCAGGGAGAAAACATCACTATCAACAATAACATAGTCAATGAGACTTTTCTTATTCCTAGCCTGTTCTCTCCATGTGAATTTGTGCACATTTTTATGTTGGAACATGGTGTTAGTAATAACCAGTCCATGTCCTGAGCAGAAATCCAACAGATATTTGCCATTATTATTAGCTTTACTCTTTTCTCCAAATTTTCCTAAAATATTTTTGTATGTCTCACAATCATTTCCTACTCTGCTATTTAGATCCCCAACAAGGACCAACTTTTCATTTTTAATTGTGTCAGTTGCTTTTTCTAAAGCCTCAAAAAATTCCTCCACTTCTACCTTAGTAGAACCTTCTGTGGGACCATAGGCACAAATAAGTCTCATTGTCCAGTTCCCCATTCTCATATTTGCCCACATTACTCTACTTGAGACTGACTGCCATTCAAGAAGATTAGCCTCGTATTTTGTGTTGAATACTATGGCTGCTACTCCTTTTCCTTGATTACCTTTTCATTGCCTGAATATAACATTTTGTATTTATTGCTCAGAAAGATCTCACCAGTTTTGGTCTTTTTTGTTTCAGTCACCCCTATTATGTCGATCTGGTACTTATCTAATTCCTCAGCTAGCTCCATTTCTTTGCCATTCAGGCTTCTTACGTTGATAGTACCGATCTTTAACTCTGGTGATGTTGAGTTGGGGTTTATTTTCAGATTTGTTCCAGTAGCTGACTTTTCGCTGTTCGCCCTGGTTCCCTGGTGAAAACAACGGGGGCCTTGTTTAACCGGGTGACGCCCCAGCTGGCATGAAATTTTGTCATGTTGTACCATCATTCTATATTTTGGTTTAACCAATAAGAATACAATTTGGTCGGCTAAATCCCAAATTGCCAGCCCATCCTCGTCCGTTCAGTATCCAAGTAGATACCCAACAGGGTGCACCACGAGAAGGTGAGGACTGGACATTAGGTCAGAAGCCCTGGTCGGTTCTCCGCATTCCGTTAAAGGCTATGTGGAGGTATCCTCTCAGTTATACAGCTTTGACTCTTAAGCACACCATTAACCTTAAGCACAAACATTAACCATAACGTTATTAAAATACTGAAACATATTGTTCGGTGATGTATGCACAATAGTTGACTGAAAAGTTAGTGTGACGTGAAAAGATCTAATCAGTGATTTCCAAATATCACATAGGATCATTCCTTAGTTTCTAATGAGTGCGCCTTGTGAGTGGATGTCCACTGTAGATTCATTTATGTTGCTGGTAGTGAAGTTGTCCTCTATGATGTCCTCTACTTTACTGTCCACAACATAAACATATGTACATCACTGAACAATAGCTGACCCGTGCAAGCTTTCATACTCCACGTGTTTTCTGTTTTTAACCTATTGTAATGGTTCCTACATGTTTCAGTATTTTAGAAATATTATGGTTCATGTTAGGTCTTTATTGTAATTTTTTGTTCATCCTAATCCTAATCCAGAAGAAGCCACAAATATGTGCAGTGAAACTAGTCAGTTTCATTTACAAACTTGTAAATTCATTTTACTGGTTGAAAATCTACATATTCATGATCAATAGATTTATTTATTTCATCCACCACCCACACGGCATATCAGTCGGGAGTGCAGGTGAAGATTCCTGGGTAATTTTTTGACCAAAACACGAATACAGAAAACCCTGAAGATGCAGTTCCAAGAAACTGTATGTAGAATTCTAATTCCATCCTCACTTAATATAACTTCAAGCCAAATATAAATTACATTGATGATATAAAGTTCATTTGTATAAATTTGTAAAAAAGTTAAAATCATCATGCAATTTGCTTGAATGTGCTAAGATCTGCCTAAGGGTATATGGCTCTGTCAGACTGGTAAAACTGCATTCCTCTTGGTGAAGTGCTTGCTAGGACTCTTGCACTCTAAAATATGGCATATGGTAATACAAGTGTTACATTGTTCTCACACAGGTGAGATATCAGCCCTCAATAGATAAGAATGTATATGATTAGTGTGATCTTATGTGAAGCCTAGCTAGTGCAACTACTTTGCTTTTATTTCTACACAAACTAGATCACACAATGCTTAATCCAATAAAATTTATTATTGCTTCTCTTCTTCTTCTACATATTCATCATCAATAGATTTATTTATTTCATCCACCACCCACACGGCATATCAGTGGGGAGTGCAGATGTCATCAATTAATGAACTCTGCGCATTAATTGTCAGTGGACACACAATACATGGAAAAGTAAGAGCTGATTAAGTAGCTGCATCCAGTTTCACTTCCTGTAATTCTAATGTAGCTGGATATTCAACACAATTGAGCATCAATATTAAGGTTCCTCAATTTGATACAATAATTCTGGAACAAAAAGCATTGGATGTGGATTGTACATAGGAGAGAAAATAGTAAAGAAAACAATGAATATCGATTTTTTGGTAGAGATTTTCTTTTATGTAGACAAACACAAGCTGGATGGCATGCAGCTCAGTAATATAGTTACTGCATTCGAGTGGAATGTAACCAGAGACAATGAGTCAGGAAAAAGAGCAGCACAACCAACACTGATTTGGAAATCTCAATATAAACAGGTGAGAAATCAAGAATATTCTGCTCTGTGTGCACTAAACAGCTGCAGGTAGACAAGCTGAATTGGAGTCTGATGTGATGGACTAGTCCTCCTCCTCCCATACCGAACTTCCCAACATGGGAGGAGAGGGACTAATCCATGTGGGATACTCACTGAATGACTATTTTTAGGAAATAGTTAAGTGGCAAGTATCTTCATTCAGGGGATAGAGCAATTTCATTTGCTTTGACATAAAGACTTCAAAAGGGTGATATGCAAAATGCATCTATAATGGTAAGATCCTATCCATCATCAAAGTATGTTTGTAGACCTTGATGATGGAGGATCCAAAGATACTCTCCCTTTCAGAAACACAGACTTGGGACCGACAATCAAGCTTTCAGCAGAGGTGCATGATAACTGGGGGTTCGAGGATATTTGGTGAACATCAATTTTTAACACTGCAAAAAGATAAGTAATTTTTTTCAAATTTTTGCTAATAATACTGAGTTAATTTATTGTATTTATTTGTTTTCTAAGTATGTGAGATAGAGTGAATTATTTAGTTGTAAGTAAAATGCATATATATTCTTAAACTATATACTGTTGGTATGGCAGCCTAGACATCTTTGTTGGGAGAGCTATATTTGCATGATTTTGTCCAGTGTAAAATTTGTGAGATGTATTCAATATGAAAGTTGAAAGATTTATGGAAGGAGAGTGAAACTGGTGAGCATGTGTGTAATAAACGATTTGATAGTGAATGCAGACAGAACAAATTGTGATAGTACCGTAGAGAGTACTAATAGCAGACTGGAAAATGTAAATATTGGTGATAATACTGAAAGTGCAGTGGTGAAAGTTCAGGAGAATTTAGAAGACCTGAATAAAGAAATAGCACACTTACATGTAGTCCTTCATAGGACAAAGTGCGAGACCAAAGACTGAAAGAGATCAATCAAACTAAGAATGGAGTTTTTTGTTGATGTTTTTTGGTGTGTGTGTGTGTGTGTGTGTGTGTGTGTGTGTGTGTGTGTGTGTGTGTGTGTGTTGTTATGTGGCAAGTAGGAAGAAGAATAATTTTAATTTTCTTGGTAAAGAAGTGACAGAGGGAGATGAAATTGTTGAGTTACCATTTTGAAAGGTTATATCATCTAAATTGGTTGGTAGGTGGGGGAAAAAAAGGGGATGGATATGATAGAAACATTTAAGATATTTAAAGGATTTCACAGGATCAATGCATGGGAAATGTTTCAGCACTTGGATAGAGAGGGCAGAACAAGGTCATCCATAGAAGTTGGGGAAGAATGTGGTTAGCAAAGGTATGAGGACTACATTCGTTTTGCTTGGAGAGTGGTGAATGAATGGAATGGGTTGCCTGAGTCAGTTGCGAGTGCTTAATCTGTTAATGGTTTCAAGGAAAGGTATAATAGATGGTGTTGCATAGTTTGGGTCTCCAATGAATCTTAGGACTCCATGGAGGTGCCTGTGCAATAATAATAAATAAATAAAAGCTAAGCAAAGGTTGTTGATTAGCACCCCATTCTATTATACTTTGCAAATGATATTCAGTGCTCCCTTGCATTTTACTCTGAGTTGACAAATACGTGCAGGGAACATGAGGCAATCTATCAAAAATGAGTCCTAATAGCTTGGCTTCTGGGATAATAGTTTGTTCCATCCCTAACTTTGTATCTTGTTGAAGAGTGCATTTTGTCAAAAGTGTATAGAAACTTTATGTGCCGAAAATCTGAAACCATTATTTAGAACCTATCAACAGATATCAACATTGCTTGTTGAAGTTGTCTTTCAATGACCTTGTTACACGAACAAAAGATTGTGAATTTGTTTCAGTAAATTATGGAGACTACAACTGTATTAGGAATAATTACTTTAATTTCAACCTTCATATTAAGGTCTTTATGTGGCGTGAACACATATACATACACACACACACAAAGACAAGCTATATTACATTCCAAACAGTATACCAAAGTGACAATGATTTGATCAACTGTTATTTTACTGCCTGACCTCTGGTGAAAAACTACATCAAAGTTATATCCGATTTATAACATCAGAGAAAAAAAATCATATACAAGGGTTGTTTGAAAAGTTGGGTAAAAAAATAAGTTACACATTTTTTTTTGGAAAAAATCACCTTTATTTCTCAACATAGTCTCCATCCATAGTCTCTTTCACCATGAAATTATGGCGAAAGAGACTATGTAGTTCCCACCACTACACATTTGAGTCCAAGTGTGTAGTGGTGGGAACTACACACTTGAGTCCATACTCTCATACTGATAGATACCTTCATGCTTCCTCCAATCACTATCCCCCACAAAAATTTGGAATTATTTCCACCTTAGCTCTCCGAGCCAAATCTTTGCTTACAGAAGAAACAGAAACTGAAAATGAACTCCTTTTTCTTAAAAAAACTTTTATTAATAATGGTTTCTCTCCTAAGAAAATTGACAAATTTCTTTCTCCCAGTCACTCAACTACTTCTGAAGATCCCTCTTCCCCCAGAGCCTTCATCTCTTTGCCTTACATCAGCTCTCTTTCACCAAAACTCGCAAAAATTCTCAAAAAGTTTAACTTCAAAACTTGCATCACTGTGCTCCCAAAACTTCATTCAATACTTAGTAAACCTAAAGAGAAACATCTTCCAACTCAGTTTCCAGGAGTGTACACAATTTTATGTGTGTGTGGAAAGCCATACTATGACCAGACTGCTAAATCCATCCTTCTACGTTTGGAAGAACACCGTAGGGATATCTCCTATAACAGGACTAGAGCCAGTGCTCTCTCTAGCCACGTTCTCTTTTCAGTTAACTCAGATGAAGGCTGCCAACACATTGTGAACTGGGCTCAAACTTCTAGCATCCATGTGTGCTATGATGAACTCGAGAGAAAGATTGTCGAATCTAGAGAAATTTCTCTAGATTCCTCTCATATCAACAACAGCCTAAGTTTCAATCTCTCTGATGCACACGTTGCCTCTGTTCAGTATTGGTGCACTCGTGACAGCGCATAGTATACGTTTGTTTGGAACTCAAGCTCGCATTTTGTTTTCGAACACACTACTGTCTTTTTATACTTGTTCTGTTATTACAATTTTAAGTCTCTGCAATTCTTTATATATTTCTTTGATTGTGATGCCTGAAGATGTTGATCAATTCAATGAAACTAGTGTACTAGTAGTATCTTTTCAAATATATCATGTCATCTTTTTATGTCTCAGTATCAGTCATTAAAACTTTTTCATAATATTCCAACTGAGTAAAAATGAATTCTGAAAAAAAAATGTGTGCGTGCGTGCGCTCCAGATGATGACCTTGATATGAAGGTTGAAATGTTGAGTGTTCATTTTAATTTATATTAAACTAAAGTTTTGCTCTAACACACTGGTTGTCTCCATAATTTTCCATAATGTATTCTGATCACCGTGTAAGCATGAAAGAGAAGAAGCAGTTAGTCAAAGAGGCTAAAGGAAATCAGAAAGAATTTTAATCACTATGTAGTAAGTAAAAGGAAACATGACTGTGGAAAGATGACATTAGAGAACACTGATGGCAGAAAAGAAATAGCTGAGTTGTTGAGTAATTACTTTAAGTAAGGTACATATTTTCAGGGAGTTGGACTTGACGGTGGGGGAGAACATAATTCTATTATATAAGCTAAGAGTGATGCAACAAATTGTAGTTAAATTATTATATTTAGTGATCAAGATATTGGAAAGGCTGGTTAGGAATTGTATCCAAAGGTGGGAAGACAATACTGGGATTCTCGATAGAGGACAGCATGGTTTTGTTAACAGTAAGTCTTGCTTTAGCTTTAGTCTACTCATGTTTTATAGTAGAGTAATAGCAGCAGAGATGGATATATCAAGATGCTTTGGATTTTGTCAAGGCATTTGAAAGAATTATACACTGGAGGATGTTATACAAACTTAAGGAGATAGGTTTGCAAAAAAAACTTGACATTAAGTTAAAGAATGGTTGATTGACAGGTATCAGTAAGTGATGCTGAGTTTCTGAGAAGGAAAATGACCATAGTGTACCACAGAGCTCTGCATCCGAGCTACCGTTGTTTAACATGTATGTTAATAATACTGGGGAAGTTTATGAGTGTAATATCCAATTGACATGGAATGTAGATGATACAAAATCCTTGCAGAAGATTTGAAGAAATAGCTTATATTGTCATGAACAACGAACATTAATGCAATTCTGTACAAAGGTCATTACAAGCGAGTACTATATTAATGAGAATTTGTTGGATCTAGACAATAAAGCTAAAAAGTTGGAGGCTATTGTAGATTACAAATTAAAATTTTAGATTTACATGGTAAGGCGGTTAACTCGTCACATTAAGTAACAGCACTGTTAAAGAAAATACTTAACTTATATGAATAAGGAAATTACACACTTTACAAGGTATTGATAGCTTTCTCACACTTTACAAGGTATTGATAGCATCATATCTGGATTTACTGTATGTACTGATATGTTCCCCTGGGTTCCAATAGAGATAGAGACAGTTGGAAAGATAAGGCAGCTGAGATAACTGGTCTATGAAATTGTCCATATGGAGAGATTTAAGGAATATGTTCATCAAAGTTTGAGGAACAGACAATGAAGAGGAAATATGATAGAAACACAAGATAAAGGGAGCTTACAGTATATACCTCCAAGTCAATCTCTGGATGCTGTCTAGGTTCTGTGGAATGGGTTACCATTAGAAGTTGTAAAGGCAACATGCATAATAATTTTCTTTATTTATTCTTTGCAAAATCTTCCCATAACTTGTTTTACACATACATTAGCTTCCTATTCTTTTTTTTAGAAAAACTTGTGTCATAATTATATGAATTATTTACACAAAAACAAAATACAAAGATAATAGTTATTTGATTATAAGGCCATATATTTTGGTCTAAAACTTACAGACCATCTTCGGTGGCAAAAACAGTTGATACAAAGTAGAAATTCAAATAAATCCATTAAAAACAATGGATTTATTTGAAATAGAATGAGTCGCATGATGTTATATTTCCAGTAATGTTATGTTATAACAGAGGAAAAGGTTTCCAGTAATGTTATAACATAACATTACTGGAAATATAACATCAAGAGACTTATTCTATTTCAAATAAACCCATTGTTTGCATTCTACCTTGTATGAACTGTTTTAGCCACCAAAGATGGTCTTGTAAGTTTCAGACTGAAATATATGGCCTTATAATCAAATAAATATTATCTTTGCCTTGTGTTTTAATGTAAATAATTCATTTAGCTTCCTATGTATTGTGCATGTTGACTTGCTAACCGGGAACTTTTGCATGATTTCTTCTTTTCACATACTGCTTCTTTAACTTTGCATGCACTATGCAGTTTTTCTATTTATGCATGCCATATGTTATATGTTTTCCTGGCTCTGTCAATCAACATTTTGTTCATAATTTACCTCTCAATCTCTAAGGTTTTTCTTTCAAAGTGATTCATTTTGTTCTCAATAATATATTATATGCTACAATTTATATCTCAGTTGTTTGATTCTTTTCAAAACTAACTAAATTATAGTAACTAAATATGAATTAACTGATTATGCTATATTTAGTTTCAGCCAATTTAAAATATAAATTTTGTTGGATAAGTGCAGAATTGCTAGCCCATCATCGTTCAGTGAGCAGCAGTCCAAGCAGACACATAATACTAGTATGCAACACAGGAAAGTGAGTATTTAACACTAGGTCAGAATTTCCAGTTGGTTCTCCTCATTCTTTGTAGCTTTGAGCTTTAAATGACTCCAGAAAATAGTAGTGAAATATTAAAAGTTTTGTGGGAAATTATCCAATTTCAAGGATGTATAGATATTTCCTACATCCTTGAAAATATACTAGAAAATTTTTTCTACATTATTAATAATCTACCACAAGCATTGCTAGCTTGTGCTATGATTTATTCATAGTTATCTGGTCTGCTGTGTCACCTTTATTATTGTTTTAGTGAGTACAACTTCAGCTGTTGGTATAGAATATTGTGCTGCTTTTTTGCAATTATTAAAATGCTCGAAAAAAAAATTTCTGAAGGTATTAAATTGACATAGAAAACTATAATATGCTCACTTGTTCGTCTGTCAATTGGCGATGGCCTTCTTTTTTCTATATCTCGGTAACGATCTCTTTCATTATAGCCTCTTTCTCTATTGATCCTGTTTCTGTCCCTATCCCTCTCTACCCGCTCTCTTTCTCTATCATAATCACGCTCTCTTAGGGGTGATCTGTACCTTTCTCTTGAATATGATCTCCATCTATGCCTATCCATTGATGGCGAATGCATTCTTCTTGCTCTTTCGGGGGTTGGGGATCGCCTTCTTCTAGTAGGTAGTGGTGGTGATCGTTGAATGGGTGCACGTCTTCGTGCATTGGGACTTCTTCTTCTTGGAGAAATCCTTGCAATGTTAAACAATAATATAATTAGAGAGACAGAACTAAAATAAATAGTAACTTATGATGAAATTTTGCTTTTAAAATGAGTATTAAGTTTAATGATAAAATCACATTATCTTACCTTCGACTATATGGTGAAGAACTATGCTTTCTAGGGGCTGGTGATACTGATCTTGAACCAGATGAGCCTGATGAAGAAGTCGATGTTCTTGACCTAACATCCTAAAGAACATTTAAAAAATAAGATGGTTGTTAAATGAAAAAGTGCAGGAACAACAAAACACAGTACATAAACGTTATGTCTACTGCATTCTAAGACAAGTGGATCAAGTCTACAAAATTCATTTTTGTATAATTCTAGAGTAGTCTTTAAATATTATTACATGACTATTAAGAGCCTTAATAGATATGCTGGCCACTGAATTAGAAACTTTATGTTTACATACATTTGCATAAAGGTTTCTAATTCAGTGGCCAGTATGTGTACTTGTTCTCACCATCAAAATACAATGCTTGTATTTTAATGTAATATCTGCTGAAATGATACTCATTTCAGCAGATATTGCTAGCATGAAAAAGGTCAGGCTTTGTTATACTATCAGAAATTTGTGATCAGCAACACATCATAAGTAATGTGTAGGTGTGTGCATGGTCAGTGCAGGCATATATGCATTTAAAATACATGAAACAAATTAAGCAACACATTATTTCGTAATGGTACATGATAAGAAATGCAAGTTTTCTATTATTATGTGACTTCTCCAAGGAGTCATCAAGGGAGGACACCCTACAACTCTCCATCTCCACCATTACTAGTTCTGCCATTTAAAAAAAAAAAGCACAATCATCACTCAATAGTCATGCATGTCTACACTGTCCAGCTACTAAACTTTAAATAGAGTGGTGTCATTTTCATAGGAGATTAATTAAGGCTGACCATTCCTGATTATTAACAGTGTGCGTGAATATGTGGTGCGTTACAATGATAATAATTCAACTAAAACAACAACATGCGAGAGAGACAGAAATCAATATAGTGATTGAACTCACCGGAAATAATGTTTTATTCATCAGAATCAGGGTCCCCCGGACCACATACACAATTTTCAATGTGCTGACCTTTCTTGTGTACAACAAATTGCATCCGGTGTGTGACATGCTCTACAGCTGAGCGTAAGGAGTCGATTTGGATGTTCATAACAGCCCATTTTATGTTCTCTTTCAAGACATGCAAGTTGCGAACGGCACCAACATACACAATGGATTTCAAATACCCCCGCAGTAGCAACGTCTGTTACTGTCTCTTCTTGCACTGCTTTCCATCCTCTGCCAGGTCTAACTCCTAGTGATCCAGTTTCTTCAAACTTCTTAATCATAGCTCTCAGTACTACAGCTGACATAGGACCTGTATGCAGGTTATGACGCCTTCTAAATTCCCGAAGGGCTGCTACGGCATTACATTGTTTAAGGTAAAACAAGTTAACAAGTAAAGCATGCTGCGGCAAGGTAGGACGCATACTGAGCACAATTCGTCAGTCATTCGAATAACTGCCTGAACATTCCCAATCCCTTTTTAAGTAGAATTGGTGGCGCTGCCGTCACATATGCACAGTAAAATTTGCATAATTCTTTTTTACCTGCGTTTACTGCAAATATTTGACTGCTTTTGGCTCTGCCGGAGCCAAAATTTACCCTATTGGCGACTTTTGGTACAAATATTTTTATCACGGAATTCATCTCCCCATGCCTTTGAAAGTCGCAATATAAAATGTGGTCTCATTCCGTGTATTAATTTTAGCTACAGATACCTCCAAAGAGGGAAAGTTAATTTATCGCCACTGTGTACATAACAGTCGGTGGATTACCAATTAACAACTGTTGCTGCATGCTAGAAATTAATATTAATAAAGAATATTATTAAAATTATTCTCAGGATTCTTCAACAGACTGCAGGGTTCAAATCCCTTATATTTCTGATATCTCGGAACCGAATGGCAAAATTTTGAAGAAGAATCATCTCATTCCCACGTATTTTCTGATCAACAAAATTTCTCACCTGTTGCCATATACAAAAGACAAACTGGCACCTCTATTATTAGCTGCCGTTTACCAGATACCGTGTGAATGTAATGTAACATATTTTGGACAAATAGACTGTTCTGTGGAAAAAAGAATTAATGAACATCGAATACATGAAACCTCAAAAGTCTGGTCTGAACATCTTTTCAAAAAAAATTGTGAAGCACTTTTACATCAGCCAAATCTGAATCGAAACGATTGTCTCTCTCTCTCTCCCAAAAATTTAGGAGATTCTTATCTTATGTAATCATTAAAAAATAGTTTTTAAGAATAAATTAATAATATTCTTTATTAATATTAATTTCTAGCATGCAGCAACAGTTTTTAATTGGTAATCCACCAACAGTTATGTACTTTGTATTCCATTCCTTTGAATTGCTTGTTGTCTACTATGGTTATAGTGTAATTTATTATTTAGGAATTATTGATGCTATTACATATGAACATATACCATGGAAATATTTAAAGAAATGCACATACTGCAGAAACCAAAGACTTGTGCAAAAGTGGGTGGAGTGAGCCGATAAGAGATGGGTCATTAAGCAATCTAATTGCTCTCCTTTGTACTGAGTCAAGCATTTTGAGGAAGCTGCTAGGGGCTCGAGTCCAAAGGTGAGAGCGGTATTCAATTATTCGGGCCGATTTGCCATTTGTATAAGGTTAACATTTGTTCAGAGGTGAAGTAACGACTTGAGCAAAAGAGAAATCCTAGTTTTTTAGAAGCTGAGAAGGCAATGGTTGCGATGTGATATGTCAGGAGAGGCTTGATGTCAGGGTGATTCCAAGTAGAGAAATCTCATCTGGAAATTTGAGTACTGTCAAAGGTAATACTGGGAGAAAATGGCTCTTTTTTTTGTGAGAAATAAGGCAGAACTGGATTTTGCTAGCACCGAAATTGATGAGGTTATCTGAACCCCATTTGAGGATGGCTTGGAAATCAGAATTGAGGGCAGTGGTGGTTGTAGGTCGAGGTAATTTGTGTAGAATGTAGTTTTGTTGTTATCTGCAAAATTGCATATTGGGTGGGAGGTCAACTGAAGTAGGTAATTGATATACAGAAGGAAGAAATTTGGTGAGAAGATAAGGAATCATCCACCGTCACCACATAGTCTGAGTTCAGACAGAAAGCTGCAATCCAACTACAGAAGTTTATTGGCGATGCAATCCATACTCATGGTCGTGCCTTCAAGGTAGTGTAGGAGTTGGGAATTGATGGTTCACTCCATTACTTTAGACTGGAATGAGCTGAGATAGGTCTGTAGTTTGATAGCAGTGATTTTTCATCCTTCTTAGGAATGGGTTGAACATAGGCGAATTTCCAGACAGTGGGATAGATAACAGTGGAGTAAGAGAGTATATAAAGATGACATGGGATAGAAGTCAGTGCTGGTGCACAAACCTTTAGGACAATTGAAGGAATGTCATCAGTGCCAAAAGACTGTCAAATTTGGATAATATTTTTCGGATCTCTTTCTGGCAAAAGGATATTGGAGACACACTGCATATTGGGCATCTGGAATGGTTGGAGAACATTTACAATGGTATGTCATGCATGCATTGGAGGCACAGTGTGAAGTCAGGAGATTGTCTTTTTCTGTGAGATGATGCAATAGAACCATCTGGATATGATAGGAGTGGGAATAGTGCTGGGCAAAAGTTATGACCAGTTGATTTGGCAAGAGACCAAAAGGCTCAGCTGTCATTTGGACAGGTTGCAAGTTTTCTGCTTTTTGCTCTTTCAAACTTTGTTCTGGGAAGCATTGATGGTTTTCTTGCAGCTATTTCAGCCTTGAATATAACCACTAACAAGGATGGAGTTCTTGATGTAAGCCAGTTGTGGTATGCTTGATTTTTTATTTGTACAGCCTTCGCACATCTTTTGAAGAACCAGGGCTTAGAGTTAGGGGATGACAGTTCAGAGTAGTGCGAGGAATGTATGTTTCCATGCCAGTAAGGATTACTTTGGTGATATGTTTGGTATATATATTTGGGTTAGAAGGCGGGAAGCAATAGTCAAACCATGGGAATGAGGCACAGAAGTCACAGAGTCTGTCTCACTTGGCACTCTTATAATGCCCAATTACTCCTGTATGAAAGTGGCTGTGAAAGCATTGTTGCATGGAGGAGGAGATGAGCACTAGATTGTGGTCGGAATTACCCAGGGGACTTATTACATTCACCGTGTATTTGGAAGGGTCATTGATGAGGAAGAGATCTAGGGTGTTTGGGGGGTGATTAGGGTTATCTGGTATTGTGGTTGGCATGTGAACAATTTGTGTAAGGTTGTTAGTGATGGCAAATGTTTCAGCATTTCTGTCTGCTAGGTCTGGACAACTGGAAGAGTAAAGCCAGCTGGTGTTGTGGACACTGAAATCTCCTAGGATGGTTTTGCTGTTAGGGAAATAGGACTGGAGAAAATCAATGTTTAAGTTGGTGACATTACAGGAGCGATAGAAACAGCAAATGAATTTGAGTAGATGAGTAAGAAAGATTTCAACCAAAGAAAGTCAATGTTGAGTGATTCTGGGTTGGGTGCTCTCTGGCAAGGTATGTCAGAGAAGACACACGTGCAGACAAACTTGGGTCGAAAGGAGTTAGTGAAATTCATGAGAAAAGAAAAATAAAATTTTAAAAAGAATCAAAAGTCAAGCAGCTTTCAGTAGTGAAATGTAAATTCAAGAAAAAGCTTGAAAACAAATACAAACCTTGGAGACCAGCAGCAAAATCTGAAGATAATGCAGATGCATACAGCCAGGGAAGTACATGACTGAATCCTTCCACATTTTATTCCTAAACCAACACTCTGATTCATAAGTTCAAATCAATTTAAATAGTCTTGGGTATTCAAATTTCTCTCTAATTCTATATACATTTACTTAGTTGGTTCCCAATCATAAAAAATTTGCTTATTCTATTATCTATTTCTAAATTTAATTTGTCATCTTTATTCATATTTCTATATTAATTTCCACAGTTTTTCTATACTTAGCAGAGAATCTGTTCCTGAAATCTGCAATAGAAATACAAAATTGTCCAAACCTAAACAAATTCAGCTGCGCCAGACTGCAAAACATCTGGGAGAACATATAAGACCATCAGCAAGATTTCCCGCTGTGATCATAGAGGGCATCAGACAGAATTGTGGAAATGTGTGTTTCTGGCTGTTGTGCTTCCTGCACTTGCATGCTTAGTATTTCATTGTGTCCATGAGGATGCCTTCGTGATAAACAAAATATTGGTTTATCTATTTAACTAAGTAAATTTAGTTAAATATTAATTTCAGATGTTTTCTCTCTATTAAACATCAATATCAAAGCATTATTACCAGAGAAAGAGTGTTACTATTAATGTTTAGGAGATGGTCTTTATGTTAGCTCATAAGAAATCAAGTATCTTTACATTTGTTATTTTTGTAGATTTGAAAAAAATTGAGGTAATTTCCAGTGTGTAGATAATATTATGACTTCAGATAAAACTGCTTTCTTAGTGTAAAATCACAACTAGTTTTGTATATTTTATAGTATACTTCAGAAAAAGAATTACAATAAAGTAATAAGATATCAAAAACTTTCCTAAAAGAGAATTTACAAAATTCAAGATTTGAGTAAAGGAACCAATGGTTAAATGATTTAACAATAAATGCATAATAAAAAAGTGTTCAAGAATTATTGCTATGCCTAAAGGCTAAACAATAATATCATATCTTAACTGAGATCCAAGTGGTTGAGAATTATCACGAAAAAGGACCAGACTTGGTATAAAATAATTTCCTAGTGTGTGAGAGTATATAAACATTTTGGGAGCTTCTTTGAATTTTCTGTGAATATTTGGTGAAAACATCATCATCAAATTCCTGACATCTCTCCTAAAGGGGTGTACAGAATATGATAGTACTACATGAAAAACTTACATTATTACTAACACTTCCCATCTACAATTTTGCCCTAAATCAATCTGTTACCTGTCAAGACTCCAACATTATCAGATATCACATTTCTGTCTTCTAAAGCACCTTTTACCATATCAATCCATATCTTGGTCTTCCTCTGGGTCTTTTTCGTGCCAACCTGGCAGAGAACACTTGTTTTGCTAATCTTTCCTCTCCCATTCTGTTTAAGTGAACATACCACCTGAGATTAGCTCTGCTAACACATTCCTAGATGCTAACAATGTCAAGTTCTTTCCTAATATCCTCGTTTTTAATGATATTGCTATTGATACCATCTATTCATGCCCCTAATCTTTCTCAGTACTCTCTAGTCTTTGGTCAAGTGTTTTATTTCTAACCAGCTCTCGGATCCATAACTTAAAATTGGTTTGAACACTGTCTTGCATACGCTAATTTAGTGTTCCGACTACTTTCTCTCTTATTCCATATAAATTTATTCAGTTGATTTCCTACCATACCAGCTTTGTTGATCCTGTTGTCTATTCCATATTTAATTTACAATCTTAACTAAAAATTGTGCCTAAGTAGCTGAAATGTTTTACTTCTTTTGTAGGTTCTCCATTCACAATGCAGTTGATATTTTTAATGCTTCTGCCTATTTTCATTGCCTTGTCATTGCTGACCTACATACCATATTTATTACAACAGTTATTCAATTTGGTCATGGAACCTTGTAGAGGATTTATTTAGAAGTATAACATCATCCGCATAAAACAAAGAGCTGATATTAACATCTCCAATTTTGATATCAGATTTAATACCACTTTCCTTCATAATGTAATCCATATAGATAATGAATAACAGAGGACATGTACATCGTTGTCCGACACCAGATTTAACATTAAACCATCTTCCTTAACTGCAACTGCTGACTTACAACTGAAATAAAGACTAAGTATTGCTTTATATAATGCCTCATTGACACCATACAACTGTAGATCTTCGAATAGCTTCTCTCTTGGCACCTTGTCATATGCTTTTTCCAGACCTACAAAACTTAAATACAGATCTTTGGTATATTCCTATGATTTCTCAACTATTTGTCGTAAAGTGAAAATCTGATCCTGACAGCGTCTATTTAGCCTGAATTCAGCTTGTTCTTCACCAAGCTTCCTTTCCACAATCCTTCTCAACTGTTTCTCAAGTATAGTTGCATAAATCTTACCAAGAACACTCAATAGTGAAACAGCTCTGTAATTCTCACATTCAGTTTTATTTCCCTTTTTAACTTTGAGAGCTCTACTCCAATCATCTGGAATTCGTCTCTCTGTCCAGGCCATCTGAATTATGTAGTGCAGCCACTGTAAGACTTTTATACCTCCATACTTGAGCATTTCTGGTCAAATATCATCTACTCCAGCTGCCTTTCCACATTTTGGGCTTTTCATACTTCAAATATGGACATGTATTCCTGAATGTATGACTGTTGAGTCTGTTTTACAACTGTGCTGTCACTGATTGTTTCATTCAACAATTTTTTCGAAGTAATTACTCCATACATCAAGGATATCTTTTTCTTCAGTGTTTTCATGTCACTTTTATCATTCCTAATTCCTTTTACAGCACCCTTTCCTCCATTTCTGAGCTTTTTCAACAATTTCCAGAATATCTTACCACCTTCTTGATATTTATTTTCTATAAAATTATCTTTGTATTCTCTAAGAGCACAAGCTCTCTTATTTGGCAGGAACTTTTGTGCTCTTAGAGAATACATTACAATTAGTTCACTATGTTAGTATATTATTAGTTCTGGTTTCATAACATGCATATCGGCACTCACAATGTGCCCATTATTGATATTATTATTGTCTGAAATTTTGACGTACTAACCGATTCAGGTAGTTGTGCTACTTTCAATCTTTTTTTATTGTAATTTAAAACTGTTAAGTGTTGAGATATTTTTTGTGTTTGCTACAGACATTCTCTTTGTCACTAACGAGACAACTTGTCAGCCATTATATGTAACTTCTTACTTGCCATTTACATGGAGTGCACATGCTCACTGAGGAGTTTGATGGGTAATTGACAGTTGACAGAGTGTTTGGTACCAGGGGACGGAGGAAAAGGGGTAGAGAGAGAGAGAGAGAGAAAATGGAATTTTGAAAACAGCAACCAGATAATTTTGTTCTTAGGAAGTTTTAAGAAACGTGATAGTTGGGAAAATATTAATAGATGATTCCGAAAAGGAATCATAGCGCACTGTGAATCTTTAAACTGGAAGAGTTGAGACTGTTAGTAAATGTTTAATAAATAAAAGAAGATATTTGGAGTTGGCATTCTAATTCAATGATCAGGAAAACGCTGAGTGAAAAGTTTTGTCTTCTGTCTTAAGGATATCGGATCTATTTATTATTTCTACTGGAAAAGGCAACGGAATTAGTAAATCTGAAACTGTGAAGTAGCTTAATACGAAGGGCTCTGCTTAGATATGTTCTTTATGTAGTAGTAGAAGAAACTTCTTTCTCTGGTACAAAAATGAGCTATTTATGCATCAAATTGAACTGCGAGAGGTAATTCCAGTGAAAGAAGAGGAATGGTTGAAAAAAATCGCATTCTAAATAAGGAATTAAAAAAAAAAAAAAAAAAAAAAAAGATCCGATCGAAAATGTTTTCAGGAAAGGACCTAACAAGAAAACTGACTCTGGTGGACATTTTGTTGTTGTGTAAACAGTGTTTAGTCTGGCAGACATGGTTTAGTATATGTTAAACAAACCAGTTATAGAGAGTCAGAGAGTGATTGATTGCACTCTTTTAAGATAAGCAGATATCTAAAGTGTAGATTTATTTTAGAAGGCCTTGGGTCAGAGAGTGAATAATTACACTCTTTTAAGATAAAGATATATCTAAAGTGTAGACTTATTTTAAAAGGCCTTGGATCCAATTAATTTTGTAATTATTTATATAATTTTATTTAAATGCATATAATGTTTCAGTTTCATTAAATGTATATATATTTTTATTTGGTACTCGAGTCAATAATTTTCCAGATTCTAAAAGAAATAGAGTTAAAAAAGTCATTGTACCAATCGGAATGAACTCTTGTCTAATTACTTAACACTTGGTTTAAAACAAAATCTCTTTACAGAGATAGTAAAAGGATTAAAATAAACAGTATGATAAGTGATGTGAAATAAATACCCACAAAAATTGAAAATAACTACTTTAATTCAATAACAAATGGCTACATGAAGACAATGATCATAAACAAAAGGTCAAAATGGGATTGTTAAAGTGCCTCAAAAAGAATGTGGTCATCCCTCAGCAACACAGTGTGGACGAGATAAAATACAAATAAAAAGAATTCCTTGTTAAGTGAACTGGATGTTGATGACAATTTTATTATTTGAAATAACCAAGTCAACAGTTTGGTAGCTGGCTTTTATACTTTTATTGACCTTTTTAGACTCATCTGGTAGATGCCAGATGAATATAAAAGACCGTCAACACGATCTAGAATGACATTAATTTCAGGTCACCAGTTGGGGGGTGGAGGCATTAAGACTAGAAAACTTGTTTCAGCATTTGAACTATGAAGGCTTCGTCCAATGTCTTTCTGGTAAAGACCAGAAGAGACATGTAGTGAGCTATTTTTGGAATAGGGTAGGAAATTTGTCATGGTGATCTACATAAGAGTTAGAGGAGGAACATGACATCGGCTTATCAGTAAAGCTGCAATGATATCATATATGGATTTGAAAAAAAGTAAGAATGGGAGATAAACCTTGATAATTTTTAACAGGAGGCAAGTTTTCAATATTTGGCTTTCTCAAAGTTGCCATTAAATGACTGCAGGATTCAGTGTGTAAAATGTTGAATGAATATACTGAATGAATTTTCTTGTACCTTAGTAAACTTCTTTGAAAACCAAAGGTTGGAGATGGGGTGTCTTCATTTAAGAAAGAATTATTTCACTTTTTGAGTAAGAGCAGGTGTTTCAATCAGAAATGGGAAAAAAAGAGGAAAACCAATTTGGTATTAGTGTGATATCAAAAGACCCAAGACTGACTGAATGAAGAATGGTGTGCAGAAAAAGTCTAGGTCATGAGGAAAGTTGGCTCTTACAATTATATCTGAAAGAGCTGGTGAACAAAAATTGCATAGTATTGGAAAAGTGGTATGGATTATCTAGAAATATGGCAAGTAAATGGGTAATTTTTATTAGATCATTACAAAGAGCAAATACTTTGATATTGCTGCTTTATGAGTGGAGTTAGAGAAGGGATCCCAGTTTGAATTATGTACACTACACTAAGCATACAAGAAGACTATCTTGCCATTTGAGCATTTAGAAAATCAAGCTTCAGAGACAAATCCAAGATGTCACAGTGGTTATCAGCATTCTGGTGAGTGAGAAAGAGAGCAAATTAAAGCAATGAAGTATAATAGGAGTATAATAGACCAAAACTGGCGAGATCTTTCTGAGGAGCAATAAATACAAAATGTTATATTCAGGCAATGACAATCAAGGAAAAGAAGGAGTAACCATAGTATTCAACACAAAATACGAGGCTAATCTTCTTGAATGGCAGTCAGTCTCAAGTAGGGTAATGTGGGCAAATATGAGAATGGGGAACTGGACAATGAGACTTATTTGTGCCTATGGTCCCACAGAAGGTTCTAAGGTAGAAGTGGAGGAATATTTTTAAGGCTTTAGAAAAAGCAACTGACACAATGAAAAAGGAAAAGTTGGTCCTTGTTGGGGATCTAAATAGCAGAGTAGAAAATGATTGTGAGACATACAAAAATATTTTGGGAAAATTTGGAGAAAACAGCAAAGCTAATAATAATGGCAAATATCTGTTCGATTTCTGCTCAGGACATGGACTGGTTATTACTAACACCATGTTCCAACATAAAAATGTGCACAAATTCACATGGAGAGAAGAGGCTAGGAATAAGAAAAGTCTCATTGACTATGTTATTGTTGAGAGTGATGTTTTCTCCCTGGTGCAGGACACCAGAGTGTACAGAGGATTTGAAATTGGAAGTGATCACTATTTAGTCTTGAGCAGGATAAAATTCAATTTCATATTGAAAAGAATAACATGTAAGAAAGTTTTAAAGCGAATAAAAGTTGAGCAGCTCTCAAATTTGAACTGTAGACTAAAATACACACAGATTATTGAAGAAAAAATGAAAGAGTTTGAGAACAGGAATCAAACCTTGGAGATTCAGTGGCAAACTCTGAAGAAAACCAGAGAGGCATGTGGAGAGGTTGTGTGCAAGGATAAAAAAATCAGAACTCCATGGTGGACACAGGAAGTTAAAGAGGCAGTGAAGGAAAAGAAGAAAGCATATCAAAAGTTCCTGGCAAATAAGTCAGCTTTTACTCTTACAGAATACAGAGAAAAATGTAAGAAAGCTAAACAGTGTGTAAAACTAGCTAAACAAAAGTCATGGGAGGACTTTGGCAAGAATATAGAAAATAAATATCAAGAAGGTGGCAAAATATTCTGGAGGTTGTTGAAGAAGCTTAGGAATGAAGAAAAGAGTGCTGTAAAAGGAATTAGAGATGATAAAGGTGACATGAAAACAGGAGAAAAAGATATCCTTGAAGTATGGAGTAATTACTTTGAAAAACTGCTAAATGAAACAAGTAGTGATGACAGCACAGTGATAAAAAACACTGACCAGACATGCAGTCAGGAATACATATCCATACTTGAAGTAGAAAAAGCCATCAAAGGCTTGAAATGTGGAAAGGCAGCAGGAGTAGATGATATTCGACCAGAAATGCTGAAGTATGGTGGTATAAAAGTCTTACAGTGGCTGCACTGCATAGTTCAGAAAGCCTGGACAAAGAGACGAATTCCCGATGATTGGAGTAGAGCTCTCATAGTACCCATATATAAAAAGGGAAATAAAACTAAATGTGAAAATTACAGAGGTATTTCCCTACTGAGTGTTCCTGGCAAGATCTATGCAAGTATACTTGAGAAACGGCTGAGAAGAATTGTGGAAGAAAAGCTTGGTGAAGAAGAAGCTGGATTCAGGCCAAATAGAGGCTGTCAGGATCAGATCTTCACTTTACGACAAATAGTCGAGAAAGCATGGGAATATAACAAAGATCTGTATTTAAGTTTTGTCGATTTGGAAAAGGCATATGACAAGGTGCCAAGAGAGAAGCTATTCAATACGCTGCAGTTATATGGTGTCAATGGGGCATTATATCAAGCAATACTTAGTCTTTATTTGAGTTGTAAGTCTGCAGTTAGAATTGAAGGAAGTATAGGAAGATGGTTTAATTTTAAATCTGGTGTGAGACAAGGATGTACATTATCCCCTCTGTTATTCATTATCTATATGGATCACATTATGAAGGAATGTGGTATTAAACCTGATATCAAAATTGGAGATGTTAATGTCAGCTCTTTGCTTTATGCGGATGATGTTATACTTCTAAATAAATCCGCTACAAGTCTGCAAGATTCTCTGACTAAATTGAATAGCTGTTGTAACAGATGTGGTATGAAGATCAGCAATAAAAAGACAAAGACAATGAAAATAGGCAGAATCACTGAAAATGTCAACTGTGTTGTGAATGGAGAACCTGTGGAACAAGTAAAACATTTCGGCTACTTAGGCACAATTTTTACTGAAGATGGTAAATTAAATATAGAAATAGACAACAGAATCAGTAAAGTTGGTATGGTGGGAAGTCAATTGAATAAATTCATATGGAATAAGAGAGAAATTAGTCGGAACACTAAATTAGCTGTATACAAGACAGCGTTCAAACCAGTTTTAACTTATGGATCTGAGAGCTGGGTCAGAAGTAAAACACTTGAACAAAGACTAGAGACCGCAGATATGCGAGTCCTGAGAAAGATTAGAGGCGTGAACAAATGGCATCAATGGCAATATCATATTAAAAATAAGGATATTAGGAAAGAACTTGACATTGTCAGCATCCAGGAATGCGTTAGCAGAGCTAATCTGAGGTGGTATGGTCATTTAAATAGAATGGGAGAGGAAAGATTAGCAAAACAAGTGTTCTCTGCCGGGTTGGCAGGAAAACGACCCAGAGGAAGACCAAGATATAGGTGGATTGATACGGTACAAAGTGCCTTAGACAATAGAAATATAAGATCTGATAATGTTGGAGTCTTGACAAGTAACAGACTGATTTGGAGGAAAATTGTAGATAGGAAGTTAGTAATGATGTAATTTTTTCGTGTAGTACTGTCATATCCTGTACACCCCTTGAGGATGATGATCATGAAGTATAATAGGGAAATTTTTTTTACATTCCCTTTTCACTAACAATAAAAACAATCAGCCATTACTAATTTCTTGCTTGCCGCTTACTTTGAACAAATGCACCTGCTCGTAGAGATTTATGGACAACTAACAGCTCACAGAGAGTGTGCTCGGTATCATAGGTAATGAGAGAAAACAAAAAAAGAGAGAGAATGGAAGTTTGAGAATGCAGACCAGAGAACTTGTTTTTAGGAAGTTGTTGAAAAATTTAATAATCGAAATTCATTATCAGAGGATTCCAAATGAACAGTAATTATTCATACCAGTGATATGAATTATTTCCTTGGGAAAAAAAGGATGGAATTAGAGAAATCTGAAACTCTAAAGTGGCATTAATGAAGAGAGACTGCTTTGATACACTATTTATATAGTAAAAGAAACTATTTTTGTCTGGTAAAGAATTGGTGATTTGTGCAGCTTGCAATTATATTGCCTGATGTAAGAATATTTATACTCAGGTGAAACAATAAGGATGAATGGGAAAATATATGCTAAATAAGCAAATACTGCACAGTTCTATGGAACTTAATAGGTTTCATATTTTGAAAAAGGGTCTGATAAAGAACTGCCTCTAATAGACATTTGTTGTTTTGTAGAAATTTGTTATGAAAAACAATGTTCAGTATAATAGTAAACTGAGTAACTACACATAAAACAAGCTATAAATAAAATGAGCCAGGGACTGAATGAATTTATCCACTGAAGATAACTAAGTAGGTTTTTTTTGTTGTTGTTGTTGTTTAGAAAGCATTAATTTAAATAATTTTGTAATTATTAATTTAATTATATTTACCATGTATATAGTTTTATTTAGTCTTATGAAATATGGATTTTAAAAAGGAATGAAGTTAAAAGTCATTGTACCACTCGAACTGAACTTTGATATATTTACTTAACACTCAGTGCAAAAATAGTACAATACATATAAGGATACATCAAGTACGTACACAACACATACAATCAAATTAGCACAGCCTCTTTGCAAAGATTAACAATAAGTTAAAGACACCAAGAAATTATATATTCTTAGTTCTGTCCTTTATCCAAGTGCAAGAAAATGAAGTTTGCAAATTAGTAACAAAGTAACTTCATGAGGAGTGCTTAAGGGTCAAAGCTGTATAATATAGCCTTTAAAGGAATGCGGAGAACCAACCAGGACTGCCCTAATGTCCAATCCTCACCTTCTCGTGTTGCGCCCTGTTAGGTATATACCTGAATACTGAATGAACGAGGAGGATGTGCTGGCAATTTGGGATTTAGCTGACCAAATTGTATTCTTATTGGCTTAAACCACAATATAAAATGATGGTACAACATAACAGAATTTTATTCCGGCTGGGGCGTAGCCCAGTTAAACAAGGCCCCATTGTTTTCACCAGGGAACCAGGGCAAACAATGAAAAGTCAGCTACTGGAACAAATCCAAAAGCACACCCCAACTCGTCACCAGAGTTCAAGATCAGTACTATAAGCATAAGAAGCCTGAATGGCAAAGAAATGGAGCTAGCTGAGGAATTGGATAAGTACCAGATCGACATAATAGGGGTGATTGAAACAAAAAAGACAAAAACTGGTGAGATCTTCCTGAGCAATAATTACAAAATGTTATATTCAGGCAATGGCAATCAAGGAAAAGAACAAATAGCCATAGTATTCAACACTAAATATAAGGCTAATCTTCTAGAATGGCAGGCAATTTCAAGTAGAGTGATCTGGGCAAATATCAGAATGGGAAACTGGACAATGAGACATTTGTGCCTATGATCCCACAGAAGGTTCTTCTATTAAGGTAGAAGGTGGAATTTTTTGAGGCTTTAGAGAAAGCAACTGACACAGCTTTATGCCATTCCACCTTATGCTTGCCATTCGCCTTACTGAGGTAAGGTTTGAGTGCAGCTGTGCAAATTCATATTCTTCAGCTGCTGATAAACAGGTGTGGTGCTATTATAAAAAATCACAGTCCCACTCTATGATTTTATATATGACATACCAGACAATAGTGCAATTTGTTGCTTCTGGACATTTCCACTTCACACTAACATCCCTTACGGTTGATCAGGACATCTGAAGTAGGGTAGAAATCTCCTGAAATGAGTTGCTGCAAGTTTAATGCCATGTCAAAAGTCACTGGGCTCTTTGGTATGGTCCATTTTAGTGTTAATATTTGTCTATGAAGACTGCAAGACCATGTGCTTTTTTTATACCTATATGAACCACAGTTGTGATGTACATAGTCATATCCACTACGAAAAAGAGTATCCAGATATTTTTGATCAGAGAGTATATCTAGATTGATGGATTCAGCTGAAGATAATAGCTCAAAGGATGTGTTTTGGTATTGAAAGTGAAAAACTGAGGTGGGGATAATTAAATTATAATATTCTGGATTATCTGATTTACTCATGGTACTAAATGTGATATAAGTTAGCTTTTCATAAATGGAATTGATAATTATCAGATGGTTAGCTTAATTTCTCAAATTTAACATGAAATGATGAGATTTAACTGAAGTATAAGTCAGCTTAAGGCATAAATAAACAAGACAGTCACACCTAACTAAACCTGGTTTTGTTAAAGAACTTTTAAAAAAAATTGTGAAGGGAAAAAATATACAGTTCATTTTTTTAGTTAGGATTGGAAATGTGAAGTACCCTTCAGTAATGGATTATAGAAGGATAATTTCAATAAAGCAAAAAATATATATAATCAACTCTTACATCAACCACCACTATAACAAAGAAAAGCCCTCACCAAAATCCCATAGGCATAATGCTAAAGAAAATTTACTATGATGAATTATTAATGTGGTCACAATGAATTTGCTATAGTGGCAGTTCTGTATAATAAAGCAATTTTAAAATGAAGAAGAGGAGGTTTTAATTTAATTTAATTTTTTTATGGTTATTCATAGATGAGAAGTTAAACTTACAATACATTAGTACTGTTGATAGAAAGTTGAGATGAGAGAAGGAACTGGTTAACCACAGATTTGAGGACTGCAGGAAATACCTAAAAAGTGTTCATTCCAAATGACAGTAACAGAAAGAAAAAATAAAGAAGAAAATTTGTTCTGTGAATATGAACCTCTTTTCATTATTATTATTATTATTTTTAATTAATCTGACTCTCACACTTTCAGGTCATGAGATCTATAGAATATCAGTACCATGTGTGCGTATATATGTTAAAATTCTGCTATTCCAGAAGTCATTTAACATGCTAATCCATTCGAGGACCACCAGTAACTGAAGTTTTGGCTATATGGTTATTGTATTGTATTTATTTGACCAGTCAGTTGCTTTGATTTATTTCTGTGAATCCCACCAATGAAAAGTTGTAACCTATTATGCATTAGTATCACAAATATGTTCAAGATTACACTAAAGCCATTAGGAATGCAAATCAAGTGATCTGTAAAGTGCATTATTTTTGCAAGATAAAAAAAGAAACTGCAAAATCAATACAAAACTGGCTAACTTGCATTTGGTTGTCAAATCTTCACAAACATTCCTTTCATGCTACAATGGAAAGAGAACCCTGGGTCTTTTCAAAGGAAGGTTTCACCATATATGCTATAGAAATTCAGGGTAGCAAATAATATAGAAGCTAGTTATTTCTTATATTATTTAAGGTCTGAGAATTTTGGCACAATAAGACCAAAATTATAGAAGCTGAGAAAGTAAAATGCCATAGACACCTCTAAAAATTTCATCAGTAAGCCAATTCTGATGAGATATTCCTCAACTGGCCCTCCATAAAAAAAGTGATATCTCCAAAAAAAGGCACAGAAATAATCTGAGATAATCATTAAAATATGGATTTCAGAATAGCATTCCCATATAGTGATTTCATTTATTATAACAAAATCTAGATGTGTTCATAGATTTTATTTACTGTAACACATTTCTGTGGTACTTTAAATCCTTTTGCCTAGTTTTGCCACTACAAATATTTAAAACAAATCCTCGTATGAATAACAACTTTTAAAAAAATCCATCCAGCCAGCTAAGTGCACTTTTTATATGCATACAGAATAAAAAATGAATAAAATGATTTAACTCCATGATGCATTCAAGAAGTAGTTAAAGAAGCATTCCTGGAAATGAGGCATATGAAAAATTACTAACAAGTCAGCAGATACCAAAAAATACAGAGAAAAATGTAAAGTAGCTAAACAAAAAATATGGGAAGACCTCAGTAAGAATACAGAATATAAATATCAGGAGGATTGCATATGTTCTGGAAGCTATGAAAAAGCTTAGAAATGGAGGAAGAGTACAGTAAAAGGAATCAGATATGATAAAGATGACATGAAAACAAACTAGAGATATTCTAGATTATCAGGAGTAAACAAGCAGCAAAGAATAATGATAGAAAATATTGAAAAAGAATGCAAATAAAGAGGAATATGCATCAATACTTGAGGTAGTAAAGGCCATGAGAAATGTAAAATGTGGAAAGGCAGCTGGAGTAGCTGATAATCAACCAGAAACGTGAGGTATAAAAGTTTTCCAATGGCTACATTAGATGGGTAGAGTAGACCTCTCAAAGTTTCCAAGTATAAAAATAAAAATAAAATTGAATATGAGAATTACAGAGGAATTTCTCTCATAGCATTGCAGTTAGGATTTATGAAAGCATACTTAAGAGGGTAAGAAAAATGATGGAAGAGAAACTTGGAGAAGAACAAGCTGGGTTCAGACCAAATAGAGATTATCAAGATCAGATTTTTATTTTATAACAGAGTTCAGAAATTGTGGAATATAACAAGGATCTTGTTATATTCCTCAATTCTGTTAAATTTCATGATAAAAAAACAAAGTGCCAAAATCTTTTCAAAATGCTACAGTTATATAGAGATAAATGGAATGTATAAAGAGCAATATGTAGCCTATAAAATAACTCAATCTTAATCAGTAGTGGTGTTCTGCTGTAATAGTGAGAACAATAGCACTAATAAAATAATGTCAGTCAAGTAGTTGACTAAATACTGCTAATACAATACTTTCTAAGCACTTGTTTTTTCTTTTTTTTTTTTAAACATAAGACATGTTTATTTTCCTATACAAAATCAGTTGAAACAAATTTTAAAAATATTTCATTTAAATTAAATACAGACCTTTCTCATATTTCGCGATTTTCCTTCTAATGCTTTCCTTACTGGGGATTCATCTTCTGAAGTACTATCTGAATCATCTGCTCCATGGGAACGATAATGTCTTTTTTTCTGTACAGAATTCTTTTTGGGTACAATTGATAGTGGAGATTCTCTCTGTGGTGAAGTCTATTAAAGGGACAAATTTCTTTTAACTTATAACCAAATAGAATACAGACATTTCTTTTACAACTTGCAAGAGTTAGAGGGCACTTCTTAATCATTTTAACTAATTTATTTTAAGAATTTCAAATAGTATTTTTTTTTTCCACCTTTCATACGTCATTTTTCAAAGTCCAAATATAACAACAGTGAGAAAGGTTGTCAGCGTGTTGCCAGAATCAATGGTATGCTAGTGGAGGTGTGTGAGAGGGGAATACAGTTTGTGGATATGTGGCATGTATTTGAGTGAAGAAAGGAATTGTACAGATGTGACAGACTGCATTTGAATGGCTTTGGAGTGAGTGCACTGGAGAAACTATTGCTAGATAGCAACAGTGAAGTGTCTGATGCAGGCAAGAGATCAGAATAAGAGATGAAGTGAAAGATCAGGAGAGTGGTATTGAAGAGACAGAAGTGCTTGATAATGGAAACAGTAATAGTCTGAGAAATGAAGAGATAATGGGAATGCAAGAGAGAGGAACAGGTGGACAGGGAGACATGGCATAGGGAGTGTGGATTTTGGAAGTGGTAGTGAATGTATATACGGTGATGATCAGCACAGAAATGAAATAGGTTGGGATGTGAATGGGAAAGATGAGACTGAGTGGATATATGTGGTAAGCAGTGATAAAGGCGATTGGGTTAAGGGCAGGTATGGTGGGGAAACCACAACCAACAAGTGGCTTGGAATTTTAGGTTATAGACTTAAAAGTTTAGGTTATAGACTTAAACTTTTAGGTTATAGTTTAGGTCTATAACCTAAACTGCCGTGTTTATTTATAAATGCCAGAAGTATCATTTCATCAGAGAGATGAAATGGTTTCACTGACTGAGTTTATTCATCCCAAAATCGTTGGAGTAAGTGAACCATGGTTGAATGAAGATGCTATCCTAAGGAATACATAAAGGATGGGTACAATGTTTTTCATGAAGATAAAAGGACAAGAAGGGGGGGGGGGGGGGAGTGCTGCTGATGACAGCAGGAGAATTATGTCTACAAGGTAGACATGAAAGAGGGAAATGGTGGCAATGGTTATGAGGCAGTGTGGTGTGAGGTTGAGATTGACAGGAAGACATTTGGTTGGATGTTGCTATAGGCCAGGGAATATGGAGAGTGGTGATGAAGAAATGTATAAACAACTTGGATCAGTGAACAAAGAAAAGGTAATTATTATGGACAATTTTAATTATGGCAGCATAGATTGGAATGAAGAGATAGCATTTGGAAATAAGGACAATGAATTTGAGTTCTTGAGATTAAACTATCTCAGGCAGCCTGTAAAGGAGAGCACGCAAGGATCACAAGTTTTAGATCAGATCATTTCATCAGAGGATGTAATAGAGTAGGGTTTCACACTTTCCTCCAGTTTATGAGAGTGATCCTGAAGTGATCACCTGCGTTGTGGCTAGCCATATACATACTTCTGTGAGGAAATGATATACAGTCATCCCTCGACTTATGTCCATTCGAAGATACATTCGTGATCCCATAAGGGAATAAATAACATTTTCGGCTATACCTTTGAACAAGACGCAAGAGAGCGTAAGGTAAAGCATGCACAATGGCAACAACGTTTGCAGTGCCAAACCTCCCTTGGCAGTTGGCACGTGTCTTCAACAGTTCCTCTGTTGATTTTGTGTTTGAGAAATGGGTTATTTGTACATTTATCATTAAATCTTTCGCGATGTTTTGTGCAACATGGCCCCTACATGCATGATCAAAAAACCTAGTGAAGAATCACAGGAAAAGAGATGAGCAATTGATCTTGAAATGAAGTTGCAAGTTATAAAGCAACATGAAGCTGGTAAACCTGTCAATGTGATCGCACATGACTTCGGATGGTCTCATTCTACAGTGAACAACCATTTTGAAAAATAAGGATAAAATCGCAGAGGCTGTGAAAGGATCTGCTTCCATTAAATCGACGATAGTGACGAAGCAATGACAAGGTCCTATGAGTGATATGGAAATGCTACTTGCATCATGAATAGAGGACCTGAACCAAAAGTGCATACCCCCTTAGCACTGTGACCATAACCGCTAAGGCACTAAGCCTCTGCAACATGTTGAGGGAGAAAGCAGAACCCAATTATGACTATGAATTCAACGCTTCTTCCTGTTGGTTCATGAGATTCAAACAGCGTTTAGCGCTACATAATGTGAAAATGTATGTCAATCTGCAAGTGCTGAGAATGCTGCCAAGGAGTTTGTGGAAAAATTGGATAAAGTTATTACGGAGGAAAATTATTTGCCACAGCAAATATTTAATATGGATGAGATGCCCTTGTTTTGGAAAAAAATGCCCGAGCGGACATTCATCCACAAAAAGATAAAATCTATGTCTGGTTTCAAAGCTCTTAAAGATCATATTACGATTCTTCTGTTAGGGAGGTAATGTGGCTGGATATAAACTGAAACCATTTGTGATATAGCACAGTGAGAATCCACGAATCTTCAAAAACATTAGGAAGCATACTCCCAGTTCATTATCGAAGCAATAAGAAGTCGTGGATGACTCAAAAATTGTTTGAGGATGCTTTAGTCAACTGTTATGCGAGTGAAATAAAAAACTATTGTGTGAAAGAAAATGTAGAATTTAAAATTTTACAATTCTGAATAATGCTCCAGGTCATCCGTCTTATACATATCATAGTGGGGATCTTCACCAAGTTCAAGGTCATGTTTCCCACTCCAAACACTAATTAAAATGACAATATACTTATTACAGTTAAATCCCTAACCTGTATAAACTCTGTTGATTTAATGTATCGACTTATGTCCGACTCGACTTGTGTCCTGCCGAATGGAACAGAACCCAGACGTAAGTCGAGGGATGACTGTATATGGAAGTACAAGGTAGGTAATAATGGCAAGTTTAGGAGACAGCTTGGAGCTATAGCATGAATGAAGAGTTGAGTGGTAAGAAAATAATGCTGCTTGGAGCAGACAAAGAAATATGTAACAGCATCAATGTGCGATATTACGAATGTTAAAAGGCTGAATAAGGTAGGCGTAAAATGGATCAATGAGGGACTTAAGCATGAAATCTGGAGGAAGGAGCTCTGGAGGCAGTACAAGATGAATAATGGTAATAATCAGTTACATGAAAAGTATAAATTGAATGTGCATAAAATGCCTAAGTTAGGACCGCTGGTAACAAACCAGAATGGAATATTTAATATAAAGCATCAAGAAGATAGTGGCTGCCTAAGGAGGATTTTCAGTTAATGTACACTAATGCCAGAAGCATTCAGAATGTGTGAGTGGGGGGGGGGGGGCATGGTTAGTTCATCCTGGCCAACAGTTATTGGAATTAGTAAGACATGGATGACAGAAGATGATACAGTTAGTAGGATAGAATGTGAAGGGTATAGTGTGTTCAAGGAAGATAGAGAGAAATGAATGAGGGAGGAGTGTTACTGATGATAGTTAATTAACTGCAACCAAAGAGTGTAGAAGTTCACTGTAGGCCAGTGAAAATAGCACATTTGAGGTTATCTGGTGTGAGATAGAGGTCAGCAGAACAAAATATACAGTTGGATGCTTCTATAGACTAGGAGGATAGTATGCATCAGCAAATAAGATCGACGAGCAGAGGGCAGGTAATTATTATGGGGATTTCAACTATGGGAATAAACTGGAAGTAGGAGAGGATACATGGGAAAAAGGAAATGGAATTTATGCAGTTACTAAGAGATACCATTGGTTTGAGAGTTCTAGATCTATTAATTGCATCTGAGAAATTGTCCATAACCAATATGACCACGTCGCCGCCAACTGGTGAGAGTGATCTTAGCCTCGACCTGGAAGGTGGCTAAATGTGTGGAATTTTCAGTTAAGAGGGAGGTATATGTGGAATTACAGGGCTGGTGGTGGGTATGAGAAGCTTAGGAGATTGCTTGGATCGGTACCATGATATGTGAAACTGCAAGAGCTGGATGTCGATAGTGCATGGGAAATGGTAAAGGAGTTTGTGGAGAGTAATGACAGACTACATTCCTAGAGTCAGAAGAGTGTAAATCAAGTGGAAGTTAAATGGATGAATATCATCATTAAACTGGAGCTACAAAAAAAAAAAAAAAAAAAAAAAAAAAAAAAAAAAAAAAAAAAACGAAGGGAATTCAAGGAGAAAGATGACCAGCAGGCACATGAGCAGTACAAAGCACAGGTCAGAAGAAGGCAAAAGCAGAGTATGAAAGGAAATTAGCAGTGCACATCCAAGATAATCCCAAAACAGTTTGCAAGTAAAAGAAATAATGTTTATGGCAGAATGATTTTAATGAATGCTGATGGTAGGGAGGTAAGTGAATCAGTCAAAATAGTAGAATTACTAAATGAATACTTTGCAAGAGTATATCATCCAGGTGGAGACATTGTAGTAACGAGAGAGGCAAAGACTTATATGGGAAGTGAGATAAATGAAATGGAGATGCAATATGAATACAGCTATGGGAGTAGATGGTATACCAGCTCGAATTTTATGTGAAGGTGCTAAGGAACTCTCGATGTCTTTTGACGCCATTGCTTCAACATAAACAATGGCGTCTAAAATGCTGACAACATTGTTTATGTTCTGCCATAAACAATCTCAAGTCATGGCTCTGTGTTAGTCCAAAGGGGGTGGAAAGAGGGGGAAATAGTTCCATTGCATAAAGGAGGTTCCAAGACTGATATAGCAAATTACTGACTGATCAGCATATCGGGAGTTGTTGAGTTACCGGACAAGTTGGTCAAGAGTAAAATACAGGAATGGATGCAGAAATGGGATACTGTGGGGAGGGGACAACATGGTTTTGTGAAGGGTAGGTTATTCCTCAGTAACTTACTAACATTTTATAATACAGTGACAGCTGAGTTGGATAAAGGTAATGGGTTTACAGTGATACTGCTGTACTTTGCAAAGGTCTTTGACAGGATAATACATGGAATTCTAATCAAACTGCAGCCCATGGGGATGGATATAGGATGGGTGAGTTGAATAAGAGGATGGTTGGAGAGATATCAGAGAGTAGTTTACTCAACAGTCAAGTTCAGAAGAAAGCCTGACTAGTGGCATGGCATGGGCTCTGTTCTTGGGCCACTACTATTTAAATTTGTACATATATTGAAATAGTAAAGGATCTGAGAGGAATTGCTGATGATGCAAAATTGGGTAGAATAAAATTTTGCAAGATGATTTGGATACTGGCAGCCTGGGCAAAGGAGAATGGATGTCAGTTTAATGTGACAAAGTGTAAGGTTGTACATTTTAGGGTGAAAAGATTACCAGCTGATACCACATTGATGGAACTGTACTCCAGAAAATTGATGAAGCAAAAGATTTGGGAGTGTTATTGGATAGAGAGTTAAAGTTTAGAAGACACATAGCAAAAAGTGGCTAAAGCAGTTCATTGGATTACTTAGTTATTGAAGAATGCTTTGATGAGAAGAGACAAGCAGGCTATTATTCCTCTTTATAGCCTTGATATGATCCCATCTTGACTGCTGCACGCAGATCTAGTCTGCATGGAGACCAGATCTGTATTTCTTGGCAATGAAGAAGAGGTGGAGAGTATCCAGAGGTGAGTGACCAAGATGACAGCAGGTCTATGGAATGAATCTTATGAGAACAGGTTGAAGATTTATGTTTTACAGAAATTGCCTAACAAGTTCAAAAGGGGTGATATGATTGAGACATACAAATTACTGAAGAGTTTTTACAAGATTAATACAGAGGAAATTTTTCAGAACACATCAGGTGGGTGTGAGAACTAGGTGCCATCCTTGGAAACTGAACAAAGGTGTGGTTAGCAAGGGTGTTACATCTAGTTTTGCTTGAAGAGTGGCGAATGAGTTAAAAGTATGATAGATACTGCGCAAATGTCGAATAGTGCTTGGCATGATGTTTAGGGCCTCCCTTGATGAATCTAAGAACTCCATGGAGTAGCCTGTAATAATAATAATAAAGAACAAGCCAGGAAAGTGACTCTTAGTAAGGATAACAAAAGTGCAGTACGAGTAGAAATTAGCAAATCAGGCAAAGAAAAGGCCTTACAGTTTTTATTTTTTTTTTTCAAAGGTATGTGGCAAGTAGAAGAAAGAATGATAATGGTAAGATGATGTTAGTGGATGAAAATGATAGAATAGTAACTGCTGCTTGAGGTATTCAGTGACCAATTTATAAGGGTGTTTCATCCTCATCAGGGTCAAATCATGAGAAACTTAAGTGTAGAGGACATAGGAGAGGATGGCTTAATTTTAAGTGAGGAGGAGATATTTGAGAAAATAATTGAGGTAATAGGAGTTGATGACATATCACAATGCATCATAAGGGAATGTTCCATGGAACTGGCAGTAGCATTGGCATGCTTGTTTAATAAGTCCTGCAACAGCACTGGTTCCAAGGAAGTAGAAAGATGGTAAAATTTTTCCACTGCATAAAAGTGGTGATAAGGTTGTAGCTTTGCCAGCAACACTTGACATATGGAGAGAATACCGGTCTAACAATATTCCAACAAATGGCTTCCTGGTAGAAGATCCCTGTGCTCTGCAGCCTGGTTTTGCTCTTCCTAGGCAGATTTGGTCATCTATCAACAGGATCAGAACTAACAAGAGCAGATGTGGCTACCTACTACATAAATGGAGGCTGTTAGACCACCCTTATTGTGATTGTTCTCCCGTGGCTCAGACGATTACTTTCGTGAACATAAACGACTGCCCAAGGCACCAATTTCACAGTGGTGGCCTACAAGACATCCAAGGTGACAGATGAGGCCTTGGATTGGCTTTACAGACTGGACATTGACCTGTAGCTGTTTTGTATTCCTTTTGCCATAAGAAGAAATAAATAAAAGACTGTAACTTCAAATTATAGGTCAATCTGTATATCTGGAGTTGTGGTGAAGATACTGGAGAGATTGGTAACAAGTAGAATACAGAAATGGTTTAATAACAGTAGTATTCTCTGTGGTTATCAGCATGGGTTTGTTACAGGGAGATCATGTTTCACTAAATTACTTGTGTACTAGAATTACAACTGATTGTAATTCTATCTAATACTTAAATTCTAATTAAATACCTACATGGCCATTCTAGAATTAGATTATGTGAGCTCAGAGAAAACATTCCCTCTCACTATTTGATTCTTTCAATTAAATTCATTTCTGAGAAAATACATTAATACACAAAACAAACTGAACATGGCATTCAACTAAAAGTTCGATAGTTTAATTTGACTATATGAAACCTTCTTATGCAACTTCTCTATCCTGATGTTTCTACTCATTCATTCTGTGTCATCTCTTAAATTCTTCAGAATACAATAAGTTAAAAGGCCTCACTAATATACTTGCATGTCTTCTTTCAGTAAACAAGTTTCCTTAATGCAATCCTTCCTTATTTTTGAAGAAGCAAGCATGAAGAATAATCGCTCAGATAGACATTTAGATATACAGTAGGAATACATTTAACTGAGCCGTTCAAAATGCACTTCCAATAAAAGGAAGTTCACTGCAGATTCCATCTTGCTCCTTGGAACATATATCACTTGATTCTCACATACAAAGGACCGATACATTATAATGTCCTCCAATTATTAACTTCACATTTCCTCCTTAGTAGTTAAAGATACAATACAAAACTTTGCTGAGATTAGAGAACTTAACTTGGCAGTTTATTCCACCTTCCTTCCTTGTCTACTTACTAGCATTCAAGTTCCATGACAACAGCTGTTCTAAAAACATCTAATGTCTATTAACGATTCAAAGCAAAACTCTAGGGACAACATGGCTGCTATTGCTACAGCACTTGCACATTGTAATATGTAGCATATGACATACGATGAGTACTATAAACAATAATATACATACAATGTTATTTCAATGTGAAATCCTAAGGATTACAACATACGGTAAGCAAATGTACTACTTGATTACATTTAAGTGTTTATATCACTACTGCTTAAACACATGGCAGCTCCAGAAATACTAAGCATATAACTGCATTACTAAACAAATTACATACATTTTAGATTATCTTATCATATAATAAAATGTATTCCTTATTAATTCTACATTAATGAAATTTACATTCAGTATATATAATGTTAAAAAAAATGAACACAATAAAGTAAAATGATCATGTCAGATTTTTACACTCGTAACACCTATAAAATAATCTATAAAAAGGGAAACAAATTGATGTACAAATTACAGAGGAATTTTCTTACTGGGTTATAATAAATTTAGTTTAATCCTTTATCCAAGTGTGAGCAAACAAAGTTTGCACCTGAAAGTATCTTCAGGACTGGGATAAGGTAGTACAATACCGGGCAACTCGTTGCAAAGGTGGAGCAAGCTTACATCACTTCTATCTCAGTATTTCCCATAATGCAAAACATCTCCTTGCAGCTATGTATAATGTTATGCATTAAGGGAAGGGCCACTATCCAGAGTGGCCCTTCCCTTAATGCATAACACTAGTTTCGGCCTTTATTAAGGTCTCTTCAGTGGGAGCCAGGCCCAAAGAGGAGATACCAGGCAGAAGCATTAGCAAGGTCATCTCTTCCTATAGCAGTTGCCAAACAGTGTGCCACCTTCTTATTAAATTACTCTGGATTTAGAGAGAAAGATGTTGAAAGTTTATTTTTTACTTGGTTAGACTATAATAAATTTAGTTTAATCCTTTATCGAAGTGTGAGCAAACAAAAGTTTGCACCTGAAAGTATTTTCAGGACTGGGGGTAAGGTAGTACAACACCAGGCAACTAGTTGCAAAGGTGGAGCAAGATAACATCACTCCTATCGCAGTATCTCCCATAATGCAAAACACATCTCCTTGCGGATATGTCTAATGTTATGCATTAAGGGAAGGGCCACTACCCAGACTAGTTTCGACCTTTATTGAGTTCTCTTCAGTGGGAGCCAGGCCCAAGTGGAGATACCAGGCAGAAGCATTAGCAAGGTCATCTCTACCTATATCATCTCTACCTGTGGTATATAATACACATTTTGAATGTAATACACATTCAAAAGAAAGTGTATTGTAGTATGGGATACAGTAATATGAAATCAGCAGTCTCCATATACAAGTAACCTGGTCATGAAGATACTTCACACGCAAACTTTGATTGCTTATGCTTGGGTATAAGATTAAAACAAAATGTAATTTCACATGTATTATAACTTTTAAGATAAATACTTGAGAAAGCATAAGGATATATATATATTATATAAAGAGGATCTGTATTTAAGGTTTTTGGATTTGGAAAAGAGAACATATACAGGATGGTTTGATGTGAAATTAGGTATAAGACAATAAGAAAGGTACACGCTATCCCCCAATATGAAGGAAAGTACTATTAAATCTGATGTCAAAATTGGAAATGTTAATCTCAGTCTCTTTACCTTATGCAGATGTTATACTTCTAAATAAATACAGTACAAGTCTGAAAGATTCCTTGACTAAATTGAATAACTGTTCTAATAAATTTGGTATGAAAATCAGCAATAAAAAAGACAATGAAATAGGCAAGAAGTTTGAAAATATCAACTGCATCCTAAATAGATAATTTTAGTGAAGGTGGCAAAATTAAATATGGAAATTAACATAGAATTAGCAAAGCTGGCATGGTAAAGTCAACTAAATAAATTTATATAAAATAAGAGAGAAATTATTATTATTATACAGGTATCGATTCAGAATGTGACCATGATCTGAGAGATCCATTATTCACACAATACCTATTATACCTCTCCTTAAACTGATTTGCTGATGAAGCACCCACAACTGCCTTTGGCAACTATTTCACCCATTCAGAAAGCTGCAAGCAAAAAATCTAGTCTTCACACCCTTGCTAACAACACTCAGATACAACTTCCATTGGTGACCCCTTGTTCTCTCCCATCTTACCATGTAATGAAAAAGGTCCTCAGTATCAATCCTATAAAATCCCTCTAATAACTTAAATATTTTTATCATGTCTCCTTTTTCTTTTTTGTCCATCAGCTAATTTTTGAAGCCTACAGACTGTCAATCTATTCTCATAGGAAGTATTTCACAGACATGCCGCAATCTTTGTCAGTTGCTTCTAGATCCTCTCCACCAAGTCTTTATTCCCCATGGAATCTTGGAGTCCAGAACTATGTGCAGTAGTCCAAATGTGGTCTTTTTAAAGCCTTATACAGGGGAACAGTAACTCTTTATCCCTGCTTGTTAGTGCATTCTTCAACAACCACGTAATCTAATGTGCTGTTTTGGTAGTATGCCCTCTAAAACTTCCAACTCCCTGTCTACAGTCATTCCTAAGTCCCTGGACTCATCATCAGTTTTCTGCAATTCAGTTCTATCAATTGCTTCCTGAAGTGCATCACCTTACACTTGGCCACATTAAACTAGCAGCCATTTATCTTTGCTGCTAGTCTAAGTTTTCCTGCAGGATCTCTGCATCACCTTCATTTACCACTGCTCTTCCTAGTTTAGCATAATTATTGAATACTTAAGGAATTGACAGCGTATACTAGAATATAAATTAAATCACACTTTAATATATACTTTAAAATATTTTGGCAATGTCACGTTGCCATCTTCATGGGAACTTAAGATAAAGACACGTGCATGCAAGAACAGCAAATGAGAAACGAAGCGAGGAAGCTACCGTTTTATTAAAGTCCTGATGGTAGTCCCTATCGGGCTATATTAGGTGTTCTTGGCCTTTGGGCTGAAGCTCACCTGATGTACATTTCCCAAATTTCAGGTAATCAGGTAATCCCAAATTGAAATTTAAGCACCGTTTCTTTTCACGGAAAGCTCTCCGAATCTATAACTGTGCGAGCTACACTTTGCTACGGGAACAAATGAACGCTACACGTAATTCCCTAGCTGACTCAAACAAAGCCATTTTAGCGCTAAAGGAAGAGCTTTCTAATACGCTAAATCACAAACTTTGGTCAATTCTACATGATGTCCCATGCACTGTGGCAGATAAAGAATTCAAAAAAATATGTAGTCAACATATCAACAAGTGTGATAAATTAAAAAAGAACTCTATGTCCAAACCAAAACTACCAACCAACACTGTAGTTAACCTTTCTTCAGTTATGCTGAAGACTGAAGCACTGAACGCTTTGTCACATGGTCACAACTTCGCCATTACTACTAGGAAAATACTACTGGCCAAGGAACTAATGATCCAGATTGAACGCGGGATTCGCCACCTTCCAAACCACATCGCCAGCGATATTAGATTGGATGTAGCCTGTGTTCTCACAAAAGCAAGACCACCAAAAACCAACATATCCAATAGTGAATACAAGTCTCTGCAGGAAATGAAGAAAAACAAAGATATAGTTATCACCAAAGCAGATAAGGGGGAATGCCACTATGGTACTCAATCATACTGACTACACAGGTAAGCTTAATGCCTTACTATTAGATCAGACTACTTACTTCCCTATTGAATACAATCCCACCAGCTAACAAATTAGAAAAGTCCACAGGCTCCTTAAGAAGGTCTAACAAACTAAAACCATATAACTCTAGACTCCCCCCGTATATATGGGCTCCCAAAAATACATAAAGAAAATGTGCCATTATGTCCCATAGTGGATGGCATTGATTCCCCCACATACAAACTAGCTAAATATTTAGCCAAAGCGCTCACACACTGTACTGACAACACACCATCACACACAAAAAAAAAACTCAGCCCACTTAAAAGCCAGTGTAAAAAACCTTATACTCCAACATACTGACATAATGGTCAGTTTTGACGTCTCCTCCTCCTTATTCACAAATATCCTGCTCAAAGAAACTTAGAGCTAATCCAAGCTAAATTTCCTCCGGATATCTCTGCCCTATTTCAGTTCACAATGAACTCAGGCTATTTCGTTTGGCAGGAAAAATTCTACAAACAGATGGAGGGGACAGCGATGGGTTCACCACTTTCCCCACCCTTGGCCAACTTCTTTATGAAGACTTTTGAAGAGAAACTCTGCCCCACAAAAACCTACCATATGGCTTCGCTACATTGATGATGTGTCTGCTATTTGGCCACATGGCTTGGATACATTCCTCTCCTTAACACACTTAAACACCCAACACCCCAGAATCAAGTTCACCCTGGAAAAAGAGGAAAACAACAGCCTCTCCTTTCTAGACACACTAGTCACCCGCCAACCTGATGGAACCTTGGTTTTCTCAGTTTATAGAAAATCCACCCATACAGGCAGATACATTCACCAACAACCCCCCCCCCCCTCTCCACAACAATATGGAGACACTATTCAACAGGGCTAAACTAATCTGTTCAAATGACAAAGCCCTAACCACTAAACTAAATCACATCCTTAACACTTTCTCAGCCAATGGCTACCCCCCCCCCCCTTCACAAGAAAGATTACTCTAAATCCATCACCATTCCCTACATCTGAGGCACCTCGGAAAAAATCAACAAAATCCTAAAAAAACATGACGACCTCTTGTTACAGACCATATAGAAAATTGGCATCCCTTATCCACTCCACTAAAGACCAATCACTTCCCCTAGACCTACTGTGTATACCAGGTCCCTTGCAGCTGTAAATTGTCCTATTTCAGCCAAACAGGCAGGACAGCAAATATCAGAATCTCAGAACACAAGGACTACATCCGATTCTACCAGTACAGCCACTCTAGGCTTGCAGACCATGCTCTGGATACTTTCTTCCACCTTATTCTGTGGCGAGTATCCAGAGCATGGTCTGGATAACACACTGCAGCAAGTTCAAATATGAAAGACTATTCATGGAATCAGCCTCATCCCTTAGGAACATGCCAAACCTCAACGAATTTGGATGCATGAGACTGCCCCAAATTTGGGAAACATGCATCAGGAGAATCTCAGCCCAAAGGCAAAGAACACCTAATACAGCCCGATAGGGGCACCATCAGGACGTTAGGAAAACAGTAGCTTCCTCGCTTCGTTTCTCATTTGCTGTTGTGTAGTACTTGCATGTACGTATCTTAAGTTCCCATGAAGATGGCAACATGACGTTGCCGAAATATTGGAAAGTATATATTAAAGTGCGATTTAATATATATTCTAGTATAAGCTGTCAATTCCTTATGTATTTAAAAATCACGTTTAACCAGCATATAAGCCTTTCTACAAGAATTAGTTTAGCATAGTCAGTAAACAACTGAATATTTCCTGTCAAATCATTTCCTATATTATTGATATAAAAATTAAACAACAGAGGACCAAGTACTGAGCCCTGTGGTACACAACTAATGGATTCAACTTCTCCATAAACCACTCTGATATCTGAGCATCAGCCACCCTCTAAATCCAAATCACCAGATGCATATCCCTTTGCTCCAGTTTACGCAACAGATTCTATAATAGAATCTCTATATAAGAATTACTCTTAAATCATTTGACACTTCTTTTTCACTATTTATCTTTCATTTTATTCTTTCACACTCCTCCATTCATATCCACCAGACCACTAATCTCATTTTGTGTATGCCTCATCTCATTTTATTAATTTTCATACTTTGCTATTGCATTCCAACAATCATGCTCTCTTCTAATTGGCAATCACTCCCACTTTTGCTCTGTCATTCAGACTCACTTCTGTTCCTGCAGTCACAACCACTGTTTCTTTTTTAGTCCCTTCCATATTTACAATCATATTCTCTCACTCACCTTTCTGGCAGATACCATTCTCAGCCTTACACTCTTTTCATCCAACATTCACTTCTCATTGTAGACATTCGTTTAAATCACCACAGCATGTTAATTTATCACACTTTCTACAGATCCCATCCACTCACTTCTGCTCAATCTCACAATAAACATCTAGATTTCTCTATACATACATATTACACTCCCAACAATGGAAACTTTGAGAAATCCACAAAACTCATTACACATGATTTTTGCATTATGTCTTGTTTTGGTCTGCATTTCACTTTTGTTAATCGTAACATATTACACAAAATTCACTAAAAGACATGCTAACAACTTGAAATTGCTATGCATTTGGTTTCAGTATCAGTGATAATTTTTTGGCAAAATTAATTCAATTTTTCAATATTATTAAGAGAATTAAACCTCATCTTTAATCCATTAATTCTACAGTGATCTTCCTTACAGCCTATGTACGTACATTCTGCTTCAATATTTTCATAAATTCTCTTGCAATATAGTTGAGTACAGTTTCCAGTAATGATTTTTTTTTAAAAATAATCTGTTTTCAATCTTCAGCTATTCTGGATGTAATAAAAATGTAAAATTATAATGACATGTATCTAATGTAAACTTTTGTACAATCAGGCATCTGCTATTGGGTCACCCGCCTCCCCAAATTACATGATCCATTGTGAAATTAAGGCTTATTGCTTCCCAGGTATATTTGTGTATAGAAGGAATTTCCTATTTTTAAATTACTGATCTTAGCAAAGTCAATTGGAAAAGTTGTCAGTTGCAGTCAGTTGGACTCTTATTTTTGATGCTTTCCCCATTCTTTCTCATAGTCTTTTATTGGTTTGTTACCTATTCTAGTATTTATCATCATCAGCAAAATTCTAATATGTGCTTTTGGGAGGCAGGGGGAATATTATGATAGTACTACATGAAAAGTTTACATCATTACAAACTTCCTATCATGAATTTTCCTCCGAATTAATGCAAATTCTATTTCAGTCTTATCAGACACTTCTTACTGCATCAATCCACCTAGATATGGGTATTGCCCTTGGTACTATTCCTTTCATCCTGGTAAAAAAACACTTCTGCTAACCTTTCCTATCTAATTCTGTTTAAGTGAACATACTACCAACAATTAACTTATTCACACATTCCTGAATGCTTACAATATTAAATTCCTTCTTAATATCCTCATTTTTTAATATGATTCTCCCATTAATGCCATATGTTCACCCGGTCTTTCTCAAAACTCTCATATCTGTGATATCCAGTTTTTAATTAGTTGTCTTATTTCTAACTCAGTTCATAGATCCATACATTAAAATGGTTTGAACAGTCTTGTTTGCAGCTAGTTTAGTATTTTGGCTAAACCATTCTTTGTACTATTTTACATATTTTTTGCAATACCAGTCTATCAGCCCTCCTCCCTCCTAATTTCTCTTTTAACCAATATAAATTTATTCAGTCAACTTCAAATATGGAAATAGACAGCAGAATTAGTTTTACTAACCCTGCTGTCTATTTCCATATTTAATTTGCCATCTTCATTAATAACTGTCTAAATAGCTGAAATGTTTTAGATGATCAGTAAGTTCAGGATGCACTTTATGTTTTCAGTGTTTCTGTCTATTTTCATAGCCTTGTTCCTATTTATACAAAAAACACTGCTAATTTTCATACCAAATTTATTATAGCAGTTATTCAATTTAATTAGAGCATTCTGAAAACTGTGCTGATTTATTTTGGAATATAACACCATCATCAGTATTAAGTAAACAGCTGAGATTAACATATCCAATTTTCACTTTTCTTCATAATGTGATCCATACAATGAATAATAATGCACCCATGCCTTATACCATATTTAATATTAAACCAATTTCCAGTAATTTTCTCAATTCTAATTGCTGACTACAACTCAATATAGGATATTGAGTTATATAGGATATTTAAAAAATTTTATTATTTGTGAAAGGTATAATTTATTATTTATTTATTAAATCCTGTCATGGACTGAACCATTGTAAATGTTAAAGTATTGAATCCTGTCTATTGCATCTAATGTAAAAATAATTGGTGAGTGGTATCAGATTTCTATACTGGAATCTAAGCACACAAGTAAGATCCTAGATATATATATATAATTTACGATCTATTAACAAAATTCAATCTTAACTTCAACAATAATTAAGTAAATTGAGTCCGCACCCCTCTATACATAAAAGAATGAAAAATAACTGAATAATATTAAGATACATTTTAAAAAAATATGCAATATTCTTAATGTCACTTCTACAACAGAAACTTATTTTGAAATCTAAAAAAGACAAATCACATCTCATCTGGTTTTTGGGAACAAAATTATATCAGCTAAAAAAGAATATTCTCTCTTAAATGCATCTGGACCTCTCTTGAAAAAAAAAAAAAAAAAAAAACAGTTTATTTCTTTGATGAAAAAAATTCTCCTAAAAACCAGTTTATCTTGGAAATGACTGCAGATTTTCTGTTCTTAGTGATATGAAAAATTCAGACTTGACAAAATCTTCAAATTCAAACACTATTTAACATTCCTCCTTTTAACACCTTCTAGAAGAATCCCATAAAAATGTTTCTTTTTGCTACTTTCATCTTCAAGATTCACAATGTTTTACCTTTCTGTAAGAAGGATTCACAAGGAAAAACAACTGGACACTTAAAAATTAACTAGCTGTATCCTGCAAAACAGCCATTAAAACATTACTGCACTAATAAAATCTTTAATATCCGATAAATGTTCTCTTCCTATATGAGAAACTTCATTTATCAAGTTCCAAAGTTCCTATAATTTTCTTCCACAACTGATATTCCAGTTACTTTTGTAACATAACAGTTATACTTTCAAAATATCTTTCTTTCTGAAAGACCACTACTAAATGAACTTTTTCTTACACATTCCAAAAATTCTTCCATATCACTACATACATGTATCTCTCTCACTCACATAGATCTATCCAGCTGTTTCTTATTTGTGTTCTTTTCACTCGTGAATGCTCCAGCATGCATGATACCTCCAGTTCTGCTTCAGTTGTGAAGTGTGGGAAATCACAACCATTATGTGTTATCTTTATGCCACTTTGCTTGAAAGCAGTAAAAACCCATAGTTTCAGCTAAGTAAGCAAGTCTTAACTTATGTATTTTAAAAACAGCTGAACATGAAACTATAATACTAATTTTGGATACAGTAAACTACAAGCAAATCTTACTACTACATTCACTTCATAAAATGCTAATGCTACACACAAACAATGCACAACTATATGTATATGCATATAAAAACAAGCAATTAACCATGCAGTTCTCACAATATAAATACATAAAAATGGTAATTTGAAATGGAATATTTAAGTTTAAACTAATTCACATAAACAAAATTCTATTGAAATCTGTATGGATACACTGATGGTCAACAATATGTATTGAAGGATATAATGTCCCACTTACACAACATAATTTGTAGTGTTTTCCTCTTGATTGACCTCTTGTCATATGACATTTCCAGGAAATGGCTATATAACAAGGATCAATACAGATCCTTGTAATATTTCCTTGATTTCTTAACTGTTTTAAAGTGAAAATCTGATCCCGATAACTTCTATTTGACCTCAACCCAGCCTGTTCTTCAAGCTTCCTTTCCACAATTTTTCTTATCCTTTTCTCAAGTATTCTGATATAAATCTCAACAGCAACACTCAAGTAGGTAAATTTCTCTGCAATGAACACATTATGGTTCTTCCCACTATGTAGATGGGATTTGATCTGGAATTTGATCCTCTAACCATGCCTTCTTAGTCATGCAATGTAGCCACTAAAAAACTTTTATACCTCCATATTTGAGCATTTCTGGTCAAATATCATTTACTTCAGTTGCCTTTCCACATTTCAAATTTCTGATAAACTTTTCTACCTCAAGAAATTGATGTGTACTCCTGATCGCACTCATCTTGATTGTTTGCTACCACCCTGCAGTCGCTGCTTTTTTCATTTAGCGATCTTTCAAAGTAATCACTCCAGACATCCAGTAATCTTGTCGAGTAATCACGTAAGTAATCTTGTGGAGTTCAAAAGGAATCATATCCTTTTCCTGTTAAACTCTACAAGGACCAACTTTTCTTTTTTCTCTATTAAGAGGCATCTCTAATGATTAAAAAATTACTCTACTTCTTAGCAGAACCTTCTGTGGGACCATAGGCACAAATAAGACAACAGTCCAATTCTCCAATTTGATATTTGCCTGCATCACTCCACTTGATATTAGATGCAATTCAAGATGATTATTGTCACATTTAGTGTTAACACTATAACTACTCCTTTTCTTTGATCATTATGGCCTGAAGATAACATCTTGTATTTGTTCTTTAGAAGAATCTCACATGTTTATTTTTTAACACCCATTATGTAGCTCTAGTACTTACTCCAGAAATTGAATTCTAATGTGAATTCCATTTCTTTTCTACTGATGCTTCTTATGTTGTGCTGACAATTCTGAACTCATGATATTGAGATGGAGGTTGTTCCATCATGCTATTTTGGTTTAAGCCAATAAGAATACAATTTGGCCAGCTAAATCCCAAATTGCTAGCCGATCTTCACTGGTTCAGAATCCAGGTAAATAACTACTAACAGAGTGCACCATGAGAAGGTCAGGATTGTGTAACAGATCAGAAGCCCTGGTCATTCTTCCCATTCCTTGAAGCCAAATGGAGGCCTCATTTCTCTCCCTCCCAGCTTTGATCCTTAAGCACACTTTTTTTTTTTTGACCCTTAAACACAGCATCCATTCTCACACTATATAAATGAATATTGTAATTATATAATGTGAGAACAATATACAATCAAAGTGCATATTGTTCATTCATTCTTCACGTAAAACAATTGCATAGTTGTACTTTCTTTAATCAAGAGCACTAAATTCATAAATCAAAATATTTTCATTTTTATTTAGCAATGTCACAAAAATGGAAAGACTTAATGATTGGAGAACAAGTTGCTATTATCGAAGGTTTGGCCAGTAAGGTGTTCGAAAATGAAATAGCCAAGTATGGAATATCAACTGCAAATTTCATGAAGGATTTACTTATAAGGTTAGTATAAAGTATTTGTATTTTTTTCTTCCAGTATTACCTTTGATAATACTCAAAGGTCTACACAAGATGAGATTCCTCTTGATATCAAGCTAACATTAAGCCAAGTTTTTGGCATAAAAACATTACAACAACTGCATTTCAGAATACAAAAACTAGGGTTCCTCTTTTGCTTTACCTCGATACAGCTATTTATCTTATACAAATCACAAATCTGTCCAATTATTGAATACTGCTCTCACATTTCATTCAATACAGAAGAGAGCAATTAATTCTCTTACCAGTTTCTTACAAATTCATTCAACCCACTCACACACATACATTTAGTTTCCATGCACTTCCATGGCAATTGTTCGCATGAGCAACAATAATTCCTCCACTCTGCTAAGCCCATTGAAAACATACAGTTGCCATCCAACATCCCTTCACAGTTCAAATTATGAACTTACAGAACAAGTTTCTCTTCCTTTTCTTATGAAGAAGTTTCTTCTTTCAGAACTCTACCCATTAAACAGTATTAACATACTAGAGGCTGACCAACCAATTTCTTGTGCATAGAATCAACGTATAAAACTAGTAAATTTATAATAAAGAAATTACAGTGATTTCATTTTTTTATTAAAATGAATATTCTTCTAAAGAGAATCTGCTTAGAATTAAAATTACTTTAGAGTAGTTATTACATACCGGTTCCTTTTTAATTTTTACATTCTCTTCAACACCAGGCAACCTTTTCCTGGCATGTGTTTCTACATCTGGAGAGCCAGAACTAGATCCAGAGCTTGATGAAGATCTAGATGGAGACTTCACCTTTCTCCTAAAAAAACAGCAATAATTATCATCTATTAGTGATCACAATCAGCTTAAAGAAAGGGATTGCAGGCTTTACAGTACTACAAAACAATATTATGTATTTGACACATCAAAACACTTCAGAATAATAATTCTGTCAATACTTATTAAATGCCCACTTGCAAAATTGATTATAATGAAAATACCATTACTTGATTTTATTACAAACTTATATTGAAACATATTAAACATATAAACAAAATCACAATAAAAAAAAAACGAACATTAGCATCTGCCTAAAGGAAGACCAATGACAGGATATGATGATGATGATGATAATAATAATATGCAAATAATGTATTGAAAAGTAAGCAATTCTTATCTAATGACATTTACAGAAAATCACTTGGACTAATTAGCAAGAGAAAGAGATAGAAAAAAAACATATATACAAATAATTTTATAATGCCAAAAGATCAGCTAATAAATATAAAACAATGATGGTTAATACTCTGCAGTCCACTGTAAATACATCATATTTATGATTTAAATTTATATTGATAGTGGATCATACAATGTGAACTGTGAACTGATATGATTGTGGTGAACTGGATTGCACAGTTCATATTGCAAACTGTGCAATCCACTGCAAAAACTATTTGTAATGCTTTGAGAAAACCAATCAATCAAGGAAATCAATACATTAACATATATTTCATTTTGCATCTCACAAAATATCAGTATGTAAGGAAGAAAACTAGTAAACTTGACTCCAACAGATCACTACTACTATTATAAGTTGAAACACTGGTTAACCATTTCAGATATAGTGTGTGTACTAAAAATTATTAAAAAAGAGATCTGAAAATTACAATTTAGAATTGCATAAGAGTTCCCAGCTTATCTGATCTTTCACTTATCAATAATTATATTACATTACACTGCATTTCTAATAAACTTTCACGGTTAATATGGAAAAAATGCAACTTCAGTCAGGATTATCCATTCTTGTATACTTTACTACTTGTTAAATTTGTTTCAATTTGTCAATGATAAAATGTTATTTTCTATTATTATTTTATAACTTTGGTATATCCATTTTAACTACAAAAGATTGAAAACCGAGTATTTTAGTACTATGGATGAAAAGTAAGCTAGAAGTGATGCTCTGAAGTTTAAATTGACATCCCCCCCCCTCATTCTTTATGCCTCAATAAGCTTAAAGATTCTTTCAGCAATCTAAAAGGAATAAAAATATGCTTTATTAATCTGTTGCACAAGAAAAATCATTGCATTATATAACAAGGATCTGTATTTCAATTTTGTAGATCTGGAAAAGAGATATCATAATATGTCAAGAGAAAAGCTATTCAAAAGGTCTACAATTATATGGTGTAAATGAAATATATCAAGCAATACAGCCTACAATGGGTTATATGTCATTAGAAAACAATTCGATGTTAAATCATGTGTAAGGCAAGAGTCCATACTATACCTACTTTTAATTATCTACATGGATCACATTACTAAATTAAATAACTTCTGCAGATTAAAACAAAGATTATGAAAATGGGCATGAATAATGAAAACAACTGCATCCTGAATGAAGAACCTATAGAACAAGTAAAGCATTTCAGCTATTTAAGCACAATTTTTATTAAAGATGGCAAAGTAAAAAAGTAAAAACAGACAACAGAATTAGTAAAATTGGTATGGTATGGTAGGGAGTCAAATGAACAAATTTTATGGAAGAAATCAGAAATTAGTCAAAATACTAAACTTAATACAAATTTTAACTTATGGATCTTAAATAAGAGCCAAGTTATAAATAAAACAGCTAATCAAAGAGTAGAGACCAAAGGTATCAGAATGAGAAAAATTAGAATGAACTGGTGGCATTAATAGCAGAATCATAAAAAATGATTATATTCAGGAAGAACTTGATATGGTTGTTACTAAATAATATTTGAACAGATAATATTATTATTATTATGTGACACCTCCAGGGAGTCCAAAGACTCATCAAGGGAGAGTGTGCCAACACTATCGAATGATTGTTTCCCTTCCAACTACTAACTGCGCTCAAACTTGTTTTAACTTTTTGCAAGCCATTAGTAGCACAGGCTCTACCAATCGACCAACCCTTGCTACATATCAGGTGGTATTATATCAGCTAAACATATTAGCAAAGCAGGTGTTTTATGCCAGGATGGCAAGGGAGAAAAAGATCTAGAAAAAGAAGAATAATATCTAGATACAATGATACATTAGAAGTGCTTTAGAAGACCAAAATATAAGTTCCAACAATAATAGATCTAATTTAGAGGAAAATTTGTGATGTCATAAATATAAACTTTTCATGGAATACTATCATAGTATCCTGTACAACTGAAGGTATATATATATATAAGAATTTGGTGATTATTATTATCCCTCTTTATAATGCTTTGATATGGACCACCTCTGGACTATTTCGTTGGCAGGTTTTCTTGGGAATGTGGAATTGGTGGAGAGAATTTAGAGACAACTGATTTGTGGAGTGCTCCCTATAAGTACAGACTGAAGATTTGCAGATTACAGAATTCAGATGATGAGCAGTAAAAATTGATATGATCTAAATATTAATTTCATATACCTTTAATGGATTTTCTAATACATGACTGATCAACAAGAGGCCTCCTCGAAGTTAGGTAAGTGTGGTTAATGCACGTGGCTATTTTTTATTTTTTATTTATTTATTTTTTCCTAGCAAGTAGTAAGTGAGTAAACAAGTTGCACTTGCATGCACATGAATACATGCACACAATTCAGTTTTCATGCATGCCAGTGTCTATATTAGGTACATAAATAATCAAGCAGGTTAAATTCACAGAATTTTACTTCAATAGGTTTTTGTACTGACAACATTTTCAGGAAAATATTATAAACAAATAAACAATCTTAACAGCCATTGTTTTACAAATTAAATGACACTGAATAATACAGTTGAGTGACATATATCATTAGTCACATAATGCAAATTCTGTATATTATATTGTTGTGTAAACCAAGTATATGATTGCTCACATAATAAAGGTCTAGGATGTTACATATACTAATTAATGATTTTCAGATGTCATGAAGGCAAATAGCTTCCATGCCTTACTTAGCAGAAAACACTTATCACAATTCAGGTGCATTGCGCATTAAAAGAAACCATGAAATTGCACATCTGATAGTCATTAATTAGTATAACATTCAACTATTCTTTTCCCCATCAAATTTTTACACCATTTTATGAAACATTTTAACATGTTAACTGCCACAATATTAATTTTTTTTCGATCTTCACAGGCCACTGGGAAAAATAACAACCTGTGAAACAGATACGTATCATGTGGCTCTAGCAGAAAGTGTATGTGTGAGGTGCACTTGTTGCACACGGCAATCAAAGTGTTAAAACATAATTGTGTTACTATTAAACATAGCTTATTTTGAATATATAATTTGTACTGTTTGAATGGCTCTTCTTTAGAAGTGGCTATTCCAAATTATTAATTCTAGAATGAATATTATGATTGAAAATAACTCTCCTTAATGATGTTGCAATTGTGCAGATCTTTTGACACATTTATACATTTGTTAGTATATATATATATTGTATGCCAGTTTCAAACTTTTTCAGTAGAATTTGTTTAATATTTTCTATACCATGAATTGTCTTCATGGTATAGAAAATATCTGAAAAAGAATGTTTTCATATTTTGATTTTATAACATTTGCTTTTAAAAATAACATGCATGGCATAAGTAGGTTCCTTTCTATACCAAATATGTATGAATATCTAATGATATTTCTATTTCATGATCATATGCTATCTATAAAAATACCAAAATAAAATTAAGCAATCTTAATCAGTAGTTCTTTCCCCAATCCGATCTCTAGGAATATACAGTCCCACTTACATATGATAGTATATGCTACTGTAACCTATATTTTTTACTTATATTTCTACAACTTTTCTTTTTTTTACTTTAATAAAACACTGATTTGCAAACTGCTGCATTTGTATTAAAATTATCAATCAATTCATTGAAATTGCAGTTCTTTTTTTATACTGGAACTGAATATTATTATTTTTATATAATGGATAATTTCCATTCTTGTTTTCTCCAGTCATCAAAAAAAATTACACAATATACAGGGAAACCACAGTCGCTCATTCCATAAAATACAGACCTACAAGCTTCTGTAAGAAGAAAATTCGAAATCCTGTGATGTGATATTTCTCATATATTTCAGTCTCAAATAAAGCTGACACATCACCAGAGTTGGAAATGCAGATTTTGCATAATGCTTCACAACTGTGTTTCATTTTTTTCACCTCAGGTTATATCCAAAAACTATACAAGTCTTGCCAATCATTTGGGCTTCACTTGGATTTACTGGAAATAAACTCCATGTTTTTTTTGGGTATTTTACCATACTTCCTACTATAAAATTTTCCTTTCATTTTGCTTGTGCCTATGCAATAAAGTAGTGGTGGTGACGTGAGAGGATTCCGTCACTATACTATGTATTCACAAATCTCCTCTACCCCCCCCCCCCTCCCCACAGACACACACCCAACTGGAGCTCTTCATAAATCTGTACATGCATAATTAGAGCTTATAAGATATGTAATTCATTTGCTACCATATCCATCATAATACAACTAAACTGGATATTTGTCTCTAACAAATTTGTATTGGTGGCTTATTCTTTCCCCCAAAACATGTCAGTCATATGCAAATTATATATATTTGGTTAATGAGGTTTGAAATATAATTACTTACACCTCTGAAAATTTAAAAATACAAACATAGAATACAAATATAAAATTTATTTTAATTATTGGTTCCTTGTTTTGTAAGAAGAGAGGTAGAATAATCAGGAATGTGACCGACATGCAGCAGTTGAATGATTGGAGGGCATGTGAAAATGGCTATCAGTTTAACATTAGTAAATGTTACACACTTTAGCATAATGAGATATCCAATGAGTATTATAATGGTGGGATTATACTAGAAAAAATTGATTAGGACAGGGATCTTAAAGTTTTAGAAGATAGAAAGTTGAAGTTTAAGGGCCATATAGCAAAGACTGCAAATACAATTCTAAAGATAACCGCAATGAAGAAATGAAATGAACGTTAACATATAAGGAAGTCATTTTGCCTCGTTACAAAGCTTTGATATAACCTCATCTGGACTACTGTGCACAGATGTGGTATCTCTCATGGTTTCTGAGGTGGTGTGGATACGGTGGAGAAAATTCAAAGGAAGGTGAGAGCTGTCAGGACTATGGAATGGAAAGATTGAGAATTTATGGACTACAGACACTAGAAAACAGAAGAAAGAGAAGTGATATGATAAAGACCTACAAACTTCTGAGTGTCATACAGGATACTGGTAAAAGGAATTTTCGATTTTATGGAGAGTGAGGAGAGGAAGAGAACATTATGGAAACTGAGAATGAATGCAGTCAGGAAAGGGGTGAGAGCTAGAATTCTCTCTCAGAGAGTGGTGCATGATTGGAATGGAATGTCCTGCAACCTGTTGTATAGACAACAAGTACACTAAGCACTTGTATATGTAAATTTATTATGACATATTTAAAAAAAATTAAAATACAAAAGTCAAATTTCAAAATCTTTAAGATCACTAACTGGTAATTAGTTTACGGAATTAACAACACAAATGAAGTATATTAATTAAAGGTAACTTCAATGAATCACTTCTATATTTCAACAACGTCACATTGTCATCTTCAGGAACATAAAGATATGGTATGTGCACGCAGGCACTAACACAAAGCAAATGAGGAAGAAAGCAAGAAACTAATATTGTTCCTAAAGTCCTAATGGTGCCCTCTTGTGGGCTAATTTGGTAGTCTTGGCTGTTGGGCTGAAGTTCTCATAATGAAAGTCTCCCAAATTTGGGGCAGTTTCATGCACTCAAATTTGTTGAGGTTAGGAACGTTTTTTAGAGCTGCTGAAGATTCTTTGAATAGTCTTTCGTATTTAAACTTGCTGCGATGAATTATTTTTGTTTTTTTCCAACGAATTTTATGGTGGGTATCTAAGGCATGGTCTGCCAGCCCAGAGCGGCTGTACTGGTGAAACCGGATGTAGTCTTTGTGTTCTGAAATCCTGATTGGCAGTTTTAAAGCCTGAAGCACTCACTGCACTTTCACGTGGTCACAATTTCGCCCTAGCTCCTAAAAGGATACCTGCTGAAGAAATCATGATCCAAATAGAGCGTGGGATTCGCAACATGCCTAACCATATCGCCAACAACGTAAGACTGGATGTAGTCGGTGTTCTGACCAAAGCCAAACCTCCAAAAACCAACTTATCCAAAAACGAATATGCAGCCCTACAAGAATTGAAAAACAACAAAAACATAGTAATCACCAAAGCTGATAAGGGAAGTGCCACTGTGGTGCTCAATCAAAAAGACTACAAAGGTAAGCTAAATGCTTTAGTACTAGACCATACTACTTACCTCCCCATTGAATACAATCCGACCAGCTCTCAGATTAGAACTCTCCACAGACTCCTTAAGAAAGTCACTTCTTGGCATGTGGAAGTCACCAACAAACTTAAACCTTATAACTCTAGACCCCCCCCCCCCCGATTATATGGATTCCCAAAAATACATAAACAAAATGTGCCATTGCGTCCCATAGTGGATGGCATTGATTTCCCCACATATAAATTAGCCAAAACGCTCACACACTACACTGGCAACACACCATCACACATAAAAAACTCAGCCCACTTTAAAGCCAGTATAGAAAACCTCGCACTCCAACACACTGACATAATGGTCAATTTTGACGTCTCCTCCCTATTCACTAATGTCCCACTCAAAGAAACCCTTGAGCACATCCAAGCCAAGTTTCCTCCCGATATTCTCAGCCCTATTTCAGTTCACAATGAACTCAGGCTATTTCGTTTGGCAAGGAAAGTTCTACAAACAGATAGAGGGGACAGCCATGGGTTCACCACTTTCCCCACCCCTGGCCAATTTCTTTATGGAGACATCTGAAGAGAAAGCCTTAAACTCCGCCCCACAAAAACCCACTATTTGGCTTCGTTATGTGGATGATGTTTTTGCTATTTGGCCACGTGGCTCAGACACACTCCACTCCTTCCTAACACACTTAAAGAACCAACACTCCAGAGTCCAGTTCACCTTAGAAAAAGAGGAAAACAACACCCTCCCCTTCCTAGACACTTTAATCACCCGCCAGCTTAATGGATCTTTGGTTTTCTCTGTTTACAGAAAACCCACCCATACTGGCCGATACATTCACCAGCAATCTCCCCCCCCCACAACAATATGGGGTTATAAAAACACTATACAACAGGGCAAAATTAATCTGCTCAGATGACAAGGCCCTGACTACTGAACTAAGCCACATCCTCAACACTTTCTTAGCCAATGGCTATAACCCCAAAAAAAATCCAAAAATACTAAAACCAGTAAACCACAACCCCCCTCCCCCACAATAAAGATTACACCAAGTCTATCACCATCCCCTACATCCAGGGCACCTCTGAGAAAATAACCAATATCCTCAAAAAATATGACCTTACTTCCTGTTACAGACCATATAAAAAGTTGGCATCCCTTATCCACTCTACCAAAGACCAACCACTTTCCCTAGACCTACCTGGTATACACCAGGTCCCTTGCAGCTGCAAATTGTCCTACTTTGGCCAAACAGGCAGAACAACTAATATCAGGATTTCAGAACACAAAGACTACATCTGATTTCACCAGTACAGCCATCTGGGCTGGCAGACCATGCCTTAGATACCCACCATAAAATTCGTTGGAAAAAAACAAAAATAATTCATCACAGCAAGTTTAAATACGAAAGACTATTCAAAGAATCTTCAGCAGCTCTAAAAAACGTTCCTAACCTCAACAAATTTGAGTGCATGAAACTACCCCGAATTTGGGAGACTTACATTACGAGAACTTCAGCCCAACATACAAGACTACAAAATTAGCCCACAAGAGGGCACCATTAGGGCTTTAGGAACAATATTAGTTTCTTGCTTTGTTCCTCTTTTGCTTTGTGTTAGTGCCTGCGTGCACATACCATATCTTTATGTTCCTGAAGATGGCAATGTGATGTTGCCGAAATATAGAAGTGATTCATTAAAGTTACATTCAATTAATATACTTCATTTGCGTTGTTAATTCCGTAAACTAATTACCAGTTATGTCTAACCAACGTATAAGCCTTGCTACTTTAAGATCACTATTGTACGAGACAGATCCAGTAATACTGGATCTATCTCGTACAATAGTGATCTTAAAGTATCTATCCCTTAGTCCATCTGCAGTATTACTGCAGATGGACTAAGGGTTAGGTAATCCGATTCCTGTGATTTGAGTACAAACAGTAATTTCAAGCTATTTCAAGGCCTCTAAAATAAGCAGATACACTATAGAACAGTAATTCTCACCTAAAGAAATTCAGAGACATCCATGTCACAGTCAGATTCACTATGACAATAATATTAAAAACCACAAGGCATGCTTTCATCATCCTACATAGAAAAAAAAAATTCTTCGGAACTGTTAGGGCAGATATCAAGAGCAGATAGGAACTTCGGAACTGTTAGGGCAGATATCCTACAAAAACTCCCCCCATCAGTACTTGTCTAACAGTCTAACTTAAGTATACTCTGGTACTTGAGTTAGACTAATGTCAGGTATGCAAAAGTAATTATTTATCCAATTTTCCAAGTTTATTCTAAATCTAAACAATATTATTATTATTACATGACATCTCCAAGGATGTCCAAGAACTCATCACCTACTGCCCATCAATAGAAGAAAAAGGAGTTTTTTTTTAGATGAAAAAAGATGAAAAAGAAATTTACTTTGCATTCAAGTTTTTCACTTGGATGCAAAGTAAATTATAATTGCTGAGAAATTAAATTCTTGTTTAACCTTTAACCAGGTGTAAAGTTTTAACCAAGTTGCATATGAAGTATCTTCACAACTAAGCTACTTGTATATAGAGGCTGTTGACTTCACATCAATTGCCTCAATATTCCCTAATTCCTAATATCCCTAATGAAATGAAAACACAATGAAAGAATTAAACATGGGGAGGGTCGGCGTTTTTAAACTTGGTTATAAATGAAATTAAACTTGCCAAGAAATTATATTCTTGTTTAATCCTTTATCTAAGTAAAAGCAAACAGGATTTGCATGTGAAGAATTTTCAAAACTGGGCTACTGGTATACAGAGGCTAATGACTTCACATTAATTGCGTTAGTATCCCATAATACAAAGCACGCATCCCTTTGGACATGTATAATAACATGCATTAAGGGAAGGGTCACTACCTAGACCGATTTTGATCTTTATTGAGGTCTCATCAGTGGAAGCCAGATTCAGAAAGATATTTGGCATTTGTCAGCACAGCAAATATAATTTAATTGGAACCAATGAAAAAGCTTTCTACAACTCTTTTTATAAGATAAAATATTTTAGAGTCTGAAAACCAAGTCATTTTCACTAATTTCAAAACACAATTTTGTCTCCACACACACACACAAAAAAAAACTCAGATCTTCTCCCTTTGCCTTTAATAATAGCACTAAGCTCAACAATCAAGATCCAATCACTTTCTCTTCTTGGAAGGACACTCTGGTCTTTCCTGATACAAGCAATTGTATCAGGAAAGACATTTTCACTTCAACAGCATCATCAGATTCCAAAAAACTTGACATCCTTTTTCACTTAGTCTTCACCTACCAGCTATTAATACCATAAAAATCCTCAATTTGCCAAACCTTAGACTACTACTCTTGTATTTAGATGGTGCACTTACTAGCCGTCTTGATGCTGTTCATCATCATCAAATTCCTGCCATGTACCCTCAAGGGGTGTACAGGATATGATAGTACTACATGAAAAAAAATTACATCATTATTAATTTCCTATCTACAATTTTCCTCCAAATCAGTATGTTACTTGTCAAGACTCCAACGTTATCAGATCTTATATTTCTATCGTCTAAAGCACTTTGTACCGTATCAATCCACCTATATCTTGGTCTTCCTCTGGGTCGTTTTGCTGCCAACCTGGCAGAGAACACTTGTTTTGCTAATCCTTCCTCGCCCATTCTGTTTAAGTGACCATACCACCTGAGATTAGCTCTGCTAACACATTCCTGGATGCTGACAATGTCAAGTTCTTTCCTAATATCCTCGTTTTTAATATGATGTGCTGTCATCACTGCTTGTTTCATTTAGCAGTTTTTCAAAGTAATTACTCCATACTTCAAGGATATCTTTTTCTCCCGTTTTCATGTCACCTTTATCATCTCTAATTCCTTTTACAGCACTCTTTCCTGCATTTTTAAGCTTCTTCAACAACCTCCAGAATATTTTGCCACCTTCTTGATATTTATTTTCTATATTCTTGCCAAAGTCCTCCCATAACTTTTGTTTAGCTAGTTTTACACAGTGTTTAGCATTCTTGCATTTGTCTCTATATTCTCTAAGAGCACAAGCTGACTTATTTGCCAGGAACTTTTGATATGCTTTCTTCTTTTCCTTCACTGCCTCTTTAACTTCCTGTGTCCACCAGGGAGTTCTGATTTTTTTATCCTTACAGACAACCTCACCACATGCCTCTCTGGCAGAATCAATCAATGTTTTCTTCAGAGTTTGCCACTGAATCTCCAAGGTTTGATTCCTGTTCTCAAACTCTTTCATTTTTTCTTCAATAATCTTTGTGTATTTTAGTCTACAGTTCAAATTTGAGAGCTGCTCAACTTTTATTCGCTTTAAAACTTTCTTACATGTTATTCTTTTCAATATGAAATTGAATTTTATCCTGCTCAAGACTAAATAGTGATCACTTCCAATTTCAAATCCTCTGTACACTCTGGTGTCCTGCACCAGGGAGAAAACATCACTATCAACAATAACATAGTCAATGAGACTTTTCTTATTCCTAACCTCTTCTCTCCATGTGAATTTGTGTACATTGTTATGTTGGAACATGGTGTTAGTAATAACCAGTCCATGTCCTGAGCAGAAATTCAACAGATATTTGCCATTATTATTAGTTTTGCTCTTTTCTCCAAATTTCCCCAAAATATTTTTGTATGTCTCACAATCATTTCCTACTCTGCTATTTAGATCCCCAACAAGAACCAACTTTTCCTTTTTCATTGTGTCAGTTGCTTTTTCTAAAGCCTCAAAAAATTCCTCCACTTCTACCTTAGTAGAACCTTCTGTGGGACCATAGGCACAAATAAGTCTCATTGTCCAGTTCCCCATTCTCATATTTGCCCACATTACTCTACTTGAGACTGACTGCCATTCAAGAAGATTAGCCTCGTATTTTGTGTTGAATACTATGGCTACTCCTTTTCCTCGATTGTCATTGCCTGAATGTAACATTTTGTATTTATTGCTCAGAAAGATCTCACCAGTTTTTGTCTTTTTTGTTTCAGTCACCCCTATTATGTCGATCTGGTAATTATCTAATTCCTCAGCTAGCTCCATTTCTTTGCCATTCAGGCTTCTTATGTTGATAGTACTGATCTTTAACTCTGGTGATGTTGAGTTGGGGTTTGTTTTCAGATTTGTTCCAGTAGCTGACCTTTCGCTGTTCGCCCTGGTTCCCTGGCGAAAACAACAGGGGCCTTGTTTAACCGGGCGACGCCCCAGCCAGCATGAAATTCTGTCATGTTGTACCATCATTTTTCATTTGGTTTAACCAATAAGAATACAATTTGGTCGGCTAAATCCCAAATTGCCAGCCCATCCTCGTTCATTCAGTATCCAAGTAGATACTCAACAGGGTGCACCACGAGAAGGTGAGGATTGGACATTAGGTCAGAAGCCATGGTCGTTTCTCCGCATTCCGTTAAAGGCTATGTGGAGGTCTCTTCTCAGTTATACAGCTTTGACCATTCAGATGTGGGCAATTCAGCTTTTCAGACTTCCCAGCTACTGTCTCACAGATGATCCACTTTCACGTCTTTTCAACAGATACTTTCACAGGCACTATTCAGCAGAACTGACTCCCATTTCTGCTGAACCTTTAATAATACAATTACCTAACCTTCATTTAGAATTCAACTGCTAATGCACTGGATCTGCTATTACCATTCATGTTTTCCCATCTAATCTGTTCTCCAGAAAAGCTTTCCCTCATGAAGAATATCCTATAGATAAACTCAATCTCTCAAAAAAGATTCCACCTCTCTTAACTCCTGTCCACAAATGGCATCAATCTGCTAAACATCCTGAAATCTCTCATGTATGGGAAGGATATAAAAAATGAATACTGAGCAAACAATAATGGGCTAAAATTTTGAGAAAGAGGTGACCAAACAATATTCTATATTGGGATTCCACCTCTCTTAACTTCTGTCCACAAATGGCATCAATCTGCTAAACATCCTGAAATCTCTCATGTATGGGAAGGATATAAAAAATGAATACTGAGCAAACAATAATGGGCTAAAATTTTGAGGAAGAGGTGACCAAACAACATTCTATATTGGGTAATAGCAGAAAAACCAAACAAAATTTATAAGTAAAATTTTAAACAAAATTTAAAAGTAAAAAAAGGAATTTGGAGTGGAGCAAATTTAAAAAATTTTATGAGCAAGAGATTGGAACTACTTAAAGAAAACTGCATCTGATTTACATAAACATATTTAAGGTGAAAACTATGATATGTCAGATCTCCTGAAGATCAAAATTGTTCCTATTTGGTAACAGATTAAGATGAATTACACTGGCCAAGAAAAAAAAATTTTTTTTTCCTGCTGATTATGATCTGACACTTGTTTTTTTACTAATTTGGGTGCGCTGATTTCAAATATCAAACCTATTTTTCTCTATCACGTCAGGTTTATCCTCTATGGCATTTTCTTTTTGCTAATTTGTAAGTTTTTGATAGTTTTAAGGAGGCAGTACTATTTAGAGGATCGAAAAAATCGATTTGTTAATATTATTCTCTGAAAGTATGTACTTTTAAAAATCTGTTCCTAACCTTTTATCAAGAAATTCAAAAAATTCCCGAAGATATAGCCTATTATTCAAAGCGGTGTGCAGATCAGAATTAGAGTGCTCACCACTCTCGCTTGTTAGTAAACGAATAAATGCGTAAGAACCTGCAATGGCACGTACTGGTGCTTTGAATGCGAGAGAGGCTGATAACCGACCTAATACATTTAGGTGATGAAAAGTAGGTGATGACAACTGCCTAAAACAAATGAATGCTATATGAGTCATAGCGAACAAAGAACGATCGAAATCAGTCAATTGTTAATCGATCGTGAAAGTATGATGAGCGCTTATAACGTTTCAATAATGTCTCTGGTTTTTTTTTTTTTTTGTCTTGTTAATTGCATGCTAGTTGGCAGTGAAGAAAATACATCATGTCTACTACTCGAAATTGTGTCAATAGTGTAGATTCCTTCTGCTACATTTGTGGCAGCTTTACCATTCCCAGTCAAAGGACAAATATCACTGATTTCGTTAAGAAAGTGTACTTTGCAAACTTTGACGTAAAAATTGCAGATCAGGACAAGTCATGGGCTCCAAATAAAGTGTTTAAGTCATGTGTAGAAAATTTACGACAGTGGAGCAAGGGAAAACGCCAAAAATTAACTCTTGGCATTCCAATGATTTGGCGTGAACCAAAAAATCACGTAGATGATTGCTATTTTTGTTTAGTTCAGACTTCTGGTTATAATAAGAAGAATAAGAAAAAAATTGTGTATCCAAATCTTGACTCAGCAATTCAGCCAGTTGCTCATTCCGATGAAATAGCCGTGCCAATTTATAAAGGACTTCCTTTACTTGAGAACGAGCGTGATCGGTATATGCGAGATGTTCTTGAGGAGCAAGACCCGGATGTTGATTTAGACAATGAATATTTAATTTCTAGTTCTGGACTACGTTTTACTCAAGCAGAATTGAATGACTTAGTAAGAGATTTGGGCCTATCAAAGGAATCATCGGAATTGTTAGCTTCAAGATTAAATGAAAAAACTTACTGGAGCAAGATACTAAGATAACTTTTTATTGTTGCAGGGAAAGTAATCTTGTACAATATTTTAAACATAAGCGTGTGGGTTTGTTTACTGTAACATTGTGTCAGGTTTACTAACTGAAATGAGTGTTGTACAATATCATCCAAATGAGTGGCATTTATTTATCGACAGTTCAAGCAGAAGTCTCAAGTGTGTCTTACTACACAATGGGAATGTATATGGCTCAATTCCTATTGGCTATTCAGTCCACTTAAAGGAAACATATGAGGACATTAAAAAGGTTCTGAGATTATTAAAATATACAGACCATAACTGGATAATCTGTGTGGATCTTAAAATGGTGAACTTTTTACTTGGCTTTCAAAGAGGATATACAAAGTTTCCGTGTTTTCTATGCTTCTGGGATAGTCGAGCTAGAAACCAACACTGGAGTTCAGAAATATTGGCCTCTTAGAATATCCTTAAATGTTGAAGAACAGAATGTTATAAATCAACCTTTAATCGACAGAGAAAAAATCATTTTTCCACCTCTAAACATCAAACTAGGTCTTATGAAGCAGTATGTTAAAGTTTTAGATTTACAAGGTGACTGTTTCCAATACATATGTGAAAATTTTCCACGACTTAGTTATGAAAAAATTAAAGCCGGTGTATTTGATGGACCGCAAATTAGAACTTTAATGAGAGACCCAAATTTCATCAACTCTATGAACGAAATTGAGAAAGAGGCCTGGACTTCATTTACGATGGTTGCTAATAATTTTCTTGGAAACAAAAAAGCATGCAATTACAAAGATCTAGTGGAAACAATGCTTGAAAATTTCCAGCGCCTAGGTTGCAACATGAGCATAAAGCTTCATTTCTATATACAGTCATCTTGATAGATTTCCCGAGAATTTAGGTGCTGTAAGCGATGAACAAGGTGAAAGATTTCATCAAGACTTAAAAACTATGGAAGATCAGTACCAAGGAAGATGGGATTCTCACATGATGGCCGACTACTGTTGGAGTATTCGAAGGGATTGCCAAAACAGAACACACAGCAGAAATTGCTACAAACAAAAATTTATTCCCTGAAACACATGTGTAAGTAAAATTATTTTTTTTATAAATATTCTTGTAATTTTTAATGAATATTGTTAAGTAGTTATGTATCTAATTATCGCCTCTCTCGCATTCAAAGCGCCAGTACGTGCCATTGCAGGTTCTTATGCATTTATTTGTTTACTAAAAAGCGAGAGTGGCGAGCGGTTCGATTCTGATCTGTGCACCACTTTGAATAATAGGCTATATCTTCGGGAATTTTTCGAATTTCTTGATAAAAAGTTAGGAACAGATTTTTAAAAGTACATACTTTCAGAAAATAATATTAACAAATCGATTTTTTTGATCCTCTAAATAGTACTGCCTCCTTAAAACTATCAAAAACTTACAAATTAGCAAAAAGAAAATGCCATAAAGGAAAAATCTGACGTGATAGAGAAAAATGGGTTTGATATTTGAAATCAGTGCACCCAAATTGGTAAAAAACAAGTCTCATATAAAAGTCAGCAAAAATTGTGTTGGACTGTGTTATTAGACATCATCCTGCACTGATTTAAAATCACTGCATTTCCAAAATTTGATCCATTATGTCAGCTATACATGCTTACATAGTCTGGTTAAGGACTGATTAACTGCACTCATAAATACAGTTTGTACCAACTTACCTCTTAATCAGGTCAAAAAAAGAGCTGTTTGGCTGCTGTAATGCAAAAGTGCAATAATTAACACTATAAAAATGAAGAAACAAATAAATTTATTAAAAGCTTTATATTTAAAAAATATTACAGCATTTATAAATGTGAACCTAAACAAGAGATAATACTATTTTTTACAATTCTATATTTTTTGAACACCAGATCCAAAAGGTCTTGATTTTTGACCGGAAGGAGAGGGAGGACAGGTGCCATCTGTATTTTTTAAATGTAGTAGGTGGAGATATGATGTGATCTCAAGCATTCACTGCTCACCAAAAATCTTACAAAGAAATGTCTATTACAGAATACTGATTCAGAAAATACTGATTCATTAAGTATAAACATAAATTCCTGTTTATACTTAATGTTTTATATTGTACTATACGTTATGGTATATAAAGCGATATTTGTTTGCTACAGATGCTTATTTATAATAGAATCATTTCTTATACTGTTGTAAACACTTAAATCTAAATTTCCTTTTATGAAATATTATCATGATCAGTAAAAAAGAAATCCTCTGTCACAAAAAGACCATCTACTCCCAGTTTCTGAAACAGCATAAGATGCAACTGAATTTTCAGCTAAATTCTAAAATTTCTTTGCTGCACAATATAAGGACAAACTGTTTGTAATGAATATTATTTTCTTGTCCCCTAGAGATCTCACAGGAATCAATCAGTGAGAAGTATATTTGCATATAGATCAGTCAATATTTATTATTACGAAAGCTAAGAATTTACACTCTTCAATAAGTATGAATCCATAACTGAACTGAAAATTTATAATAGCTTGTTTTAAATATAAAGTTTTTATTAAAGTTAAACTGTAATATTCATTTCTCATAATTTCAAAGTTTACCATTTGCAATACAGCTTTTTTTTTCTTTTTTTTTTAATGGAAAACCTATTCATGAGAGGTTGGTCAACTTATAGTATGCTAGTACCATGGATGGGCAATAAAGAACTAATTCACATTTGACTTGAAAAGCTGTGGGTTGTATTCCTTGGAAAACAGGTGTGGTAGAAAAATGTTCCTCTGGAACATTTTTCTACCACACCTGTTCCAGTTGTAAGTCAGCAGTTAGAATTGAAGGAAGTACAAGAAGATGGTTTAATGTTAAATCTGGTCTGAGACAAGAATGTACATTATCCCCTCTGTCATTCATTATCTATATGGATCACATTATGAAGGAGAGTGGTATTAAACATGATATCAAAATTGGGAGTGTTAATGTCAGCTCTTTGCTTTATGCAGACGATGTTATACTTCTAAATAAATCCGCTATATGTCTGCAAGATTCCCTGCCTAAATTGAAAAAAACTGTTGTAATAGCTATGGTATGAAGGTCAGCAATAAAAAGACAAAGACAATGAAAATAGGCAAAATTGTTGAAAATGTCAACTGTGTTGTGAACGGAGAACCTGTGGAACAAGTAAAACATTTCAGCTACTTAGGCACGATTTTTAGTGAAGAAGGTAAATTAAATATGGAAATAGACAACAGAATCAACAAAGCTGGTATGGTAGGAAGTCAGTTGAATAAATTCATATGGAATAAGAGTGAAATTAGTCGGAACACTAAATTAGCTGTATACAAGACAGTGTTCACACCAGTTTTAACTTACGGATCTGAGAGCTGGGTCAGAAGTAAAACACTTGACCAAAGACTAGAGACCGGAGGTATGAGAGTCCTGAGAAAGATTAGGGGGGCGTGAACAGATGGCATCAATGGCAATATCATATTAAAAATGAGGGTATTAGGAAAGAACTTGACATTATCAGCATCCAATAATGCATTAGCAGAGCTAATCTCAGGTGTTATGGTCACTTAAACAGAATGGGCGAGTTAAGATTAGCCAAACAAATGTTCTCGGCCAGGTTGGCAGGAAAAAGATCCAGAGGAAGACCAAAATATAGGTGGATTGAAACGGTAAAAAGTGCCTTAGAAGATAGATATATAAATATAAGATCTGACAATGTTGTAGCTTTGACAGGTAACAGATTGATTTGGCAGAAAATTGTAGGTAGGAAGTTAGTAATGATGTAAATTTTTCATGTAGTGCTATCATATCCTGTACACCCCTTGAGGGTAAATATCAGGAATTTGATGATGAAGTCTCAGTCCCTGTACCTGTTTGATCTTTTCAACTGGAAACAGGCAGCCAGAGCTGCTGTGGACATTGGAGTTTCTGAGGAAAATGACTTCACTGTTTGGAGCTTGGGGAGAAGTGGTTAGCAAGTTCCCTCTCTACAACCCTACTTCTCATAGAACATTTTTCAAGCTTCCGATAAGCAGAGGAACACTGAATTTCTCCTTTCTTGTTCTTATTCTTAAATTTCTTCTCTCAGCTAAGGATGTTCCTAAACATCCATCTCAACAGCAAAGTCAAGTACAGCCACTAATCTTCTAAAGTTATTCCATGAGAAAAAGCACAAATCAGAAGAAAACTAATAAACAGGTGGGCAAAAGCCTGGAATGAAATATGAAACTTCGTAGCACTATATTTAAATACACTCAGGTTACATTTTAATTAATCTTCAATATGAAAGGATGTAAAACATCTGATATTCAGAATTAATTCACTACAGAACACTAGTATTACAAACAGATCAGAAGGTAGGAAAAACAAAAGGAAGGAAAAAAGGAATGCACCAATATAAATTAATGTGGATTATGGTTACAGCAATTTACAAGAGTGGTATTTAATCTAATCCAAGGAAGCTAAAGCCTGTGCAGCATATAACTGTTAAGATGGACTGAATTCTTAATAGTAAACATTCTTAATACTTGTCACATCAAATTAACAGCCCTGCAAATACATGCACAAAGCCTCACCTCCTTGAATTTGAAAGTATCTAAAGATACAATATTTTGTGAAAATGTATCTCAATTATCAAGTACCCTTCTGATAAAAGAATATTTGCTAATCTATAAAAATTCCTTAGTTTTATAGCTGTGTCACCTTGTAATTCAATTTACTCAACACCTCAGCAAATTTATTAACTTAAAATACTCCTCCCTGTATGAAAAACCCATCATTCTTGCACTTATTCTATCAAATAATTATCTTTACTTAGGGAACACAAATTTAAAATAATACATATTCATCGTCAATTTCCTGATATGTATCTTGAATGATAGTACAAGCTGACGTGATACCACTACATGATTAAGATTATATTATTATTAATTTCCTATCCACAATTGTCCTCCAAATTAGTCTACTATTTACAAGCACTCCAACAGTGTCGTGCTTAACATTTTGATCTTCTAAGATATCAATCCACCTAGACCTTGGTGTTCCCCTGGGTCTCTTTCTGCCATCTTGGTATTAAACACCTGTTTTGCTAACCTTTCCTATTTAAATCACCATTCCATCTTAGATTAGCTCTGCTCACACATTCTTGAATGCAATGTCAAGTTCCTTCCTCATGTCTTCATTTTAAATATGATTCTGACACTGATGCCATCTGTTCAGGCTCATAATTTTTCTAAGAACTCTCATATGAAGTGTTTCTAATCTTTCAACAAGTGCTTTAATTCTAAGCCAAGTCAAGTATAAATTAAAACTGATTTGAACAGTCTTGTATACCGCACATTTGGCATTTTGGCTAATTTTTCTCTTATTCCATAAAAATTATTCAACTGGCTCCCCACCCTACCAGCTTTTCTATTGTCTATAACCAGATTAAACTGGCTATCTTCACTAAATTGCTTAAACATAATGGGAGAGGAAAGATTAGCAAAACAAGTGTTCTCTGCAGGTTGACAGGAAAAACACCCAGAGGAAGACCAAGGTATAGGTGGATTGATACAGTAAAAAGTGCCTTAGAAGATAGAAATATAAGATCTGATAATGTTGGAGTCTTGACAGGTAACAGATTGATTTAGAGGAAAATCATAGACAGGAAGTTAGAAATGATGTAAGTTTTTCATGTAGTGCTATCATATACTGTACGCCACTTGAGAGTATGTCAGGAATTTGATGATCTTCACTAAAAACTGGGCCTAAATAGCTGAAATATTTTACTCGTTTTATAGGCTTTCCATTCAGAATAGCTGAAGTTTTCTATGTTCCTGTCTATTTTCATATTTTTTGATCTTTTTATTGCTGATTTTCATGCAAATTTGATACAGTGGCTATTCAATTTAGTTAGAGAATCCTGTAGACTTGCACTTGATGCTTTTAGGAGTACATCATCTGAATCAAGCAAAAGAGCTAAGTTTCATATCTCCAATTCTAATATAAGGTTCAATGCTGCTTTCTTTCATAGTATAATCCATATAGATAATGAATAAGAGTAGAGATAATATGCATCCTTTTCTTACACCAGATTTTATTTAACCATACTCCTGTATTCCCTTTAATTCTAATTGCTGACTTACAACTTAAATATAGACTATGTATTGCTCTGTATAATGTTCAATTTACCTCATATAATTGTAACATATTGAAAATATTTTTTTTTGGGCACATCTTATCATATGCCAGTTTTCCAGATCTAGAAAACTGAAGTACAGATTCTTGTCATATTTCCATGATTTCTCAACTATTTGTTTTTCTCCCAATTTCTGTTCCACAAATTTTCTCAGGCTCTTTTCAAAGATGCTTGTATAAAACTTGTCCAGAACACTTAATAGAGAAATTTCTCTGTAATCCTCATATTCAGCATTATTCAATTTTTTACAGATGGGAAATTTTAGAGCTCTACTCCACTATGCTCTGTCCACTTTCCTATACAAACCCTTGATCCATGACAAAATCTTATTACAACATTTCTCTAATTTAATGACTACATGAAACTATCAACTGCTTTACTAAAATCTAGTATCCAATGTCAGAAGTATTTTTTGCATCTGTTTCTTTTGAAACAATAGCAAAATACATAACTTAAAGCTAACAGATGCAAGGAATCTGCTGAATATAAGACACAATGTGACATTACAGCTAGTATAATTTATTAACTTTCTACCCTTAACAAAGGGTAGGGTTGAGGGTAATTAATGCAGGTTAGTAGGAATTTTCCCAAACTTTTGGGATTGTTACCTGATCATCCCATTTCAGATTATGGGCAATGTAACAAGGCAACTAAATGCAAGAATTAACCATTTGTACTAAAACTACCTGCTTCTATTTAAAAAAAAAAAGAAAAAAGTTTTAGATCCCATTTGCAATCATTTTTCAGAGATTCAGAGATCTACAAAGAGATTGAGAGCAACTGTGAGAGGTCATTATTTCCGATTCTAGTCAATTATTACTTAGAACATCTGGAAGATCATCATCCCCCCCCAGACAAACTGCACATCAATCAACTCCATGGGTGCAATATGTTAACATATTTACAATTTTGCACAACTATGACTCAAAACTGAATGCCTCCCTCCTGCATCCACAAGAAATCAATACTCTAATCTTGAATAAATATATAATAGAAAAAGGAAACAATAATTGGTTTGCCTTCCCAGATTTTTTACTCAAGAAATGGAAGGCATTATTTAAATTCACATTGTACCACGGGCCTACATTTGTAGGCTGTAGTATTTTTTATTATTATTATTATTACTTGCTGCCAGGGAGTCCAAAGACGCATCGAGGGAGGGCTTACTCTACAATCTCTGTCTCCACCACTCAATCCACCAACTACACCAATGCCATCTACCGCTCACCACCACCATTAGTATTTCCACAGAAATTGTGAATTTCTGTGGAAATAATAGCAGAAAATTCAAACTTATCTGCTATTATTTGTAGAAAATATTACTAGTTTAGTGTTTTGGCTAATTTGTCTCTTTTATTCCATATAAATTTATTCAACTCACTCCCCACTATACCATCTTTGCTTATTCCATTGTCTATTTCCAAATTTAGTTTTCCATTTTCACTGAAATGAATCACATGTTCTGTACACTTTGCATTAATAATGCAGTTCATGTTTTCCATGTTTCTATCTGTAGCTACTTATTCAGTTTAACCAAAACTTATTCAGTTAAACCAAACATTTGATTTACTTAGAAGTATAATATCTGCATCAAGTCAAGAGCAGTTGAATATATCTAATTTTGATATCACAGTTAGTGCCACTTTCCTTTGTGATGATTCGTATAGACGATAGCTTGATCTCTTGTTTGACACCTGATTTTATATCAAAACATCTTTCTATAAATGCTTTAATTCTCACTTATAGCAAACTTGCGTACACCACAGAAATAAGTTGTCGTAGCAGATAGTTTGCTATAGTAAGTTTTTAAGAATAGCATCTTGATATATACTCTTAAGTATATTCATGTACTATCACATAGTATAATACTGCATGATTAAATTTGCATTATAACATCAATAGGAAACAAATAATTGCTTCCTACTGAAAATTTTCTTCTGAATTAATCTGGTGTTTAGCTTCCCTTTGATTTCTGTGGTTTGAATTCATGTTTAAAGCTCGAATTGGCCACACCTTTAAACATCAATTCATTTTTTCCTTGTGGGTAACTTCTTCAACAGGGGTGAGGAAGTTGTCAAGGTTTTAAAATCAGTACAAGCAAACACAAATAACAGCAATGAAAAAAAATGATTATTATTTTAACTATATGCATGTTAAACAATTATATTGCACATATACCAAAAAATTAGTGTGTGAGGCAGCATTAAATGAAAAGCATTATGTGTTAATCATACCCTAACTTCATGTGGTTCATATATTTGATCAAAGAAGAACCTGGTTTAATACAGGTCCTTGATTTTTACTGCAATGAGTAGGGCTGCATAATTTCAGAAGTCTGCTTGAATTTTTGGATAACTATTTGAAGCAATATATGCCAAAACACATGATGACAACTGTTTGAAAAACAAGTATGAGAGACTATTCCTTGAATCTACTTGTGTTCTAATGAATTATCCTAACCTGAAATATGGATGCATTAAAGTGTCTCGCATCTTAGAAACACTCATTCTGAGATAATCAGCCCAAATGCCAAAACAGTAAACTAGGTGGTGCAATTGCCAAATCAAGTAAACTAGATGGTGCAATTTAGGACTTTATGCCTTCTTTTATTTTGCTATTCACGGTCTCGTTTACTCCAGTAGTGTCTGATAGATGCATACCGGTGGCAATATATTGAGAGTAATTAAATCTATTTATTAATTAATAACTTCTACACTGTAATACTTTCCTTCCAGAAATAAAGATGAATAACAACATATATGTTTGATACCAGAATTACATGGAAATTCATGCATCAGAGACTCAGAACTTCTGTAAACTGAAAGTTTTGAGACAACTCAGCAGACTAGTCTTTTTTAAAATGTTGTAAGAATAATATCGTCCCAACTTGTGTAAAACTGAAGCACTGCTTTCCACTCGGCTAAGCCACCCATGTTTAGAAGTACACTAGTTTTGCTCTATCACGAGAATGAATTAGCTCTACATGATCTTTGCTTCTCAAGACCAACAACAAAGTTATGCAGAAGAGCTTGCCTGTACACTGAATGTCAATCAGCTTCTTCCAAAAATAGAGTTGGAACACCTGTAAATTTGTCCCAGTAGAAAAGTTTTTTTTACCCCTATAAACATAGTAAACCTGTCTTCCACTACCCTAAAAGCAATACTCAGTATTGCTGAGTCATGGCCATAACTTTTGCAATTGCTCCAGGAAATATACTTGCTAACAATTTCTTGATACAGATTGAGTGAGGGATATACAACCTTCCCAATGATGTAGCTATGAATAGCTTGATGTAGCCAATGTCATAGCACAAGCAAGCCTCCAAAGGCAACCACTCCAAAAGAGAACTCAAGGCATTACTATAACTAGTCTAGGTGGCAGATGTCTTGTATCATCTGGTGAAATACTACCAGCTAATTAGAGACACCTGAAGTGGCTGCAGCCATGTTTAGTCATTAGAGCAAGGGTTCCGGTTTCTGTCCCCCTCCCACTCTTTCCACATGCAGTGAGAGTGACACCCTCAATGACATACCAATCTCACTGTATGGGGCAGGATCCTTCCCCATTTGAGGGTACAGTAGTACAACACAGCACAGGATGGCCGCTGGATAGTACACGGGACTGAACAGTTAGTAACAAATCTGGAGGCTTCCTAGTAAGCTAGTGTCAAATCCTGCAGCCATGTGTACTGCCACTTCATGACTGGTGGGAGACCAAATACTGTGACAGCAGAGAGAACTGGCGAGGTCAAGTATGGACAGGAGACCGAGTTCCCTCTGTGTGGGCACAGTATGTCTGCAAGTCTGTCACCTCACTGCATGTCCAACTTCCTTTTTATCTCTTCCTTACAAAATACAATGGACTACAACCCAAAGAAATGCAATTTGACTGCAGATCTTAAAAATTCTCCCACAAAAAATGGTTAAAAAACAGAAACCAACCACACAAACCAGCATTAATTCTTACCAAAAAAAAAATTTACATATCCACTTAACCCACATCCATGGCCCAAACAGCAATATAAATGATAAGCACCACCAAATACAGTCATCCAAACCAGAAGTACTATTCCTATCAGAACCCTAACTTGGCAACTTCAACAGACACTGTCTACCTCCACTGCCCAAATTACACATTACACAACTCTTTCTTCTACAAGTGCAGCACTTGTGTGCATTCATCACAACTGACATACCATGCAGGAAACTGCACATCATTCAATCCCCACTGTTTAATTAATCTGCTTTGGCTCAAAATTTCTCTACCAAACCAACCTGCCCTTCTCATATTTATCACTCTCCAAACTCAGTCAACCACTCTGACCTCTTCAACTACCTCTCTTTAAAGTTTGATTTTCTGCAGTCGAAATACCACAATAGTGGGGTCATCCTTCTTGGCTTCCCTTTCACCGAACAAACAGGCAGGGATGTAGAGCTATTTGCCATCAGCAATGGCATATATCAGATCATCAATCTTCCTAGCAGAATACCTGACAATCCCCTCCAATTTGCCAACACACTTTACCTCTTTCTAACAAGATTCCCTTCCAGGTATACTGTTGTCAGTTCTCTTGGTAACTCAGACCACAACCTCATAGAAGTCTCTTTTGCCACAGAACAACCTTCACCCACCAGTTCACAGTCTTGTGTCCTCTGGGACTACAAGAGTGCGAACTAGGACTTCCGTGATTTCTATTCCTCCTTCCCATGGTCTGACTACTGCTTCAGTGTTCTTCTGACCCAAACACCTGCCCAGACTGAATAACAGAAATTATCCTCACAGGAATGAAGTCTTTCATCCCTTATTCCATTCCAAATTCTCAGCCACCATCCATGCCTTGGTTCTCAATAAAGGGCACTAATGTTGTAAAGCTTACCTCAGGCTCAAGACCAAAAATTTCAGCTGCTGCCCATTCTGCAGCTCGCAACTGTTCATTACAAAGTCCAGGTCAGATTTTGAAAGGGCCAAATGCTGCAAACTTGCCTTCTGTCCAAATAGCAGTTGCCATTGGGCGCAACTTCTGCCCACTCAAGTTTCCACCACTCTCACATCTGGATAGCACTGTAGTTACCTCACCTAAATACAAGGTCCACTTACTGGCATCCTGCTTTTCTTGAAATTCCTGCATTGATGACATGGGCAAAGTTACCTCCACACTACCAAGAATGCCTCTTCATGTTGCCCATAGTCTTCTGACAAACCAAGAACCGAAAGAACAACCAATAACCTGAACACAAACAATGCATTGGGTCCTGATGGTATCCCACCTATTGTGTTAAAAAATTGTGCCCCAGAACTAACACCTATCTTGTATCGCCTCTTCAATCTATCCTATTCAACTGGCATCTACCCTACAACATGGAAGCAGGTCCACATCCCAAAATTATGGAGAAGATCATTAACATCCAACTCTTGAATCACCTAGAGTCGTACTAACTAATCAGTGACTAGCAGTATAGATTCCGCCACTCATGATCTACAGATGATATTCTTGCATTCACCGCACACCTATGTACTCAAGCCATGGAGAAATTCACGTGGTTGCCCTCAACATCTCAAAAGCATTTCATCGGGTTTGACACAGGGGCATACTTAACAAACTGCCATCCTATGGTCTGCTTCCTCACTCTGCAACTGGATCAATTTTCTCACTGGTTGCTCATTACATGTCATGGTGGATGGTTTACTCTCCTCAGATTTCCCCACCAATGCAAGATTACCCCAGGATTCTGTTCTGCCACCCGCTCTCTTTCTTGTATATAAATCACCTGCTCTCTCAGACTTCCAATCCTATCTATAGCTTTGCCGATGACAGTACACTCCATTTCTCCTTTTCATTCGACAAATATCAGAATCCTCAAAAGCTACCATGACCAGTGAACTGAACTCAGTTCACTTTACTTTACAAGGTTGTCCTTGTCCCAATGGAACAAGGACAACCTTGTAAACTTCAATGCCACTAAAACTCAGTCCTACCTGATCTCTCGCAAGAAAGAGCTCACATCCTCCCCCTTATATTCAATAATACTGAGATAGCCAAACACGATCATATTTCTCTACTTGGACTCACCTGCACTTCTGATCTTTTCCTGGCACAGCCACATTTGAACTATAGCTTCTGTAGCTGCCAAAATATTTTGTGAAAAATTTTGTATTTTTCGCAAAAGACACTACTTCACTATTCACACCTTCAATTCTATCCAGAAGAGCACAAACCAGCTAATTAATGATCCCTCTCTCATGTACCCACTTCAATCCCTCTCAAAGATGGTCAGTTTCTGCTGAATTGGTCACTATTATTCCTCCACTCTCCTCAAAAATCATTAAAACAAGAGCCACTGCTAAACAACACCCTTTTACAGTCCATCCTCACCAAACCACTTCACTGCCTCCTTCATCCCATCTACTTCTGTCTTTGGAACAGTCTCTCTTATCCTGACTTTCCCAAAGTTTACAACAACCCTCAGATATTCAAAGCAAAATGTGAACAGATTCCTCCTTTCTTCTATTCTTCTTGCCTATACACGCCACTAGTGCACTATAGGTTTTGTGGCCTTTCGTATGTGGATACATTATATATAAATGACAGTCATGAAAGCAGATAAGGAAAATCCAACTGTAGTTCTTAAATCATTCTGATTATATTAATAAATTAACTGTCCTGCTAAAAGACTGAACCATCTACTGTTTGTTGAATGATAATCCCACTAAGAGAGATCAAAACCAATCAGAGACTTCTCAAAAATTTTTAAATATTTTTATTTTGATTAAAACTAACTTCATTGAATTTACCACCTATAATAGTTACCTATGAAAGCAATTTGATGCTTTTTTTTATTACATATAAAAATCCACTGCCATATAAAAAGGCATTAGGAATAAACTGGCCAGCTGATCTGGCTGAATGGATAGCATACCCAGTCACTAACTAACAAGCCATGGATTCTGGGTTAAAATTTCACTATAGGAATTGAGGAGAGAGAGAAGGAGAAACAGTATGAGGTTATCACTCCACTTATTGGAGGCCTGATGTAGCACATAGTAGTTTCATGTTTTGCCTCTAGTACAGAATTTCTGGATTATCTAATCCTTAGCAAATCCCAAAATATTAACATATTATAGGTTTATAACCTTTCATAGGTGAGATACACATAAAAAAAAAAAATAATAGAACAATTATGGAAATGCAAGGAGCAAGCTAGTTAGTATTACTGCATTTTTGAAGATCCTTGCATAAATATTAGTGGGATGTGGGAGAATTAAGTGGTAAGTAGTAATAATATTAGAGATAAGTATTCAAACAGCAAAAATTTGATATGCAATTCAATTGTTAAGAATTTGACAGCCTCTTCAAATTTTCTCAGATTTTCAGAAACTGTGAGTGAACTTCACAAATCACTATTGAATAGGTCCTTGCACCCACTGAATCTATCACTGAAACATGCATATATAAACTATATATATAATTTTACAAATGACTTGTTATGGGAGTTCAGTGCCAGAAGGCAAAAACAGTTTGTTTCGACCATGACTAGATTATAAATAGAGACTATGATCAGCAGAGCTAAATATTAACATATAAACAAAACGTACGACAACATGTCTCGAATTATCTAACCCTCAGTCTACCGATGTTACTAATGTACAATAGGTTCACAACCTTTCTGTGAGTGAGATTTTGAAAAATTGGTCATTCCTGACTAGGAAATAAACAGATCCAATCTTTTTTTTTTTTTTTAAATACTAAAACTGGCTACATAATTTATCCACACAGACACGAATTACATGGTATTTAACTTTTAAAACCATATATATTTATATATATAAATATTAAAAAAAAAAAAAAAAAAACACTGCATCACCAGCATACAACAAAGAAAAACTCTTAGAATCATCCTTACTTGCAGAGGTTTTTATAAGTGAATTCTTCTTTTTCCTGTTTACATCTTAAAGGAACAATTCTTTGTCCACTGATCACAACAATGGAAGCATTAAACAATCATGCTCTTTCCTGTATTCACCTAAAATCAAACTGATATCAAATCTCAAACTGCACTCACTGAGACACTTTTTTTTTAAACATGGGCAAGGCTCACTTAATAATACACGTACTATCACAAAAACATCATGTAACCAATTAGTCACAAGTACGAATGTTATACTAAAAACAAATAACATATATAGACATTGTATTGATTTATAGAGAATACTCACAGCATGTCTTCCTTCCCTATATATTTTACAGGCTGCACACTGACAGCTTAAATAAATACAATGTGTGTGTATATATTATTTGTTGCAATTAATATTTATATCCATGTACTTGAGAATAACTGGTTACTTAGTATCATCATCTGATAACTGTAGCCAGAATGCAATTTGGATCAATTTCCAAACTACTGTTTATATACAGTATGAACACAATACTAGTACAATTTACAATTTCTTAGCATTTTTGTTCACCCCCCCTCCCCCCACTTTTTCAATATTACAAAAATCGTAAAATTTACTGTTAAGAACGTACAGGGAATTTAAGAAATAATCTGAATCCACTCCTCTGATTTTATCACAGTAGCATAATTTTGAATAGATGTTGGTGAATTTACATGTTGGGATTAATTGTTCTTTACTAGAAATGATGGAATTATCACAAAATGTGTGAACTAATAAAATAATATGCATTCAGTTCACCAAAATCTTTCCAACGTCTTTAATGTTTAAGTTACATTAATTATAAAGGAATTAAAAACACCACCAAATATTTATCAGACAATACAGTATATAATCTATATCTAAAATTTGGCACAATAAAAACAGAATATAGTAGTAGTAACAGCAGAGTATTAAAAAACCTTCTATGACCAGTTGTTGGTGTATAACCATAATAGGGGGTATACCAGATATAACAGGTCCAACAAAATGAATATTTCCTGAATACTTTTTTTTTTTTTTTTTTAATGTGGCTCTCATCCATGGAAGGTTTTGTAAACCTACAGTACGATACTTTGCTACTGTAGGTTTACAAAACCTACATGGACGGGCTAAGTTTTTTTATTATTACTATTAATTTTATATATTTTTTGCATTTTTATTTATTCTTTACATCATCCAGAAACTCTGTTCTGGAGACCAAACATGAAAATTTTTAAGTCCACTTCAGACTTAAACAACTTTCCTATCGACTTTCTTCCAAACTAGTGCAAGTCTCATGATCAGCTTTGCATTTCATCTTCTAAAACACTCTTAACTGCATCAATCTACAAACATCTTGATTCCCTAGGTCTTTTTTTCCAGCCATTTTCTGCTACACACATTTTGCTAATATTTCATTTCAAATTCTGTTTAAGTTTATTTTTGGTCACTAATTTTTAATATGGATTTGTCAATGATTATATACAGGATCATCAAAATTAAAGGAACCTTGTTTAAGGCCTTGTGGTGTGCCACCCAGCAATCCGAATGCTGCAAAACTTTTGCAGGAATACACTGTGTCACATAGGAGCGATATCTGAGAAACAAAAAGGAGTTCAAAACTCACCACCACGGGTGCTGTATGATGTACCAAATGTAGATAGAGCAATTTTTCTGTGTATTTAAGGAGGAGTAAAGCGACACAAGCATAAATAACACATTTTTATTTACTTCTGTTATGTATTCATGGACTGTACTGTTCAATGTGTTGCCCTTCCTTGTATGCCAAACACTGCATACTAGGAAGTACTGTTGAACATATTGTGCATCCTTTGCACAATATGTTCAACAGCAGAATGCAGCTGGTTGGGACTGATGTTGCGCACATGCTACGTTATGCTGTCTTTCAGTGCTGTAAAGTTACCAGGATGATCCTGATAGAAATTTTTGAGCCAAAAGTCACAAAGGGGTCACAGATCAGGTGAACGAGGTGGCCATGCAATGGGAAACACATGGATGATCACTCTGGCTTCCATGAAATGTTCTCGAAGAACCTTCTGTACAGATTGAACAACACGTGAAGGGGCCTCATTCTGCATAAAAATGACTGAATCCATGCACAGGCACTGCTGCAGCTGTGGTCAACAAAATTATTTATCATATTGCAGTACCAACTGGCAGTAACTGAGCAGGTCACAGGACCCAACTGGCAAATATCCTCAAAGAAGAATGGTCCAATGATAAATGAAGCTGTAAACCTGCCAGAAAGTAACTTTGGGTGAATGCAAAGCAATCTGTTAGATCGTGCGAGGATTTTGCATAGCCTATACCTTGCAATTGTGAGTATTTCACAGTTCTGTTCATCCTGAAAGTGAGCCTCATCTTCCCACAAAATCATCCACAGCCATGTAGTGTTCAAAGTCCTGCAAGTGCAACTTCTGTGTCTGGGTTATCTTGAATGGGTAGAAATGCAGAATAAGGCATATCCATGTGTCTTGATACAGCATGAAGGTTTATGCACCACAGGAACCCATGCTGTTATTCATGGCCTGCTGCGCAAAGGCAACAGAAATTTCATTCACTTGTGAACCGATTATTTTGTGACCTCTGCCAGGTCTACCTCCCAACGATCCTGTTTCTTCAAAATGACTAATCATTTATCACAGACCACATGGTGATAATGGATCTCATTTGTTCAGGCAACAAAATTCGTGGAGTGTAGCAAAAGCACTGCAATAATTTAGGTAGTACAGCCACTAGAAAAGTATGTTGAGGCAAGGTTAGCGCCATCACTGTGGGCGGTATTAACAACCAGAATGAAAGGAAAAATCCCGTGTCCATCTGTTTAAACCATCCTGGTACCTGCCAATTTGCGTGATATGCAAATTCCATGTATTTTCTATTCACAACACTTTAGTGAATTTTGGAACTACTCCCCCCCCCATCACTTCTGCATGACAAACAATGTATTCCTGCAACATTTTGATCACTGGGTGGTGCTCTACCAAGACCCTAAACAGGGACACTTTCATTCTGATCACCCTGTATTATAAATTTACTCTCTTAATGCCACATCCAATCTTCAAATATTGCTCAGGTTTTATATCTTATCTGACTCTCAAGAATTCATAAAGTTAAATTGGTTAGAACAATAACATACAAAATATTTGCAAAACAGCTAACGTATACTTTAGATGATTTCTTCTATCCAAATAAAATTCAACTTGCTTTTGACCAACTTTATCCTATTATCAAATGTTATATTTACATTGCCATCATCATTAAAAAAAATTGTGCAATAACAACTAAAATATGAAACCATTCTACAGGATTACTATTATAAATGTAGTTGACTGTTTCTCTGCCTGCCATATTTGTTAATAGCAATTATATAATTTACTAAAGAAATGTTGAAAATTCAATTATAGTAAATTTAATTACTATAATTAACAAGTATATTTACTCACAAATATATTCACTATTTACTCAATAACATCGATATTGAGTAAAGACCTTAGCTTAATATCTCTTTAATATATTTATTTGAATGTCAGATTTAATACCACTTTCCTTTATGTAGTACAAATAACAGTGAGGATTGTTATTTATCCTGGTTTTTTTATCCAAATATCCAGGTTTCACACCCATAGATAACAAATGGATGAATTATTGATTTATATATATTTTTACTTTAGTTTTCCAATGATTATCCTTTGAACTGATCCATATGCAAGAGTGAATAGAAAGCCTGATTACCTCTCTTTATTTGATTCTGCACTTCCATCATATCATTTGGTTGACTAATGATCATTAGTCCTAATTATTTAAATCGTTCAACTTTTTCTATTTCAATGTTACCAATTTTCACACTTGTATCAGTTAAATGATTCTGCCTGATATTAATCATTTTGTTTTTTTTTTTCATTGATTATTTTTTAGCTCTATATATCTTATGATTTTTCTAATTCTAAATATATTTCTATTCTGATCTCTGTTTGGTTCTTGACATGATGTTAATGTCATCTGAATATGCTGCAATCTTCACTGATTTGTTTATTTTAGCTATCTGTAGGTTATCCCCCATCTTACACAGAATGAAATAGTTAACTCACATTATACATGATTTCGTCATTTTCGCATATATGCAGTTTCATTACTGCAGTACATGAGAACTATCACTGTTTCAATAAAGTGGAAAAGCTTCTGTGCATGAGCCTTGTTTCCTACCCCCCCACCCCTTCCACAGTGTTCATTCTGTGTCCCTACTGCCTTATTGGTCTATGTGGTATTTCACTTTATCAGTAAATAACTTCTGCATTCTTTGAGCAAGATGCCTGGCAAGAGGCAAAGGAAACTAGTGAAAAGAAGAACATGAATAAAAGACCAAGTTAAAAAAAGGCCTAGGAAAAATAGTTCTTCAGAAGTGAAAGGTCACGGGACTGAATGATTCTACAATAATAATGGCATGATATAATGCACAAAAGCACTCAATCATCCACAATTAGTGATGAAATCTCAATGTAATGAAACTGAGAAAATGGAAAGAATAGAGCATCAAAACCAGCAGAACAGCCTTTGTCTAGGAAGGTCATGCAAAAGAAGGCAAAAAATTTATATGATCTCACAAAAGATGAAAAGCAACTGACACCTTTTGTTGCAAGTTGTTGGGGTTTCAACTACTTTCAAAATCACTGTGTGTCCCACAATCTCAACATGACTGGAGAAGCTGAAGCTGCAGATCATATCACCATTGAAGAATTTTATGAATTTCTCTTCAAAGTGAAAATAGATGGTTACAATCAGAAGTTGAAACTGCAAGTCAGGCTTCTATTGGGATTCCTGATAAAGCACACTTCAGTCTCCTATGAGTCTTCAACTTCATAATGGCAATTAAATAAAAAAGATGATTACAGTGTATTAATCATGAAAATAAAGAACTACTTTAATGGTTATTTGTTTTGTAAGTACTGAGTATTTTATTTACTACTCTTTTGCCTTAATATGTGTAAAAAATAGGTACGTTTTAGATTAAATCAATCTTGACGATAGGAATCTCTCTCTCTCTCGGTAACGCAACCTCTATTATCCCATGTCATAAGCTTCCTGTTTTACACATTTTCAACATATGTGCAGATTCTCAAAAACATAACCTTCACGTATAACAATAGTTACCTCTGCAAAAATCGATTAAAACCACTACAACTGTGTTTATAATATAAAAGTCCCCTGATTTAAAAAAAATAAATAAATAACTGGTGAAAACAACATTCTTGAGAGGAGCATACTACTATGTAGAACATAACAGCAGCATCTGCATCTAGCTTTTACATTTCACTCACCTTTGCATTTATATAGCATGCCAACTGTACTACTTTTATACATTAAAATAAAAACAGTGTATTTAAACATTTAGAGAAATTACAAAATTTCAAATTCAACTTAAAATTCAGTAATTACTTAACATTTACATGGTAGATGAATTTCAATGTCTGGTGTGAAACTACCTATTTATTTAAAGGTGACCTGAGGAGTTCAGTGTACAATCTCTTGCGGGTAGGGTCCTCTGAGGAAGAGTGTTGTTTTCAATGTAATGAATTTCATGCTAACAGAATTTCATGAGATTCACATAAAAAAATGTATTTATTTGTTACTTTTTTTTTTTTTAAAAAAGAGAGAGAGAGAGAGAATTATAGAAGTATCTAAGATGGATAACTTAAATACAGATGCTATGAATAAACTAGCACTAGGAAATATTGTGTATTCAGAAAATTTTTAAGATAAAGTATTGTAAAGGAGAAATAAAATGGCTAGAAGAGTTTTATATTAATGGTTTCCAGCTTCAAAACAGTAAATACAAGATTTGAGGAATATGTTAACAATTCTTCTTTTTCATCTGTCAGATGATGGGTTGAGTCTCATATGAAATCTTTGCCATCTGGCTTTATCTCTGGCCATTTCTGACATCTCTGAAGCTCGATAACTGTGACCTTTCCTTCAAAGTTTGTAGCCAAGTTCTTTTTTGGTCTGCCTCTTGATTGTCTTCCTCATCCAAGACTATATTTGGTAATCTCTGAGAGGACATTCTCTGGAGGTGTTTAAATCATAATTACTGTTTAAGAATTATAGTTATGATATAGTCTCTATAGTTTGTTTGACTTGTTTGTTTTATGTTCTGACCAGTGAGTCTTATTTTTCTTAAGCATATCATTTTGAATGCTCTAATTTTCTGTATTTCTTTCTGGTTGAGTCTTTAATGTCTAGGCTCCACATGTTGCTGTAGGTATAATAATGGTTTTATAACATTTTAGTTAGAGGTTTTTTAAAATGCTGTTATTCTTCCATATTTCATTAATTTATTCATATTAGACCATGCTATGTTAAGTCTAGATTTTATTGTTTCTGTTGTCGAGGTTGCAATGAGAATGGCAAGATACATTAATTGCTTGACTTGTTCAAATATTATTTTTTAAGTTAATTGGAATATGTTTTCAATAGAAATATTAAATTTCTTTTTAATTTTAATTTGTTTAAATTTACACATACACAATGAGAGGGAGGGGAGGTAAGAGGAAGAGAGTTGCTTTACATTTCTAAGATAATAGCACCTTACCTTATTACTAAAATACTCTGGATTAGAGATAGATGTTGAAAGTTTTTCTACTTGGTTATACTATAAATTAAAGGATTAAACCAAGAATATAATTTGTTGGTATCTTTAATTTATAAGAGTATTTTAGTAATAAAGTGTGACACCTTTTGGCTACTTGTATATGGAAATATGATTTCTGCATTACTTCAACCTTAGAATCACTTCTGGATATTGCTCCCACTGATGAGATCTCAATAAGGGTCGAAACTGATCTCAATAGTGACCCTTCTTATAATGCATAGCATTAAACATGTCTGCAAGGATGTGGTCGTCAAGTCAAATTACTTTGCACGCTTACACTTGCATAAAGGATTAAACAAAGAATATAATTTCTTGGCATCTTTAATTTATGCATAACCAAGTTGAAAACTTTCAGTAACCACACTTTTATTCAACTTCCAGGGTTGACCCCTTGTTCTGGTCCCCTCTAGCCAAGTGTTAAAATATTTCCAGTGCATCAATCCTATAAAAACCTTTAAAGCAACTTAAATGTTCCTATTATATCCTATCTTTTTTCCTATCAACCAACTTCTGCAATCTCTCCTCATAGGGAACATTCCACAGGCCACTCACCATCTAGACAGCAGCTAACCTAGAAATGCCCAACTTTGACATTCTTTGGTTGAAAATATCTCTTCCCCACTCAGTCAAATTCATTTGCTGTGTCTATTGCTCTCCTAATGCCACTAACCACTCTGAGCTTATTAATTTCCTCTCCTTAAGAGTTGATTTTCTCCAGTCCCACTCTCCTAACAGTGAAATCATCCTCCTAGGAGATTTTAATGTCCAGAACAATAACTGGCTTTCCTCCTCCAGTTGTACAGATCTTGCATGCAGAGATGCTGAAACATTTGCCATCACTTACAACCTTACACAAATTGTTCATATGCCAACCAGAATACCAGATAACCCTAACAATTCCCTAAACACCCTAGATCTCTTCCTAACCAATGGCTCTTCCAAATACATAGTGAATGTAGTGAGCCTCCTGGGTAATTCTGACCATAATCTAGTGCTTATCTCCTCTCCCATGCAACAATGTTTATATAGCCACTCCAATACAAGAGTAGTTTGGAATTATACAGACAGCCTCCGTGACCTCTATGCCTCATTCCCATGGTTGGACTACTGTTTCTAGTCTTCCAATTCAAACATATGCACCAAACGTATCACCAAAGTAATCCTCACTGGCATGGAAACATATATTTCCCACACTTCTCTGAACTTCTGTCCCCTAATTAAACCCTGGTTCTCCAAACAGGTTGTTTGGAGAACCAGGGTTTAATTAGGGGACAAATCACAAATGACAAATCAAGCATACAACAACTGGCTTACATCAAGAACTCCATCCTCCTTCAATGCATATATATATCCAAGCCTGAAATAGATGCAAGAAAACTATCAATGTTTCCATAACAGAATTTGAACAGGCAAAAAGCAGGAAACTTGCAGTCTGTTCAAATGGCAGCCGTGCATTTTAGTCTCTTGCTAAAGCAATTAGTCATAACTTTTGCCCAACACTATTCCCACATTTATCATATCAAGATGGCTCTATTGCATCATCACCACAGAAAAAGCCAATCTCTTGGCTTCACACTTTGCCTCCAATGCATGCATAACTGACAATGGTAACTGCCTCTCCCCATCCATTTCAGTTGCCCAACATTCCTTTGCCAGAAAGAGATCAGAAACCTATTGTCTAAATTAGACACAAAAGTCTCCTGGCCCCGATCGCATTCCTCCAATTGTTCTGAAAGTTTGTGCACCAGAACTGACTCCTATCCTATGCTGCCTGTACGTATTCTTACTCCACTGGTATCTAACCCGCAGCCGGGAAATTTCCTATATTCAACCCATTCTGAAGAATGGTAGCAAATCACTGCCATCTAACTACCGCCCTATCTCACTCACCTCAATCCTATCTAAAGTGATGGAGAAAATCATCAATTCCCAACTCCTACACTATCTTGAAGGCACCCAGCTATTTAGTGACTACCAGTATGCATTCTGTAACTGCTGATCAACAAGAGATCTACTCTCATCCATTGCCCATTTCTGGACAAATGCCATGGAGAAATTTTAGCAGATCTCAAGTAGTTGTACTTGATATCTTCAATGCTTTTGACTCGGGTGGCACAAAGGCTTGCTAAGCAAACTCCCATTATTTGGACTGTCTCAAGAGTTCTGCAGTTGGATTGCCAGCTTTCTATCTGAATGCACACTATTTATGATGGTGGATAGTTCAATGACCTACTTCAGTTGACCTCCAATATATATATATATATATTTCTCTCTCTCTCTCTCTCTCTCTGTCTTCAATTGTTATCTCTATTAATATACAATATACAGTCTTTCAAATCTTTCAATGCTAAAATCTGAAATCTGTTCTACAACAATATTGTTACAGTTCTCACATTTGGAACGGTGCTCAAGAATTGTCGTTAATAATGCATACCCCACTTCAGAAGACAGGAATGAGTAAGTGATCAGTATGCCTTCCTTTGAATTATTTATCATTCACCACACAGATGTTCAACTTCATTTGCACATCTTTTCTACTTTCTTTTTTTTTTTCATTCGAATAATTTTGGAGTAGATGTTTGTAATTTCTCTTACTTGTCATGCATTAAAAAAAATCAACTCTGAAGGGGAAAAAAATCCTCTGAGTATACTAAGTTGCTTCCCCTTATTATTCGTTCTCTTTACTTCCATTTTGTGGTTGTTTTGGTTTTGAATGTGGCATTTATTATTAATTTAATGATCAACTTTTTAAAGATTCTCTTGGATAACTGCGATGATTTCTTCAAATAGAGAAGTTTGGCAAATCTCAAGTGGTTGCACTTGAGATCTCCAAAGCTTTTGACCAGGACTGGCACTAATGCTTACTAAGCATACTACCATCATTTGGTCTGTCTCAGGACTTCTGTAGTTGGATTGTCAGTTTTTTTATCTGGATGCACACTGTATGTGATGGTGGATTGTTCATTATCCTGTCACCATTCAACTAATGCCAGGGTTCCATGAGGTTCTGTCCTCTCACCAACCCTCTTCCTGCTATATATCAATGACCTACTTCAGTTGACTTTCGACCCAATACACAGTTTTGCAGATGACAGCACATTGCACTCCTCCCTTTCATTTTATAAACCTTACTCTACATCAATTCACCTCAACCTACAGAACATCAACCACCACTTCTATCAATTCTGATCTTCAAGCCATCCTCCAATGAGGTCAGATAACCTTGTCAATTTCAATGTTAGTAAAACCCAGTTCTGTCTGATTTCTCACAAAAAAAGAACAATTTTCCCTGAAGTCATACAATTTTGTAGGTATAACTTTCAGTAGTCTCCATGGACTTTTCGGTAAATAAAGTAAACCCGACTCCTACTTAAAACAGAACATTTTAATAGTCTGCTGTAATTTGGATCGCATACAAAAGGATTTCACTATTTCATACTCATTCCCTCACTGTTCTGTTCTGTTAATTAAATTCATTCACTTTACAAAAATAAACTACTGGGCAGCACTGTATTTGACATATCTAGCCACTGGTAGCATATATAATCAGCATGAATGGATATTGGATGGTACCAGTCACAATGAATTAATGGTGGTAGCTTATTTCTATTGAACAGTTAATAGAAATGAAGTTTGTGAAGTCAGATATCGAGTGGATGGATTGATATCATGTTTACTGTATTATATGTAAAAAATATAAATACATATGAAAGAAATGATAGTTGCAGGAACAAATGATTTGAAAGAAGACAAAATGGAAATGATAGAGGATGTGAGGGAATTACTTAAGGTGGAAAAGAGAAGAGTGAGAGAGTTAGGATGGTGAGTATTTTGCCGCAGAATGACAGTGAAGTGTTTAGAAGGAGGGCCATAATTGCCAATGACTTTATGCGTGGATTATGCATGGAGAGTAGTGTGGAATTTGTGGATGTGTGGAGTGAGTTCGATGGGCAAAAATAAGATGGATGGTTTACATTTGAATGGATTTGGTGTACGGAGGCTTGAAAAAGTGTTGATGAATGAAGTGGATGTACAGACTCAGGGAAACTAGATTTATTAAGGGGGGGGGAGTAGACATGCAGACTTTAGGGAGGCAGTTGAGTGTATGAATGAGTATAATATGCTCGAACGAGTACAAAGGACAACAAATCAGAATGGGATAGTTAGTATAAGGCATCAAAGTAGGGATGGGACTAACAGGTATCTGCAATTCATGTACACTAATGCGAGGAGTATTAGGAACAAGGAGGAGGAGTTTTTGGCCTTGGTTGGCAATTCTAGGACACAGGTTGTTGGTATTAGTGAAACATGGCTGACAGAAGATGATAAAGCTAGTGGGATTGAATGTGACGGGTATAGCGTGTTCAGGAGTGACAGGGAGAATAAAAAGGGGAGGAGTGTTATTGATGATAGCTGATGAGTTGCAGCCAAGGAGTGTAGAAGTTGAACTGCAGGATGGAGAAAAGAGCACATTTGAAGCCATTTGGTATGAGATAGAGGCTAGCAGAACAAAATATACAATTGGGAGCTGCTATAGACCAGGTGATGGAATAGATGGTGGGGATAGTATGCATAGGCAAATAGAAGAAATGAGTGAAAGGAGGGTAATTATTATGGGGGATTTCAATTATGGTAACATTGACTGGAAGGAGGAGAGGGCACATGGAAGGAAGGAATTGGATTTTATGCGGTTATTAAGGGACAACTATCTGCGACAGCACATAATGGAAAATACTAGGGGGCAGAGAGTGCTTGACCTAGTAATCGCATCTGAGAATGTGGCTGTAATAAACATGACCATGTTGCCACCAACTGTTGAGAGTGATCATAAGGTCATGACTTGGGAGGTGGCTAAAGGAGTGGAATTTACAATTAAGACAGGGTACATGTGGAATTACCGGGCGGGTAAGTATGACAAGCTTAGGAGTGTGCTTGGCTCAGTGCCATGGCATGTAAAACTGCAAGGGCTGGGCTGGATGTTCATAGTGCATGGGAGGTGGTTAAGAAGTGTTTGCAGGAGGCAATGGTTGACTGTATACCAAGAGTCCGAATAATAAATCAAGTAGGGATTAAATGGATGAATAACACCATTAAGCGTGAGCTGCAAAAAAAAAAGAAACAATTGTGGAGGGAATTAAAGGAGAAAGGTGACCTGCAGGTGCAGGAACAGTATAAAGCTCAGGCCAGAAAGGTAACAAGGGTGGTAAGAAAAGCAAAAGCGGATTATGAAAGAATATTGGCCATGCAGGCTAAAGAGAACCCCCAAACAGTTTTTTTTCAATATGTTGCAAGTAAAAGGAAAAATGTTCATGACAGAATGATTTTAAAAAATGCTGAGGGTAGGGAGGTAACCGAATCAGGCAATATAGTGGAATCACTGAGCGAGCACTTTGCAAGAGTATATCATCCAGGTGGTGACATTGCAGGAATGGAAGAACCAACAGCTTATACTGGAATTGTGATGAATGAAGTAAAGGTAAATAGTCTATTACAGAACCTCAATGTCAATACATCTGTGGGATGGATGGTATACCAGCTCATGTTGTATGTGAAGTGGCTAAAGAATTGTCAGTGCCCTTGACCATTTTGTTTAATTTGAGCCCTGTGTCTGGGTCAGTCTGAAGGGGGTGGAAAGAGGGGAAAATAGTTCCACTGCATAAAGGTGGTTCAAAGGCTGCTGTTGAAAATTACTGGCCAATCAGCATAACAGGAATCGTGATCAAGGTCTTGGAGAAAATAGTCAAGAGGAAAATACAAGATTGGATAGAAGAAAATGGGATACTGTATTGGGGACAGCATGGTTTTGTGAAGGGTAGGCCATGCCTCAGTAACTTGCTCACATATTATAACACAGTGACGGCTGAACTGGATAAGGGCAATGGGTTTACAGTGATTCTACTAGACCTTGCTAAGGCCTCTGACAGGATACCACATGGAATTCTAATCAGTAAAATGGAGCATATGGGGATGAATATAGGATTGGTGAGGTGGATAGGGGGGTGCTTGACGGAGAGATATCAGAGAGTGGTTTATTCAGGAGTAGAATCCAAAAAGACGGCCTGTGACTAGTGGTGTGCTACAAGGATCTGTTCTTGGACCACTGCTGTTTAATTTGTTCATTAATGATATAGGAAAAGATCTGAGAAACAGTTCATTTGTTCATGGATGATGCAAAGTTTGGTAGGGCAATAGTGAATGCAGATGATGTCAAAATTTTGCAGGATGATTTGGATAGATTGGAGGTCTGGGCTAAGGAGAATGGATGTCAATTTAATGTGGCAAAATGTAAGGTTATACATTTTGGGGTGAAAAGATTAGCAGCAGTTTACTACATTAGTGGAACTGTACTCCAGGTACAGTTCCACTAATGTAGTAAACTGCTGCTTTAGGAGTGTTGGTGGATAAGGAGTTGAAGTTTAGGGGACACACTGCAAAAGTGGCCAAATCAGCTCATCAAATTGCGTGGTTGCTGAAGAATACTTTGATGAGCAGAAACAAGCATGTTATTGTTCCTCTGTATCAAGCCTTGATAAGACCCCATCTCGACTACTGTTCCCAGATTTGGTCACCTAAGTTTCTTCTTGATGGGGAGGAGGTGGAGAGGATTCAGAGACAAGTGACCAAGATGATAGCAAGTCTGTGGAATGAACATTATGAGAACAGGCTGAGGATTTGTGGGTTGCAGAAAATGCTTGATAGGTGGAGGAGGGAAGATATGATTGAGACATTCAAATTACTGAAGGGTTTCTATAAGATTAATTCAGAAGATATTTTTGAGAACAGGGCTGGTGGTGGGAGGACTAGGGGCCATCCATGGAAGCTGGGCAAGAGTGTGGTTAGTAAGGGTGTTAGAGCTGGGTTCTTTACTTTTAGAGTGCTGAATGAGTGGAATAAGCTGCCAGAGTCTGTAGTGGGTGCTGTGACAGCGAATGAGTTTAAGGCAAGGAATGATAGATACTGTGTGAATGTCGAACAATTGTGATGAACATGATTTGGGGGCTCCCTCGATGAGTCTAAGGACTCCCTGGAGTTGCCCATAATAATAATAAAAATATAAAATGCATCCTTAAATTTAGGTATAATTAACTTCTGAATAGAATCTGATTAGCAAAAAAGGATCACGTCCAAGTACAAAGAACTACAAATTTTTGATAGATTTCAAACACTAAATTAAGCCATAATCAAACACTTAATTGTCCCGAGGCCTGGATCTAGTCCCAGAATAGTTATATAAATTATAATAGCAGCTATGTGACTTACATTTTTTGTTAGTTCTGGCTGCATATGCCATCTGCTTATCACCAAGCAATCGTGTTTTCTTTTCTACTTCCTTACAAGTGTTTATCAACACAATGCGGCATCAAACTTATGCAAGTATTACTCTCGTGTAAGTTTATCTGTTTACGGTTTGTAGCACAGCCCTATTACCATTTATTAAGTTTGTGAGTAAATATTATTAGATTCTGATGGCTAACTACTAAGAGACGCAATATGAAGTTCCAGCAAAATCCCATAGCAATTAGGTCAATTCTATATACATGGACAAAGAAAAATAATACATAGTCTTGCCATATATACTGTTACAACTTCCATGCAGTGCCCACACAACTGCATGAGCCCAGTTCTGTTAGTGGCACCGTGCACAGCCAACATTTGCATTTATCAGTAGAGAGAGATAGTGAGAGTTGTCCAGCTGTATGGGGTTAACATGCAGTGGGGAGATTATGAGAACCATGTAGCTGTAATAGCACTTCACAAATTTGGACTACAGCCACCTATTATTTTCAACGCACTAAAAACACTCAGGATCAGTAGGATGCTTGTATATTGGACTATTAACTGCTATAATGATACAGAAGACTTCTCACCATTGAAAAAAAGGCTGACCATGCTGCATTAGGAAGCAAAAATTCGTGAAGGCATGCACGCCTCTGCTGTAAGCCTGTGAGAATGCAGAAAGTGATATTGCAAGAGATGAACGTTTTGCAGAGAACAATGTCATGCGTACTACTTGGATGCTTCCTAATACCACAACTTATCCTGTAAAAGGTGATAAAATTAAAGGCACTTCTTCAGTGGTACGTGAACAACAGACACAGAGATATCCTCTTCACAGATGAGAAGCTTTTCACCATTGAAGAGTCGTTTAACTGCCAAAGAATTGGGTGTATGCTACAGATGGTGGAAAAGCACATCATAGCATCCAGGATTTGGAGAGGTCATTACGTCGCATCAGTGATGATTTGGTAGGGGATGATGTATCGGGGAAGGTCAAAGCTGAATTTCTGTGAGAAAGAGACCAAAACCTCCACCGAAGTGTATCAAAACAAAGTGCTGGAACCTGTGGTGTGACCTCTGAAAAACAACTTGTTTTACGGTAGGCAGTAGACCAACCAACAGGACATAAGGCACACAAGGCCCTTGCACACAAGGCAAGGACTACAAAACAATGGTTGGAGTGATATGTGATTGCCCAACCACATATCACTATCTGATTGGTCGTTTGGAAGTCCTGATATCATTTGATAGTTTATTTGACCAGTTTCTTCCAACTTATTGTGTACGTCAGGATAAAATTTATACATTGGGGTGGGGGTGGGGGGTCCTTACCAGTGTGATTTCTAAAGTAATCAACTGTCATATATATAATTTTATCTTGAAGTGTACATGATTAAGTCTCAACAGAATAGCCAATAAAACAATTTTTTTTCTTGATGTTTATGATTTATACTGGATAGGCCACAATGGGTAACTCACTCCATGAAATCTCACTTCAGTTATCACCTACTACATCTTGTGTACCTAACATAACATAAAAATGCTTGGCATATAAAGAAAAATCATTTGTTTTTAAACATGTACTTGAAATCACAAAGGAGTCCCAGGACTCACTTCAGGACAGTGAGCACTGCACAACACAACTACACTACACGGTCCATCAACTACATTACATAACCTACTAATACCACAACTAATTGGGGTGGGGGGTATATGTTCTGAAACATGGACTAGTTTTTTGCAAGTAAAACTTGCTACCTCCGTGTGACAGGCTAACTCGCCATAATCTGAAAACAATTCCTTGCAGCAGAATGAAAATTGAACACAGATCTTTTCCAAATGAAGAGCACTCGCATGAGAAAAAGTAAATAAGTCCAGAATGTTGAAGAAGAAGAAAAAATTATTTAAACATTACTTTTCACCAGCACTTTCATAGGTATTTACTAATGGTGTTCTAACACATCACATGAATGTTCTAGGACTAAGAGGAGAGAAGAAAAAAAATCTGTTGGTCTTTGAAATACAGTGTTTATGAAAAATAATTATACAGATCACAAAACAAGAATCAGTAAAAACAAAATTACACACAGGAAGATAAGACAACACTAAATGTTAATATGCACCACACATTAAAACTGCTGTGGTTCCAAACTTGATTTAACCAATGTACTGGCCTTGATATGCATGGATGCAAATTGTCTATTGAAATTGAAATAACATTTGGACATGAAGCATAAGTTATTTAATATACTAACTGAGCCCTCCTGCTTCGTCGAGGTGAACTTATACTGCCAGCGGTTCACTTCAGGGTATCTACTCGAGTATTTGGTTTTCGGCATAGAATTGTGAGCATTATAACACTTCTTTATAAACAACATTAAAAGTTTCACCATCCTTCAGAAAAATAATTAAATTCTCAGGATTGCTAGTTCGAGAACATGCTACATATAACTGCCCGTGTCCAAAACATTCACCTCTTAAATGTAAACCTGCATATCTAAGGGTCTATCCTGCATATCCTTGGGCTTTATTAATCGTCATTGCAAAGCAAAACTCTTATTGGAAATTATAACCGTTTAAATGCATATGGATAGTCTGAAGGAATGAAGATAATTTCTCTGACATCAGGACCTGCAAATATCACAGCTTTTATCATATTCAGTTTCAATGATTTTACTTGAAGCCTAGTTCCATTGCAAATATTTGTGTAGGGGGTGCAGATTTTGGAGCAACATAATAGGAACACCTATTTTCAATTTAATTTCATGACCAGGCAATCCTGGTTGATTAAGCAAATTTAAAAATTCCATGGGAAAATAAACTGCATCAACTACATCCACAGGAGTATCTACTGATTTATAAACACTAACAGATCAATTAATCCTATTAAGAACCTCGTTTGTTATTGACACACTATCATTTCAAGGTGCGAGGATAGCTCTCTCCCTGAACCAAGATAGCTTTTCTGTTATGTTCTCACTAGATGGGTAGACACTGCACAGCAGTTCACCTGCAGTTCGACAATTTTTCCAACATTTAGGTGTGTTAATATAATTTTTCTGTCTCTTTGTTGTACTTCACCACTGACAATTTTAAGGAGAAGGAATGTGCATTAGAGTCGCCACGTAGATGAACACGCATATTGGTTTTGAGAGAAAACTTCTTTATATCATGCCATAGTGACAATTTCTTAACACAGGCTTCATCTGCCCTGGTTCTGTGGGATACAACGGGCAGTGTTTGTCGAAAATCACCGGCAAATAAAACAGTTATTCCATTCATTCTTCAATCGTCTGATCTGATATCCCTCAGTGTTCTGTCGACAGTTTCAACAGATATTTTTTTGGGGACATTGTACATTCATCCCAAACAATCAAAGAAACCTTTTGTAATAATTTCAACAAATTACTTTGTTTTGATATATTGCACATATGTGTAGCATTAGTCACATTTGTAAGTGGTACTTGGAAGGTAGAATGAGCAGTTCGACCACCTGGCAATAGAGTGGCTGCTATACCTGCAGATGCCACAGCCAGAGTGATTTTACTTTGGCTTCTCAACTTAGGTAATAACAAATTTAGTAAAATGTTTTCCCAGTAACAAATGGAGCATCCAAGAAAAATAGTTTCCCTGATTGATTTTCACAGCTTGTTAAAACATTGTAGAAAACTTCAGCTCGATCTGAAGTTGGTGATTGTTCGTGGCGACTTAATAAATTCCAAAGTTCATTGAAATTGTATGAGGTTTTCCGGATTAAATCTGTATCTAGAGATAAAGGATTGTTTGGTATCGGAAAACCAAAATCTTTAGCACTTTTGTCACTTATTGACTTAACAATTGATTCAAGTCTCAGTAATGCCTTATTACATACTGCTTCATTAAACTGAGCCTGAGAATGAGTAGAACATTCTTGGTGTAAGATATCTTCCAAAAAAATGATTTTTGTAAGTTGACCATAGCAACAGAGGGTCAGTCATTACAATGAACAAAAGGTGCAAAGATGACGGTATGTCAGATGTACACCATTTACTGTTCTTAGGTTGTTGAATGATTTTGGTCCTTTTACATGCATCAAGAACATTCGTAAATAAAAGCATTCAGCATTATTGGGATGTACACTATAAACATGACCTAGAGCATCAGTCTTCTTCACACCAGGATAGCCATCCACGTTGGCACCCTTTGTTGAAAGATGTTTTGGTGCCAGGTGTAGTATGTAGGTACCTCATTATAGGTCAGTGTTTGGGCAAAATTTCCTTCGATACACAGCTTAATGAAGGCTGTTAATGTTGTGTCCTTTGGTGATCAACTATGCTGAGTGTGTTACTTTCTGTGAAGTATACTTTCTTTTAGGGTTACACGGTGATCAGCATTCATTTTAAAAATTTTATGGAATTTACAACCGTGTTAAAAAATACTTTTTTTATTATCCCGACGTTTCGATCTTCACATCAAGATCATCATCATCTGGAGAGTACATAAATATACAGGACAAGCTGAGTTACATCATTAACTGTAAGCTAGAGAAACAATGATTTGATCACATGTTATTCAACTGGCGTGACCTCTGGTGGTAAAAAATTAAAATACAAAAAAAATAAATAAATAAAATAAAATAAATTTTTACATCAAGCTAAATTCTATTTTTACAATGACAGGAATAAACATTCTTTTAGAAGGTTTTCTTTCAGAAACAATTGGTGTCCTATTTTTAGTATTACAATTCTTATTTTTGATTTACAATACCGAATTTTCTACAGTCCTGTTTATAGTTGTTCTTGGTGAGGAAGGTCGAATATATACCTTCCATATGTTTGGGATTTTTAGACCATCATTGTTGTTCAGATTGGGGTGGTTGCTGATAATCTCACAGGCTTCCTTAAATTTTCGTACATACCATGTTCTAGAGTGATGTAGACAGCTGGTGGTTTTCCAGTCAATTCTGTGCAAGGTATTCAGGGCATGATCAGAAAGGCCAGCTTCACCATGATTATTATATTTAATGTGTCATTTATGTTCTTTTTGTCTAATAGGAATAGTGCATCCTGTTTCTCCTATATACGGTATGTTGCAAGTACAATAAATCCGATATATACTCCAGGGTGAGCTAGTGGAGGGAGTGGGTCTTTGGATGAGTTGAGTAAGCATTTTAATTTTGCAGGAGGTTTAAAGGTGGCTTTGAGGTTGTACTTTTTGTAGTACTCTGTTTATTTTGTCTGATATTCTTTTAATGTAGGGAATGGTTATAGTTTTACTGTAGTCTGGTTTGTTTTTGTTTTTTATTGTGGTTTTGTAGAGAATTTTGTTTATAGTGTTTTGGCTGTATCCGTTTTTTTGTAAGTTATTACTGATAATTTTAAATTCGTCTTTCAGTGCCTGTTCACTGGAACAAATCGTCTGAGCTCTGTTTTTTAGCGTGTTGATGACACCTAGTTTTTGTGTTGGGTGGTGGTATGAGTTTATGTGTATATATTGTCCCATATGTGTCGGTTTTCAGTAAACAGTGAAAGAAAGATTGCCCGAGGGAAGACGTGTGACAAGTGTATCTAGAAACGGAAGTGTGTTGTGTTTTTCAATTTCAATTGTGAACTGTATGCACTTGTGTTGTTTTCTTAGGTGGTTAAGGAATGTGTCTAATCTCTGGCGGCCATGGGACCAGATCGCGAAAACATCGTCAACGTCTAAGCCAGACTTTGGGTTTTAGAGGAGAGGACTCTAGGGCAAGTTGCTCAAAATATTCCATGTAAAAGTTAGCAATAGCGTATTTTAATTTTTTTCCACCAGAGGTCACGCCAGTAGAATAACATGTGATCAAATCATTATTTCTCTAGCTTACAGTTAATGATGTAACTCAGCTTGTCCTGTATATTTATGTACGCTCCAGATGATGATCTTGATGCGAAGATCGAAACGTTGGGATAATAAAAAAGTTTTTTTTTTAACACGGTTGTAAATTCCATAAAATTTTTAAAATAAAATCTGTGAAGTATACTCTTTGACCATTTTTGAGATGAACTACAGTTGGATGGTACTCATGAACATCAAAAGATAAAATCTGCCAAACGGCTTCAGAGGTACTGATGTATCATCTGGTTTGGTAGAGATCTACTTTGTTATAGTCATTTTGCAAACAAAACTAGTTTGGTCTGAGCCCTTGTTGATATACTTCATACATATTTGATGGATTTCACAGAACTGCAAATTTCAACATTTATGTATGCATTAAAGATTCATGACAAAACTGGATTATAAGGCACTATATGGCGATTATCAATTTCAAAAGTTCCTTAGCTATTATGTATGGTAGCAATTCGACAACCATCTGAATGGGCACGTCGATATCACATATATCCATCCTCACCTGTTTGAGTTTCGATAAATGATCTTGGATGTCTCTTGGTGAATTTTATTTTCATGCATAGTAAGTTTGGATGAATAGGTCTGCATGGATGGTGCACTATGTTTTGTTATGTCACCAAAGAGTTCTTTGTCACATTGAGGAGAAGGCATCTTGCTGCTAATAATGGAATCGATTTCATGACTCCTGATTTTATTTTCGAACCAAATAAGTATGTGAACACGTGGCAATCCCCTTTTTTGACATTCTATACTGAATACATATAGCACCTCCATGCTTCAAAAATCTTGTGCTTTGTGATGAGATTCACCAATTTCTTCAGCTTGCCATGAAAAACTCTTGCAATAAGTAGTAAATCTCTGGCCAATTACTGTTGCATGTGAAAATAATGAAGAGGTCAGCCCCACCATATGCTCTAACACAGACCACTGCATCTGGAGTATTTTCACAGAAATAATGGGGGCTTCATATGAAAGAAGAAGGCAATATTCTAATTTGCCAATGTTTGAAGCATTTTCATCAGCACACAATGCATCATAGAGATATATATAATTTTCTACCCACAGTTTACTTTGGTTTAAACACATGTATGCGAGATGTTCGGACTCAATTTTAGCATAAATGTCAACCCAGCATTGATTGATGAGTTTACCATATCTATGTAGTGGATTTAAATTTTCCATACCATCATGCAATATGCATAAAAATTCATTGCTGAAACGGTTTTTGTACTTGCAGGTTCTTCACTTCCTGGATTCATTTGTGGTAAATCAATGCAATATCCATCCTCCCCTCTGCAAAATAAAAGTGGATATTGGAGTGCATCGTAGGCTCTATGATGCACTCCATGTCTTACATATCCGTTTCAGTCTATTGTCACAACCATGTAAGATTATGTCTCTGCAGTTAAATTCTTGCCCTGTAATGATAATTGCTATTCTATTAGCTGTGGGTGCATTGTATCTGCCTGCATTATATCTTGTTGGTATTTGGTTTGCATATATGGCCAATCTTAGTTTTTGCACATTGTTAGCATTCTCTATAGCTGACTTAAAAGAGTGTGTGTGCGCGTATGTTATGCTGATGTAATTTTTTATAAATCAAATACAATTTTCTGAGTTCAACCCTGTAATCTGTCTACAACAGAAAGCTGCTTGTTTGTTGTGGGTTTAAAATTAAATTTGTAAAAATGTATGATCATTTGGTTCATCTGGCAACAAACTTCCAGCCAAATGGTACACTTGACCTTGCACTTTAAAAGTAAGCATGAACCCCCCTTTCAACTATTTGCTTTGCACCAAATGATCATTTGAAATGTGGAATTGTAGGCTCAAGTAGTTTCAGTAAATTGATGAGAATGCTGATGTTGCATTGCAGTGATAATAATGGTTCAGGAGTAGCTGTGATTTCATTTAGTTTCATCTTTCCACTCAAACAACATATTCCAGGAGATTCGTGTCTGTATTTAAGGGCTTTACAGTGCTGACATACTACAATCATAGTGCTAATCACAAATGTTGAATCAGTGGAATATCTTATATTACAATTTTAAGAGAAAGCAGACTATTCCTTATTATTCCAAGAAGCTTCAATAATTTCACTCTGTCTATTCTCACATGCCTTGCTGGAGGGGTAGAGCGACTTATAGAACTTACTCTTCATTGTAGCATATTGGGAAAAAAATAAAATACCTATTAATAATTATAAAAACTACTAAGAAAAATACTAATAAACATAATATTGGTAATAAGAAAAGAACTTAATATCACAATATCTAACAACAGAATTTAACAATATCTAAAAAATTTAACCATTGGTCAATTCATTCCCGAGTTATAAGCGAATATCAAAAATGAACTTTATATATATAGATTTCATCTATATCAGCCTTCAACCAAGAGACAAAAGTCCAAAAGGTGTCAGCTGCAGCATGAATTCAATGAATTATTCATATTTATACCACAATATATACATAAATGCCACCTCTCAAAAACATAAAACTGACCTGGAACGTGTTTGATAGATGTGTTCAAGTTCGGTTTTATGTTTGTGTGGGTCAAGATGAGCCAGAGCACCTAGAGGAAAACCAACTCCATAATCATATTCTGAGATCAACTAGCATGATGATGATGGGGGGGAAGGGGGGGCATAAACAGTAGGTGAAATATATATTGACTAATCAATACTGCAGTCAAACTGATACATGCCCCATAAAATTCATCACCTACATATAGGTTGACATGTATATATTTACTCGGCTTATCTTCTCCCTTACTTTCATTCTCTCACCTTATTTTTTTAAATATTTCTACATACATTTATACACAAATACCAACATATTCAACACTGCCAAAAACCTATCCTCCAGCCATAGCTATAACTTTTAATATTACATAGATTCAGTGCTTCTTAAGAGAATGAAAAAGTTATTCCATACATTTACTACTCTAAAATATGAAAAACTGAATTTTGCACATTTTTGATTCTTTAATTTTCATTACTTTTTTTAATTTTTTTTTTTGTTCTATGTCCTCTAATGGGACCTAGCTAAGCCAAATGCTCCAAACTCCTATCTATCTTATAGATACCCTGAAAATGATGTATCCAAATCTTCTTGATTGTATAAATTTGTCAGATTATGACTGAAACTTATTCTCGTAACTACCATGATAAAAAATAAAAAAAAAAAAAAATTAAAAAAAAAAACACTACAGACTTCAGTAAAATCTTCTCTGAATACCCTGGATATTCTTAACATCTATTAAAATTGGTAAATAAATTTGGAGGCATAATCAATGGGAAGATGACTGCACTTGTATAGTGCAGTACAATTACATGGTACTCTACATAAAGTTGACTGATATACATGGGTTGGTTAATTGAAACATCATTGTTTTGAGGGTCAGATAAATGGGAAATTACTGTAGTATCATTACTTCCTTTCCCTTCCAAGTGAAGCTTCTTGTACTTAATTCTACAATCTGCTCAGCTTTATTGCTGTCATACAAATATGATTCATGAGCTCCAATTCTCTATCAACCAAAAAACCCAAATGTTTGGATTCATTGAATTTTAAAAGCCTCTCAATTCAATTTATATCAATAATATCATCTTCTTACCAAATCAGACAAACTTGCATTTGTTCACATTAAATTTTAAACCATAATTCCCATTTCCTCTAGTATTTTAAGATCATGATGCAAACAATTTTGATCATCAGTACAATTGAACTACTCTGATCAATGTTACATCATCATCAAAGAGAGATATATTACTCTTAATATTTGAACCAAAACCATTTATGAATATATTAAACAACAGGAAACATGAGATGACAATTTAAGAATATTTATTCAACATGAATATTGATATATTCATGTTGAATTATGAATATTCATATATTCAACAAGGAAAAATTAAACAACAATTTATGAATACATTAAACACAATTACCAAGCCATGTGGTTCTGTACCCTGCTTCAACAATTAGCTGCTAGCAGCAGGATACCACCCGCCTCCAATACCACTTCCTATCATCTGTGTCATCCAATTCCCAACCCATTATCTCACTAGACGATATGCATCTGGCATGCTACAATCAGTTGGCTCTTATGTGGAATACTATCAAAGTTTACCATGTCAAAGACACATCCATGATATCTTAAAAGGCAGCTATATCAAACATTAAAATCTGTTTAAATAAGAATGACTAACAATTTTCAATGCAAAAGAAGAATGTTTTTCTTCAAACTTTATTTAGCATATTACTGCACTTAGATATATATTTTTACAACACCTACATTTCAAAAAATTCATTAAATTTGATTTATTCAATATTGATGGTTTAATTTTTTTTAATAGATAACGTGTGCTACGCTTTTCATATTTCGACCAATGAGTCACTGGAAATATATTATCATCATCATAATCAAATTCCTGTACTAGCAAGGAGTGTATACAGAATACTATGATAGTATTAGATGATAAGTATATCATTATTAACCTCTACATTATTAACCTCATTGAGCCCTGTACACTGGTGACTACTAATTAACAGGTCTTCAAGTAGTGAAGAAACAGTTGCTGACCTTTTCATCACTTTTGAGAATATTGAGGTGAGAGCAATGGGACAATATTTTGATAGATGACTTTCATCTCATTTTCTAGATATAGACTGGATAAAGACTTATCCATGACATCGGATAGATTCAAGATGAATATAACAGCTTATATAGACAATAAAGGATGAATATTAACTGGAGAGATACTATCTAGACCAGGAGACTCACTAGCATCAAGACTAACAAGGATTTTTCTGATACACTTCGGTTGAAATATCAGAAGCAGTGAGCAATTTGTGGTATTACAAGAAGTGATTTGCCTTGGTCAATTAAACAAGGTGAGAGCAATGGGACAATATTTTGATAGATGACATTCATCTCATTTTCTAGATATAGACTTACATCCATGACATCGGATAGATTTCAGATGAATATAACAGCTTATACAAACAATAAAGGATGAATATTAACTGGAGAGATACTATCTAGACCAGGAGATTCACTAGCATCAAGACTAACAAGGATTTTTCTGATACACTTCTCTTGAAATATCAGAAGCAGTGAGCAATTTGTGGTATTACAAGAAGTGATCTGACTTGGTCAATTAAACAAGAGATGGAGGAAAAGAACTAATGCCAAAAGATGAGCCTTATCTTTGGGTGATGCTACCATGGTAACATCAGGGTGTACGAGGTGAAAACAAGAAAGGACAGAATTTATGCCCAACAGTTATTAGTGAGGAACAAGATGGGATTGAATGCTAATTGAGCAAGAAGTAAGGTTAATACATTTTGCAAGTCTGGTTTGAATTTGATAATTTTTTTTAAACTTGTGGGCTACAGTGTAAACTGAGAAAGTAGTTGTAGTTTTGACTTCAACAAATGAACATATACATTTTATCATGAACTGCAGAGGCACAATTTTTAGAGTTTCAGTGTTTGAAGAAAAATGGGCAATTTCCAGTGGAATGGGAAGGTCCTCATTCCCATGAGAATTATTTTGGTTATTAGTCCACAACAAGTCTGGAATGTGACTTTTATATAAAAAGGTCTGCTTAAATCAGATATGTTTAGACGACAGTGATAACGAAAAAGGAGTTATAGTATTCAATACTAAATATGAGGATAATCTTGAAGGGCAGGGAGCATGATGATGATCTAAAGCATCAAGTAGAATGAGGTAGGTAAATATTAGAATGAGAAATTGGACAATGAGACTTAATTGTGTCTGTGATCCCCCAACTGTGCCTACACAAGATGTTTCATTCAGGCCAAAATAATCAGAGAAAAGAAGGAATAGCTATAGTACTCAACACTAAATATGAAGATAATCTTGTTTATCAGAGTGGAGTAACGTGGCTGATTAATTAGAATGGAGACTTGGACAACAAAACTGATTTATAACTATGGTCTCACAGAAGATTATACTAAAAAAAGTGGAGGAATTTTTTTGATGCATTATAACAGAAGGCAGATGAAACAAAAAGGTTGCTCCTTGGAGATCTAAACAACAGAGTAAGAAATGATTATCAGACATATAGAAATATTTTGGGAAAATCTGAAGAAAAGAGCAAAGCTAATAATAACAGTAGCACCTGTTGGATTTCTGTTCAGGACTTATCTTCACTCTTTTAGAAAAAAAACGTATGTAGAGGATTTAAAATAGGAAATAATCATTTAGCTTTGAGCAGGATAAAACTGAATATACTTTGAAAAAAAAGGTATGTTTAAAGAAAGTTTTAAAAAGAATCAAAGCTGAGCAGCTTTCTCAGAGACTATGAACTCAAATATACAAGAAAAAAAGGAAAATATGAACCAAACATTTTAAATTCACTGGCAGACCTTGAAGAAACATTCGATTCAGCCCGAGAAGCATGTGCCAAGGTTGTCTGCAAGAATCGAAAAATCATCTTCCATGAAAAAAAATTCATGGAAAGACATGGAAAGAACATAGAAAGTAAATATCAAGGTGTCAAAATATTCCATAGGCTATTGAAACAGTTTAGAAATGGAGGAAAGAATACTGTAAAAGGAATCAGAAATGATAAAGGTGACATGAAAATTGAAACTATTCTAAATAGCTAGAGCATTACTTTGAAAGACTGCTAAATGAAACAAGCAGTGACAGCACAGTGATGGAAAATATTCCAGAGAAATGTAAACAAGTGTATATAAATATATCAATATTTGAGGTAGAAAAAGATATCAAAAACTTGAAACATGGAAAAGCAGCTGGAGTAGATATTATTTGACCAGAAATACTTGAATTCAGTAGTTTTACAGTAGCTACATAGCATTTACATAGCTATATTACAGTGTCAATCAATAAAAGAAAAACAAATGTGAAAATCAGAATTTCCCTACTAAGTGTTCCTGGTAGGATTTCTACAAACATTCTTGAGAAAGGGTTAAAAAAAATTGTGGAAGGAAAGAGAAACTTCGAGAAGAACAAACTAGGGGTCAGGCCAAATAAAGGTTGTCAGGATCAGATTTCTCTTCCACAATCCTTCTCAACCATTTCTTGAGTATATACGTGCATAAATCTTACCAGGAACGCTCAGTAGAAAAATACCTCAGTAATCCTCACATTCAGTTTTATTGAGAGCTCTACTGCAATCATCGGGAATTTGTCCCTCTGTCCACGCCTTTTGATATGCTTTCTATTTTTCCATCACTGCCTCTTAACTTCCCGTGTCCACCATGGAGTTCTGATTTTTCTATCCTTGCAGACAACCTCACCACATGCCTCTCTGGCAGAATCAATCAGGGTTTTCTACAAGGTTTGTCACTGAATCTTCAAGGTTTGATTCCTGTTCTCAAACTTTTTTCATTTTTAATTCAATAATCTTTGTGTATTTTAGTCTACAGTTCACATCTGAGAGCTGCTCAACTTTTATGCACTTTAAAACTTTCTTGCATGTTATTCTTTTCAATATGAAATTCAATTTTATCCTGCTCAAGACTAAATAGTGATCACTTCCAATTTCAAATCCTCTGTACACTCTGGTGCCTTGCACCAGGGAGAAAACATCACTATCAACAATAACATAGTCAATGAGACTTTTCTTATTCCTTGCATCTTCTCTCCATGTGAATTTGTGCACATTTTTATGTTGAACATGGTGTTAGTAATAACCAGTCCATGTCCTGAGCAGAAATCCAACAGGTATTTTCCATTATTAGCTTTACTCTTTTCTCCAAATTTTCCCAAAATATTTGTGTATGTCTGATAATCACTTCCTACTCTGCTATTTAGATCCCCAACAAGGACCACATCACTCTACTTGAGATTGTCTGCCATTCAAGAAGATTAGCCTCGTATTTAGTTGAATACTATGGCTACTCCTTTTCTTTGATTGTCATTGCCTGAATATAACATTTTGTATTTATTGCTCAGAAAGATCTCACCAGTTTTAGTCTTTTTTTTGTTTCAGTCACCCCTATTATGTCGATCTGGTACTTATCTAATTCCTAAGCTTGCTCCATTTCTTTGCCATTCAGGCTTCTTATGTTGATAGTACCAATCTTCAACACTGGTGATGTTGAGTTGGGGTGTGTTTTAGGGTTTGTTCCAGTAGCTGACTTTTCGCTGTTCGCCCTAGTTCCCTGGCAAAAACAACTGGGGACTTTTAACTGGACGATGCCCCAGCCGGCATGAAATTTTGTCATGTTGTACCATCATTTTGTATTTTGGTTTAAGCCAATAGCGTTAGCGTCTTTGTTTGGTAACAAAGAAGCTGCCTTTTCTATCTTTGTTAAGAGATGTTCTCTAGGGATGGATGTAGGAGCAGTGACAAAGTTGAGACCTTTAGCAAGTATGCTTTCTTCTGCCAAAGATAATTGATGGGAAGACTTATTGATGACAACTTTTTTTTTAGATAGATAGGGTCAAAATGAGAAGTTTTGCTATATTCATATTTTCAGAAAATATGAATATAGAAAACTCATTAGAAAATATGAGAATCATATTTTCTAATGAGTTTTATTATATTACCAAACAAAGACGCTAACCTCCTCCGTATGGAAGCAATTTTCTGTATAAATAAAGCTAGACCTCCACCTGACAACATTTCTTACTCTGAAAGGAAAGCTATCAAGTCCTTAAAAGATAATAGTAACATAGTTATCATTCCGGCAGACAAAGGGAATGCAACTGTCATCTTAAACAAGTCTGATTACCATAATAAAATCTTGGAACTTTTAAATAGTGATACCTACTCAGAAATTGCTAATGACCCTACGATGGAACTACACAATAGAACTAATAATTTATTAAAAACCACCTTAGAGTTACAAAGAAACATTCGGCTTTCTCTTCGGTCACTTCATCCCTTGATACCTCGACTGTATGGTCTCGCCATGATTCACAAAAATAACTGCCCACTCAGACCTATAGTTGAGGGCATACACTCTCCCACTTATAATCTTTCCAAATTTCTAGCGAGTTTTCTAAGAAATCTTTCTGGAATTTCTTCTTCACATATTAAAAACTCTGCAGATTTTGTTTCTAAAATCAAGGACATCAAACTTAAAAAAACAGATTTAATGGCCAGTTTTGATATTGTTTCTCTCTTTACAAATGTTCCTGCTCAAGAAGTCCTCATTTACCAATAACAATTATCAAAAAAACTCTTTGCTCTTCTCTCCCATTGCATAGTCAGGATACTTCAAATATGATAACAAGATCTACTTACAAAACTCAGGTTTGGCTATGGGCAGCCCACTCTCGCCGATTCTTGCGGATATATTTCTCAACGAATTTGAAGAAAAAGCTATTAACTCCTTTCACTTTAAACCAAAAGTCTGGTACCACTATATTGATGATATTTTCCTCATCTGGGAAGACGGTTTCAATAACCTCTATTTATTTTTGGACCACCTAAACAAGTGCCATGAAAAAAATCTCTTTCACCCTCGAACTGGAATCAGATGACTGCCTTCCCTTTTTAGACCTCAAACTTACCAGATGTGCTGAGAGCATTAAAATCTCAATTTTTAGAAAGCCTACTCATACTGACAGATACCTTCATGCTTCCTCCCATCATTATCCCCCACAAAAATGTGGTATTATTTCCACTTTAGCAAACCGAGCCAAATCATTACTTACAGAAGAAACAGAAATTGAAAATGAACTCCGTTTTCTTAAAACAACATTTATTAACAATGGTTTCTCTCCAAAGAAATTTGACAAATTTCTTTCCCCCAGGCACTCCACTACTTCTGAAGATCCCTCTTCCCCAAGAGCCTTCATCTCCTTGCCTTACATCAGCTCTCTTTCACCAAAACTGGCAAAGATTCTCAAGAAATTCAATTTCAAAACGTGCTTCACTACGCTTCCAAAACTTCTTTCATTACTTAGCAAACATAAACATCTTCCTACTCAGTTTCCAGGAGTATACAAGATTTTATGTGATTGCGGAAAGCCATACTATGGACAGACTGCTAAATCCATCCTTCTACGTTTGGATGAACACCGTAGAGATATCGCCTATAACAGGACTAGAGCTAGCGCTCTCTCTAGCCACGTTCTCTTTTCAGCTAACTCAGACGAAGGCCGCCAGCACATTGTAAACTGGACTCAAACTGCTAACATCCACGTGTGCTACGATGAACTCGAAAGAAAGATTGTTGAATCTAGGGAAATTTCTCTAGATTCTTCTCATATCAACAACAGCCTGAGTTACAATCTCTCTGATGCACACGTTGCTTCTGTTCAGTACTGGCGCACTCGTGACAGCGCGTAGCATTCGTTTGTTTGGAACTCATACTTGCATTTTTTTCAAACATGTTACTGTTTTTTATACTTGTTCTGTTAATACAATTTTAAGTCTCTGTAATTTTTTATATGCTTCTTTGAATGTGATACCTGAGGATGTTCATGTAACGAAACTAGTAAACTAGTAGTATCTTTTTTTAAATATATCTTGTCATCTTTTCTCTCGGTAATAGTCATTAAACCTTTTTTATATATATAACTCCCCCACACACAAAGGATGCAAGGTCTATAGCAAACAATGTATAAACTTGTATGAAAGCTAAGTAATCTGTTGATATTGTTCTTAAAAAGAGGTGGTGGTTGTAGTCCATGGGGAAACTGTTCCACAGAACTGAAGAAATGAAAGACCAACTGAGAGTGGCATGTTTGGTAAGTCAGCAGTACCAGTGTCAAAGAATGTTGGATAGCTGCTGGTCAGGTTACTATAGGTTTAGCAGAAATGAGGGTTATAATGGATGCTAGCTCTGCTATCCTCAGTCCTGCTAAATGGATAAAATAACACTGTGTCCACTGGAGTAATCACTTCTGGACACATAAGAGAGATAATTGAAGGAACCGAATATCCATGAGTCAGTGGATGAAGAAAATACCTGAGAGGGATTTGTCGATCAAATAAACTACTCACTTCTAAATAGTGTCAATAATTTTTAGAGAAGTTTTAGATGTAACACCCTGAAAATGTGACAGAAGCATAGGGCAGATTTCAGATTTGCACAAAGTAAGTAGTAAGTGTTCTACTTACTACTTACTTTGTAGGTACTACTTACTTTACATTACTCAACAGATGAAAAGTATCATCCAAAGCAAACAAGGATGCCAAGTGGTGTTTTTTTTTGAAATTGAGCATGTTATAGAAGTGATGTGATTAAAAAGCAGGATTACTCCTTGCTTTTAATCACAAGAACTTGGTTTTTTTTTTCTTTTTCAAAAACTGTGTTCTGAAAGCATTAAAGGTGACTAAGTTGTTATTACCTCAAATGAAAGATCATTGTAGATGATCTTGATGTTGGAGCACTGCATTTGTCATTTGAATAAGATTGGTGGATAAGTCATTCGTGTATTTAAAATAATAAAAAAAAAGAGGGAGAGTAGAATAACAAAGTAGGAATATATAAGAGAGAACACCCCTCCACCATTACAATGAATGACCCAAGTGAAAAATGGCAATGCAATTACAAAGGGAGGAAGACCATAAGATAATTCCTTGTCCTAAACACTAAACCTACCAATTTTTCTTGTGCAGGAGTGGATGAGGAGAATTATGTCAGGATATCAGCTTTTTCTTTAGGTGATGTGAGTACATCTGGGTGGAAGTAAAAATAGACAAAAGTCGGACACTACAATTTTTGCAAGGGACTAGAAGGCATGGCTGCCATTGGTACAGGTGGTGAGATTTCTACATTTAGTCTTTTGTCTTAGTTCTGTGAATGAAGCTGAAGGTTCTGTCTCAAGCCACTTACAATAAGCTGTTTTTTTTTCTTGGACTGACCTGACACTTTTTGAAAACTATGGCATAGATATACGGTGAAGATTTGGAACAGAGAGTGGAATGAGAACTTATTCCAACATGAATAATATCTGTTACCAGATCACAAGTACCTGGAAGAAAAAATCAGTAATCTGACCATGAAAAGAAAAAATATTTAGTACAATCTTGCCAGTTTGAGTTTTTTTGTGTCATTAACATACTCATGTCAAAATGGTGGATCTCCAGTTTTTCAGCCAGTTCATTTTTTTTAATTTTGATACTTCTGATGTTAATAGTCCCTATCTTCAATTCTGCTGATGTTGAGTTTGTTTCTTTAGCAGACTTTTCCCTGTTTGAACTAATTGCCCGGTGAAAACTGTGGTGGCTTTGTCAAATCACGCGACATTGTGGCTGGCATGAAATTTCATCATGTTGCATCATCATTCTGTTTAGGTTTAAGCCTTTATACAATATTATTTGGTGAGCTAGGTCCCAAATTACCAGACATTCTTGATCATTTCATAACCAGCCGGATATCTACTGTTTAACAGGGCGCACCGCATGAAGGAGAGGACTGAACCACAAGCCAGAAGCCCTGGTTAGTTATTCATTCTCTAAAGGCTATGTAGAGGTTTCTTCCCAGTTATCTTTTACTCTAAGGAAGCCCCTCCCCCACCACCACTTTCTCCTCTCCAAGATCATAAAATATAGCAAACTTAAATCTGAACCTATTTCCATTCAAAGGATAAAAAAATAAATAAATAAAAATAAAAAAGGGAGGGGGGGGTTCTATTTTCATTTAGGTGCATTTTAAGTTGATTTATAAGTGATTATACTATGACTGCAAAACACACTGATGAATTAAGCATGATATAAAACATATTAAAAATGATCGCTTTGCATAGTCTTGAAAACTTCATTGGATGAATACCTTTTTAAATATGAAATAAATTTTGAGTCATACACAATTAAAAAAAAAAGGACTGAATGCACAATTTTAATAAATATAACTGTTCAAATGTAAATTTATATATTCATTACCTTGAAGGTGAAAAGTGAGGTCGTCCAGGACTATGTCTTGGAGATTTTTCTCTTGAAATTCTCTTTCTTGCTGGAGAAACATGTCGTTGTGGGCTACGAGAATTTCTTCGGGGAGAGTGTGATGGTGAATGACTATGTACAGGAGATTTGTTATGCTGAACTTGGGGAGATCGACTGCGATGATGCTGAGGAGATTGACTTCTGTGGTGTTGTGGAGAACGGTTTCGTCTATGCTGTGGTGAATAATTACGACGAAGCTGAGGTGAACCTCGATGGTGCTGCGGTGAATGACTATGGTGATGTGGTGGAGAATGGCTTCTGCGATGAGGGGAGGAATGGCTTCGTCGATGTGTAGGTGACTGACTTTGGCGATGAGGAGATCTCACATGACGATGTGATGGACTTTGCCTTGGTGATGTAGACCGCTTCCTGGGTGGTGATTTTCTTGGTAATGAATGGCTCCACTGAGGGGAATTTCGGTTATGCTGAGAAGGTGATGAACCACTCCGACTGCGATTAGGCGTGTGACCAGCATGCGAAGATCCACTTCGATGGGAGGAATGGCTGCGTGACCTGCAGGCAGGCAGATGGCATTCTGGCTTCTGCTTTACAGAGACAAGAATCTTGGTACAATATGTACCAACTACTACTTATAAGCTAAGAAATTTTACCACGATATACGGCATTTCATTATGATGCTGAAATTAATTCCCAGAACATTATGTTCAACATCATATTTCAGCATATGCTTGCAGACTGTCACCTCAAACTCAAAATGTTGAATAAATTTAAAGGAACATTTTTTTCAAAGTTTGTGGAATTAATTATTCTCTATTTCAAACTTTACCAGGAATATATTTTAATTCAAATATAAATTTGATAAGTTTATGCTAATTTTTCATTCTAGTCTAATGAATCTCACGTGAATGCATATGAACACAGTGGCTTGAAATTACCATATTCTGATATCTTTGCAGTGTGGGAAAGGAAGGAACTAGGCCAGAACTAAATTTATTTCCCCCCCACACACACACACCAAAAAAAAAAAAAAAAAAGGAGAGAAATCAACATCAGATTTAATGCATGGAAAAATGGTACATTTGCATCAATATCTGAAATGCAACTAAATGACAGCAGTTTTTAATTACATTAATGTAAAGAGGTATAACATAATGACAAACAAGGAGATGGCAATGTTTTATCTTAATATATAAAATACCTCTGAACATGATTTCAATATTAAAATTACAAATTTATGTTCATAACTGCTTATATTTTCTCTTATAGATAAAATTAGCCTATAATTAATGGAATAAAAGCTGAAGATTTTAAATGAAAGATTATATATATATTTTTTCAGAATTCATTTTTACTCTGTTGGAATATTATGAAAAAGCTTTAATGACTGATACCAAGAGATAAAAAGATCACATGATATATTTGACAAGATACTACTAGTAATATCTTTACTGGTAGTATCTTTTCAAATATATCATGTCATCTTTTTATCTTTCGGTATCAGTCATTAAAGCTTTTTCACATATATATATATATATATATATATATATATAAGGTGAGGTTAGAATGATGTGATATGGTATCTTATAATTTTAAATAAATATATAATATAATAAAAATAACTGTAGTAATTATGAATAAAAATATAATAATTTTTATATTATGAAAGGGATTTCTTAACGTCAAAAGCTAGAAACATGACAGGATTTTCGAGTTTGTACAGAATTCTGAGAAAGAACTGACTTCTGATCGATGTTCACTTCACACCATCTCATGGCATAACCCATTATTAAGTGTCCATCTTGATAGTGATGATTGAGCCAACCAAACTAAATTTTTTATTGACTTAAACCACACAACATACAGATATGATGGCACCTCAAGAACAAATGTGATGCCAGTTGGTCACTGTCAAGTTGATATTGGCTCCTTTTGTTTTTGTTAAGGAACAAGAATGAACAGTGAAAAGTCAGTTGCTGGAATATACCAAACTCAATGAATTTTAAGATGACACCATCATTGTAAGAAGCATGAATGGAAAGTAGTGGAGCAATCAGAATTACAAAAATACAATTTTAACATTAATGGTGCATCTGACATGAAGCCTAAATTTGTTGAGATATTTCTAAATACTAAAATTACGAGATATTATATTCAAGCAACAGACAAGAGAATGGTGAGCAATTTCCAGTTGAGTGATGGAGCAAATTTCAAAATGGGGAAATTATACGACCCTTGTTCATTACTATGATCCCACAGAAGGTTCCAATACTGATATGAAAAAAAAAATAATAAAATAAAAAAATAAAAATAAAATAAAAAAATAAAAAAAATATATATATATATATATATATATATATATATATATATATATATTTTTTTTTTTTTTTTTTTGAAATTTAAACAACAGAGTAGGAAATATAAATAAGACATACAGAAAGTTCATGAAACTTTTGGAGAAAACAACAAAGCAAATAATAATGTATTCACTTGCTAGATTTCTGTGCAGTGGTCATTATTAATACTACGTACCAACATAAAGATGTGCATAAGTTCACATGGCAAGAAAGCACATAAGAAATTAGAAGTCTTACTGACTCAAACATACAAATATTACTTGAGAAATCAGTGAAAAAATTTAAAAACAGGAATAAACCTTTTTTTGTTTGCATTTAGATCCAATTTCTCAACAAGAGAAAAATGGCCACACACACACACACCATGTTAATAACATGTGAGTGTTCAAACTAATTCTCACATATGGATCTGAGAGTTGAGTTAGAAGTGAAATGGTGAAGACCACAGATATTAGAGTTCTGAAGAAAATTATGAGAAGTGACAGATGGCAACAATGACAGTCATTAAAAATGAAAATATTTCAAAGGAACTTGATATCACTAGAATTCATGAATGTGCAAGCAGAGTGAATCTATGGCATCAAGACAGAGATGAAAGGAAAGATTAGCAAACAAGGTATTTTATGGATGAATGAAAGAAGATCCAAAGCTCAGGATCTACACAGACTGATGCAGTTTGTAGTCAATTCAAAGAAATTAATATCTGAAAATGGAGACTTGACATATGATCTAGAAGAAAATTGTTGAAATGAAGCTAGTAAACATAATTATATACCCCACTGCAGAAATAATATTTCATTATTCTGATTTCTACAAACTACATATTGACAGAATGGCTTCTACCTGGAAGTACATAGTACATAAAAACTCAATAAATAAAAATTAAGCAGGATGCATCAATCATGTTCTAACAATACCAAACAAACGTTACCATTTGACAATACCAAACAAACTTCTCCCGATACAATTTACGAAATCAAGTTTGAATTTTGGACTGCTGTACTTGGAATAACTCTGCGTGATGTAATAGCCAGCCAAGTTGGCTGAGTGGTTAGCGTGTCCGCTATCCAGTAAAGATGCTGCAGGTTCAAATCCCATTATGGGCATGGACGTTTGTGACTGTCGTACAAACTCTGTGTAGAAAGGGAATCTGCGATCCTACCACTTATTCTAGCAGAAGACTTCACTCCCAAAACCTGGTGAGGTACGGAAGTGACCATACGACATCTATGGACTTCAAATGTGAAAGGAAAAAAAAAAAAAAAAAGATGTAATGGCCAAGATGAAAGATTACATTGAAATAAAAAATGATTTTAGATAAAAAAAAAAAGATCAGATTTGTGCAATGAAACCCTGAATGATACAACATAAGAGTAATACAGCTTTGCTAGAACAATTCTCAAAAGTCTTCAAAAAATCAAGTGAGAACTGCCTGTCATTGTTATGTGAAAAATTCAGAAATAAAAAAATAGGCCTCTCGGTAACTGGTATCAGATAAATTCTTCAAAAATAAATATATTTCTTATGAATTCCGACAGTCACCAGGAGATGATCCTCCTCTTTCTGCACACAAATCATGCCTTCTTTCTCCACCAGCAACTGCCAGGCTACATGAACACAAATAATGCCAATACATCATTTCTGATGTGTAAATTCAATTTCCTGCATGTACAAGAAATCGATTTTCTCCTTTCTGCATAAAATAAAGTAAAATTGTTTCTAGTGTTATTTACTCTGGAAAATGCCATCATCATCAAATTCCTAACACATACCCTCAGGGATGTACAAGACGTAATGATAACTACATGAAAAGTTACATTGTTACCAACTTCCAACCAACAATTTCCTCCAAATTCATCTGTTCTCTATCAAGACTCCACTATTATCAGATCCTATATTTCTAAAGCACTCTTTACTGTATCAATCCACCCAGATCTTTGTCTTCCTCTGGATCTTTTTCTTACAGACTGGCAAAGAACACTTGGTTTGCTCATCTTTCCTCTTTCATTCTGTTTAAAGACTGTATCCCCAAGATTAGCTCAGCTAACACTCCTGAATATTAACAATATCAAGCAGCTCTCTCAGATCATTAAATTAAAAATGGTTTGAACACTGCCTTGTATACCGCAAATTTAGCATTTTGACTAATTTCTTTCTTATTCCATATAAATTTATTCAGTTGACTTCCTACCATACCAATGAAATAGACAACAGCTTTGTTAATTTTGTCTATTTCCATATTTAATCCATCTTCACTAAAAATTGGGTCTAAATAGCTGAAACGTTTTACTTGTTCTATATGTTCTCTATTTAGGATGCAGTTGATATTTTCAATGTTTCTGCCTATTTTCATTGCTATCTTTTTATTTCTGATTTTCAAACCAAATTTATGAAAACAGTTAATTTAGTTAAGAAATCTTGCACTCTTACTGGATTTATTTAGAAGTATAAAATCATCTACAAAGGGTAAAGAGCTGAGTTAGCATCTCCCCAATTTTTACATTAAGTTTAATACCACTTTCTTCATAATGTGATCTAGAGAGATTAACAAAAGAGGGGATAATGTACATCCTTCTCTCACACCTGATTTAACATCGAACACCTTCAAATTCTAACTGCTGACTTACAACTCAAAAACTAAGTACTGCTTGATATAATGTTCCAATTACACAAAATCTGATCTTGACAACCTTATTGGCCTGAATCTTGTTCTTCATTAAGCTTTCTTTCCACAATAATTCTTAACCATTTCTCAATGCATACTTATATAAATCTTGCCAGGAACTTTCCTGGTAGGGAAATATCTCTGAAATTCTCCTATTCAATTTTATTTCCCTTTTCACTGATGAGTACTGTGAGAACTATAAACACCTAGAATTTGACATCTGTCCAGGCCTTCTGAATTATGCAGTGAAATCACTGTATACCTTTTATACCTCCATATTTGAGCATTTCTGGTCAAATTTCATCTACTGCAACATTTTCCACATTTAAGGTTTTTGATGACATTTTGTACTTCCAAGTATGGATATGTATTCCTGACTGCATTCCTGTTGGGAGTTTGCTTGTTTCATTTAGCAGTACTTCAAAGTAATTACTTCAGACATCTAGAATATCTTTGCCTTCAGGTTTCATGTCACCTTTATCATCTATCATTCCTTTTACAGAACTCTTTTCTCTGCTTTTTCAATAATCTCCAGAATATTTTGCCACTTTCCTGATATTTATTTTCTATGTACTTACCAAAGTCTTCCCATGACTTTTGATTAGCTAATTTTACAAACTGCTTCACTTTCTAGCATTTTTCTCTGTATTCTCTAATAGCACAAGTGATGACTTGTTTGACAGAAACTTTTTATATGCTTTTTTCTTTTCCTTCACTGCCTCTAACTTCCTCAGTCCACCAAGGAGTTGTCATTTTCCTATCCTTACAGACAACCTCTCCAAATGCCTTCTGGGCCAAATAAATGTTTTTTTCAGGGTTTACCAATGAATCTCCAAGGTTTAGTTCTTGTTTTCAAACTCTCCCTTTTTCATGAATAATGCTTGTTTATTTCACTCTACAGTTCACATCTGAAAGCTGCTCAACTTTGATTCACTTTAAAACTTTCTTACATACTCTTCTTTTAAATATGAAATTCAAATTTATCCTGCTCAAGACTAAATTATCACTTCCAATTTCAAATCCTCTGTATACTCGTGTCCTGAATTAGTGGGAAAACCTCAACAATAACATAATCAACGAGACTTATTATTTCTTACATCTTCTATGTGAATTGTGCACATTTTTATGTTGGAATATGGCATTTCAAATCCATGTCCTGAACAGAAATCCAACAGGTACTTATCATTATTATTAGTTTTACTCTTTTCTCCAGATTTCTCAAAACATTTCTGTATGTCAGGTAATCATTTCCTACTCTGCTGTTTAAATCTCCAACAAGGAGAAATTTTTTCTTTTACTTTGCATCAGTTGCTTTCTCTAATGACTTAAAAAATTCCTCCACTTTTTTGCTTAGCAAAACCTTTTTTTGCACCATAGGCATAAACAGGTCTCACTCTCCAATTCTCCATTTTGATACTGCCTGCCATTCAAGAAGATTAACCTCATATTTAGTGTTGAATACTATTGCTACTCCTTTTCCCTGATTTCTATTGTCCGAATACAACATTTTGTATTTGTTGCTTAAAAAGATCGCACATATTTTTGTCTTCTTTGTTTTGGTACCACCTATTATGTCAATCTGGTACTAATCCAGTTCTTCTGCTACTTTTATTTTTCTTCCTATTTCTTGAACTCTGTTAATGTTAGTTGGGATGTGTTCCAGTAGTCGACTTTTGTGCTTTTTATCCCAGTTCCCTGACAAAAATAATGGGAGGCCTTGTTTAATTGGGCAACACCCTAGCTGGCATAAAATTCTGTCATGTTGTACCATCATTTTTGCACTATGGTTTAAGTCAATAAGAATTGCAATTTGGTCAGCTGAATATCAAATTGCCAGGTCATCCTCATTTGTTCAGTTAGGTCAGAGACTCTGCATTCCTTAAATGGCTACATGCAGGTCTCCTCCCAGTTATGTAGCTTTGCCCCTTGAGCAGCCCTCTGGAGAATGTTCTTTTACATAACTTTTTTTATGTTTGAAAATTTATAAATTTAAGCAGGTACTTTAAACAGAACATGGAGTAAGCATTAATATCATAAAGAAAGATAATGTGCTTATTTAAAATGAAACATGCACACAACAGCAAGTTATCTATGTTTACATATTAGTGCACACTGTGAAAATCTCTGATATCTCTGAATCATCTCTAACTCAACAGTGCACACAACTAAACTAGAAAGTCAAAGAAGATGTGCACCTCTTTCAAGCAAAACTCTAAATTTTGAGTTCAGAATTTTCTAAATTTTATTAACTAAGTTCTACTTTTAGTAAATGAGTATTGGATGGCATTATAGAAGTGAGCTGATGCAGAAATATAAGAGCTGAACATATTGGATCCCTAACAAGAACAATATAGAAGAAAATTATATAAGAAACTAGTAATGAAGCCTTACATGTGTTAAAGTATCACGGTATCTTGTATATCCTTATCTCTACAAACTAGCCAGGAAATGACTATGATGATGATCATCATCATCACAGAAGTGAATCTACTTTGACTTTTGCTGTGCAAACTTTACATTCAGGTTCTTCCCCACAACCACACACACTAGACAGGAAGTTTTATCACCAGCTAAAATTTAACCATGATCATTATTCAATAGGTTCTATAAATGAGTTCCTAACATAAGATCATAGTGATTGCTTTCTAAGACTAAAATTCTACCTTAAAAAGGAGAATATGCTTTCAGGTGCTTCAAAAAATTTCAAAGGATTTTTTAGAAAGACTATAATCCCCACCTCCCTTCAGTTACTTGGAAATCTGCCTCTGGGGTTAACAACTGAAATCCTCAAAAAAAAAAACAGAATTTTCAGATTTCAGGCCATACTTAAAACATCAAGTTTCATCACCTTACTAGTAACAACTATCAAAAGCAGCCAATAGGGAAGAAAGAGCAGAACAAACTTCTAGTCACTGCTTTTGATCATCAAATTTTGAAGAACCATCTTTGCAACAATTTTTTTCTCATTCTCAAATCGTCCATCAAAATCTTCTTCACTGTTTATCTAAATTCAATTCTTCTGCTCTTAAACTGCCCACTTAATCAGTTGGCAGGCTAAACTAATTGCTGCATTCTTTCCATATTTTCAGATGTTCAATGAGTTTGTGGTCAGAGTTCTTTTGTCATTTCTCATATCTTCCTGTCATATACTAGACTTTTTTCATGGCATCATCACCATAAACCACTCTTAATATGTCTAGACTTTCACTTGTGCTTATGTTTAACTTTGAACTAAACTTGATGTGCTGTTCTATATACCATTCACTCATTTTTCTGAAAAAAGCAACAAACATACATGCAAACTAAAACATGCACAGTGACATGGTTTGGTTATCCATAATAGTACAAGTCCATTTTGGAAATGTGTCACACCTGCATATGATTCCTCATAATTGCACTTAAGACTACTATCAAATGAATCTTGCTTGCTTAAAAGCAACTTTTAATCTAATCAAATAAAAAGTTCTAAAATTTATTTTTTATGCTCTAAGCTGTACTGGGGGAGGGGGGGAAGCACGATTCTTGCTCATATGCAGGCAAACAAAATTTTCACTCATAAATAAAAATGCTAAAATATTAATCTTAAACAGAAATAAAAAATAAAACAAATAAAAAAAAATTATTATAGCTAAGTATTATCACTGTCATGTAGTCTTAATATAAATCAGTTATATCTTGCAATTAAAATATAGAAAAGAACTTGTACATTTCTCTGAAAAAAATGTTCCGATCAACTTACTCAAGACTTGTGAACAGATATGTTTAAATAGCTAATCACCTCTCCTCTTTGGATAAAGATAGAAATCAAAACAAATAATATTGCTGCTATACTTGATCCATTACACTGACTACATTTCATTCCTGGCAGAAGTTAAATCGCCATAGCCAGTTAAATTTTTTCTTAATGTATAATAGTATATCAGGAAATAATGATATTAGCAAAAAGGGGGAAAAGATGAACAGTGGACATAAAAAAATCCAATGCAAGGCTACAAACTTGAAATCTGGTGTATCGAAACAATACTACAAGGATAATGTAGTAACATATTCCTTATGTTTTTAATACACTACTGACAGGGCCGGTTTTATCATTAGGTGAACCTAGGCAATCGCCTAGGGGATGCTAAGACTTCGGGTATGTGTAGGTGTACGTATGCTTGTGTGAGTATGACAAAATATATATATAAAAGCAATGTATAGAGGTGCCTAAATTTTCTTTGCCTAGGGGCATCAGATACTCTCGGACCGGCCCTGACTACTGACAATAATAATCTAGGTTTAGTTTCTCTTTTGAAGTGCTACAAATATTCAGATTACATTTCAATGAATTTTCTTTTTTAAGAATAAACATCTTTTTCAATCTTTCAGATTTTGCCAGTTACATTTATATCAGTGGATTCTGTAACATTATAACCTCAGGGCACACCAGCTACCAGGACCTTGGTTTTTGTAATCACCAGTAGCTCATATAAGAATTCACTATTTATAATGAAAGTTTATACATACATGTTTAATATAATGAATTGGAAGAGACTATGCAATTATGCCTGAAGTTAGTTTCTCATATGCTCAAAACTTGGAAAAGTGCATGCCTGTTCTTCATCATTTATTATAGCAATATGCTGAAGAAGAAACAGGAAAGTGCATCAGCATACAGAAATTTTATGGCTCAATATCTTACAATAATGGCAGAGCCATACTTATAAGACTCAAACTTGCAGGTAGCCACAGCAAGAAAACAACTCTTGTATCTTTGGCTTTAGAGCTTAATGGTACAAAATTACATCCCACCACCACTTTAACTTATAGCTTGGTTGGCTGAGTGGAGGAATGCATCTCTACTGTGCAGCCTTACAGGCATGTCCCACTCCAGTATGGATGTCTTGCAAATGTTTAGTGGTAAGATCATTTTTCCTGTCACATGAGACTAGCACTCTACATGGATTACATTAAAGAAACTTGAAACATTCCATGTTTGGAAAATTTCCAAGTTTAGTCTTCTGAACAGAGTTTCTACTCTAAAAAGTTTACCCACAGTTTTAACGTATCAATCCCATCCACAAAAGCTAATGTTTTGTCAGTGCAATTGACATAAAAACATAATAGTGATAAAGATATAGTACAGAAATTTATAATTTTTTACCATACTTGCAGGTAATAACAGCTAATAATTATGGAAGTATAACATGCTTTGTAGCTGAGAAAATAGGAGAATAAGTTTTCACTGAGTATGCAAAAAACAACATGCACATAAGCTGTAGGCTGAAAATTGAAAAATATTGCATCTATCATAGATGGGATTCAAATCCAGACTAAGGAACAAAATGAAACTTTCACTTGGCATACAGTCATTAGCATCTAAACCTAAAGAGACATAATAAGCTTATTTCAAGTGGAAAGTTGTTATTAGAAAGCTCTGGAGATATCAAACACCACTTGATTTCACAGAGGGAGAGTGAATTAGTTAAAAAAAAAAAAAAAGTTTAATCCAGAGTATCATTCAACAATGAATAACATGTACTCACACAATTACTATTTAAAAAAAAAAATGTAAAAATTCTTGTTTTGTTTAGGCAATATAAGTTTGTGAAAAAGAAAAAGGAGAAAGTAAAACAGAGTTATGATTAAGAAAGCTCAATTGTTAATGAGAGTGGGGTGTTCAGAAGATGGGGGGAGGTTCTGTAGAAGTGAGTCGATACATAGATGGGAAAGTGGAGAGGGGTTGTGAAATTATTTAACATAAAAAATTAACTGATAAACTTGAAACTAAGAAAAACCATTAGTTATAAGTGAGCGGCCAAGAAAACTAGACAATATAAAAGCATGACGTTAGTTCTATTTTCTTTACAACAATAAAAATATTTTACATAAATAGTTATTTGGAATGGTTGGATTAACCTTAATGCAACTTTAAAAAATGCATGTATGCTAACTGTATTTTTCTTTTTTTAATACTGACCCAATAGAGAGGTAACAGTACTATAAATGTGGTCAAGTGATTAAAAAGAAAGTAATCTATCTTTTTAATCACTTAGAAAATTTAAAATAAAATAGAAAATTTCAATATAATATAATGAAATCAAGGAAGATAAAGTGTTGATTCGATATGTTTTCATTTGGACTGTGTACACATGTTGACCAGTGGCTGCTCTAATTCTTATGTAGTTAAAAGAAAGCATAGAGAATGTTACTGGAGCAGCCACCTCCACTGGCCAGCCCACAAAAGTGTATATATATATAAAAAGCATAATGCAGAAACATTATGCCTAGAGTGAGTGAGTGAATAAGTGTGAGTGAGTGATAGAAAGAGAGGAAGGGGAATAACCTATTAAGCAGATTGACTTTTCTGTATGCAAATAAGATTTAAAACTGGTTGGATTTGAGTTTTATAAAGTGTTATGAATAAGATGGTCAACAATGAAGAGGTTAAAAAAAATATGGGGAAAAAAAAATAGCCATTGCCTAAACTCTTCAACTCAATGGTCCTTTCAGTAATGTACAGAGCAGAGAGCTGGATCACTGGCAAACAAGAAGGCAGATTAAAAGGTTTTGAATCAAATGGCTTAGGAAGAATCAAAGTGGACAAAAAAGGGAAGAGTTGGGATACACTGATAACAATCTAAATCATGAAAGATAGCTTCAATGGCTTGGTATATAGCCAGAATGTGCCAAGAAAGACTGTCCTCAACCCTTCTGAGGCTGAGAACAGCTGAGAAGATCTGCTCAGACTTGACTTCACAACAGATGACAAGGCTGGCAGAAGACAAAAGCTAATGTAGGAAAAGAATTCATGAAACACTCAATCCATCATGAATGCATGAGATGGTGATGAAAGTGTTATGAGTTAAGTAGTGTTTTGAAAGAAAAAGAAATCAGCTAACAGACTTTATTTCTGCATAGGGAGTAAGCAGTCATTTTAGCCCTATTTAACTGTTGGAGACTGAGTGGGAAGTTCAATCTCCACTGGTAGCCAATCAGAGATAGCTGGCCCAAGGCTGTCACTAATTAAATGGCATGCAGTGAAGAGACAGCTCAACAAGTGCTGCCATCTTGTGGTCCCTAACCCTAACACAATATATTTAATGTCTGAAATAGTGTGGATTCTATGGCGAGATTTTCTTGAGTTTACAGGATGAAAAACCTCAGTTTCTGAGAGAAAAAACCCGCTTGCCTGTGTTAGTTGATCTTTTTCTTTTGTGTTAGTCGATCTAGAGATCAACTAACACAGAAGAAAAAGAATGCCAAGTTTTTTTTTTATGAGGAAGCTATAGAGGTAATATGTTTATGTCAGAATAAGCTGGATGCAAAATTTAGCCTAAGGGGAAACACCGATCTTGAAAAGATATTGAAATATTATCAAAAGTAAGAGGGAGTGAAGTAATATTTTTATTGTGGCTAATAAATAACATGGGACTGTGTTTTAATGGCACTGACATTCATAAGTTGTTTTCATTGAGAGGATTAAGGTGATCAGTGAGACACTACATTGCAGATCTTGAAGCTTCCATCACTTGAGTACTAGAGAATTTCTCAAATGAAGAAGAGAAATAGAGAGTACTGTCATCAGCAAAACTAGAAACATTACTTGAAGTCAACAGGTCACTGATGTAAATGAAAAAGACCATGGGTGAAGGTAGAGAACTCTGGGATCTCAAACATTGTTAAAGATATCTGATAAAATGAGACCATCCATGACATTCAAATATCACCAGAGAGGAAGTTGGCAATCCAATCACAAAGGATGGGGGAGAGAGAGAGAGAGACTTGTTGAAAAAGCCTTGATGTTAGACATAATCAGATGCCCCTGAGATATCATAGGCTACCACCTGAATTTCTCTAAACCTTTCTATGACCTGTGTCCAAAGGTGGATAATGTTAATGAGATCTGCTAATATGGAAAACCTTACTCGCCACACAAAAAATTTACTCGCCCCAAATCACCAAATGTTATAAACATGTCCCAATAAGTCAACAGGAGTTCCACAAATGATTAATAGTGCTGTACTGTGGTTGGAGAAGTTATTTTTTATCAAATAAAAAATATTCCTATTGTTCATGCTGCAGCTACTCATCATATAGCAAAATCAACTTGCCATGTGCGAGTGTATTTATTGAGCCCTGCACACTAGTGACCATTAATTAACTAACAGGTCTTCAAGTAGTGAAGAAACAGTTGCTGATGACCTTTTCATCACTTTTAAGAATATTGAGGTGAGAGCAATGGGACAATATTTTGATAGATGACTTTCATCTCATTTTCTAGATACAGACTGGATAAAGACTTACATCCATGACATTAGATAGATTTCAGATGAATATAACAGCTTATATAGGCAATAAAGGATGAATATTAACTGGAGAGATACTATCTAGACCAGGAGACTCACTAGCATCAAGACTAACAAGAATTTCTCTGATACACTTCTGTTGAAATATCAGAAGCAGAAGACAATTTGTGCTATTACAAGTGATTTGCATTGGTCAATTAAACAATAGATGCAGGAAAAGAACTAATGCCAAAAGATGAACCTTATCTTTGGGTGATGCTACCATGGTAACATCAGGGTGTACGAAGTGAAAACAAGAAAGGGCAGAATTTATGCCCAACAGTTATTAGTGAGGAACAAGATGGGATTGAATGCTAATTGAGCAAGAAGTAAGGTCAATACATTTTGCAAGTCTGGTTTGAATTTGATAATTTTTTTTAAACTTGTGGGCTACAGTGTAAATTGAGAGAGAAGTTGTAGTTTTTGACTTCAGCAAATGAACATATACTTTTATCATGAACTGCAGAGGCACAATTTTTAGAGTTTCAGTGTTTGGAGAGAAATGGGCAATTTCCAGTGGAATGGGAAGGTCCTCATTCCCATGAAAATTATTTTGGTTATTAGTCCACAACAAGTTTGGAACGCGACGCTTATATAACGAGGTCTGCTTAAACCAGTTATGTTTAGACGACAGTGATAACAAAAAAGGAGTTATAGTATTCAATACTAAATATGAGGATAATCTTGAAGGGCAGGGAGCATGATGATGATCTAAAGCATCAAGTAGAATGAGGTGGGTAAATATTAGAATGAGAAATTGAACAATGAGACTTAATTGTGTCTGTGATCCCCCAACTGTGCCTACACAAGATGTTTCATTCAGGCCAAAATAATCAGAGAAAAGAAGGAATAGCTATAGTATTCAACACTAAATATGAAGAAAATCTTGTTTATCAGAGTGTAGTAACGTGACTGATTAATCTGAATGGAGAATTGGACAACAAAACTGATTTATAACTATGGTCTCACAGAAGATTATACTAAAAATGTGGAGGAATTTTTTTGATGCATTATAACAGAAGGCAGATGAAACAAAAAGGTTGCTCCTTGGAGATCTAAACAAAAGAGTAAGAAATGATTATCAGACATATAGAAATATTTTGGGAAAATCTGAAGAAAAGAGCAAAGCTAATAATAACAGTAGCACCTGCTGGATTTCTGTTCAGGACTTATCTTCACTCTTTTAGAAAAAAAAACGTATGTAGAGGATTTAAAATAGGAAATGATCATTTAGCTTTGAGCAGGATAAAACTGAATACACTTTGAAAAGAAAGGTATGTTTAAAGAAAGTTTTAAAAAGAATCAAAGCTGAGCAGCTTTCTCAGAGACTATAAACTCAAATATACAAGAAAAAAAGGAAAATAAGAACCAAACATTTTAAATTCACTGGCAGACCTTGAAGAAACATTCAATTCAGGCCGAGAGGCATGTGCCAAGGTTGCAAGAATGGAAAAATCATCTTCCATGGAAAAAACGTCATGCAAAGATATGGCAAGAACATAGAAAGTAAATATCAAGGTGTCAAAATATTCCATAGGCAAAAAAGTTTAGAAATGGGGGAAAGAATACTGTAAAAGGGATCAGAAATGATAAAGGTGACATGAAAATTGAAGCTATTCTAAATAGCTGGAGCATTACTTTGAAAGACTGCTAAATGAAATAAGCAGTGACAGCACAGTGATGGAAAATATTCTAGAGAAATGTAATCACATGTATGTAAATATATCAATATTTGAGGTTGAAAAAGATACCAAAAATTTGAAACATGGAAAAGCAGCTGGAGTAGATATTTGACCAGAAATACTTGAATACAGTAGTTTTACAGTAGCTACATTGCATTTACATAGCTACATTACAGTGTCAATCAATAAAAGAAAAACAAATGTGAAAATCAGAATTTCCCTACTAAGTGTTCCTGGTAAGATTTCTACAAACATCTTTGAGAAAAGGTTAAAAAAATTGTGGAAGGAAAGAGAAACTTCGAGAAGAACAAACTAGGGGTCAGGCCAAATAAAGGTTGTCAGGATCAGATTTCTCTTCCACAATCCTTCTCAACCATTTCTCATGTATATACTTGCATAAATCTCACCAGAAACACTCAGTAGAGAAATACCTCTGTAATCGTCACATTCAGTTTTATTTCCCTTTTTATATAGGGAAATTTTCTGGAATTCATCACTCCATCCAGGTCTTCTGAACTATGCAGTGCAGCCACTGCAAGACTTTTATACCTCCATACTTGAGCATTTCTGTTCGAATATCATCTACTCCTGCCTGCCTTTCCACATTTCACGCTTTTGATGGCTTTTTCTACTTCAAATATGGATATGTATTCCTGACTGCATGCCAGGTCAGTGTTTTTTTCCGCTGTTATATGTTATATATGTTATATTTGTAACTAATTTTACGTTTTATAGTGAAATAATATAATTTATAAATTACAATATAAACTGTATACAGCACTATAAAAAATAATAAAACTGTGTATAATGCTTCTCTCTACTTATTCATAAAATTATCAGCTGGAAGAAAACAGCAAGAGTAATTCTTCAAAGCTGCTGGGACAATTCATCAGAGGAGACAGGAGAGGCAAGGTCATCATCAGCAAATTCTTCAATCTCAGGTACCACTAAAAAGTGTATGGATGATGAACTTACAACCAATCATGCTTATGACGGCCACCCTATTAAGATATTCACTGAATACTGCCTCACTTCAGCAGCCCATGGACCACATGATTATTATCTTCAAGCCATATTATTAAAGAAATACTGTTTGCTTAGGCTATTGCTGCTACTAAGGATATGAAAACTCGCAGCAAATTTTGGAAGGAATATAACATCTTATAGATGCAGCACGAAGTGAGGTGACAGCAGAGTGGATGAATGAAGTTTGGAAGAAGCTGCTTAAAATATGTATTTATACATATACAGGATTTAACAAAGACAAAACATTATAAGAGATTGGTAACAAGATAGTGCTGCAAGCTAGAGCTGGAATTTGATATGATGATGTACGGCAGTTGGTAGAAGCCATGAAGAAACACAGAAAGTTGCAAAAGAGAAAAAAAAAACATACAAAAATTAAAAAGAAAGAAAAAAGTAGAACAAAAACAAAAAATAAAAAAAAGTGAACAAATGGAAGAGGCATTTGCCTCTGTTAAAAAGTCAGTTTGGTTGGTTAAGAAAATGACCCCCTCTCCCTTTCCCCCCAAGCATGGAGATTTAGAAACATACAGAATGCAATTCTGTATGTTTCTAAATATCCATGACAATCTCATGGATGCATTTGACTTGGAGAGAAATATATTCAGAAAAGTAAAGGCAAACTGTTAAAGCTAAGGTGGAAGTAATGTGCATGTTTTTTTTTTTTTTTTTTTAAAGAAGTCCATCCCAGCTGTTAACTCACCCTTGTAAACAAGCCCAGACCTTCCTTAAGTCATAGATCGAGTGAACCATATCTTTATAATGTAATTTTTTTTTTGCAGTTGCGCAATTCCTGAATTTGAAGAATTTATTGTTGAAGATACAGCCTTCTTAATTGAATCATCTAGTTAAGAAAATAGCTTTGAAGAATTGCTCTTGCTCCATGTATTTCCTGTGTTTCTAGTTGATTGTTTCACTAGTAAGTTCACAGAAGCATAGTTGACATGATGCAATCATATTTCATTATTTATTATAGTAGAGCGCATAGTCATTTTGTACATTGTTATTTCACTATAAACAGAGAGAAAAATCAGTTTAAGATATAACAAAACATATATACATATGTTAACATTCAGGTGTTAATTGTCAACATATCACTATGGTTCACATAGTGATTTCCAACTAAAACCTTTTTGAGTTACATCAGGATTGTCAGAATAGAACCCTGTTATGAGTTGAAGAATGGCTGTATAACATAAAACCCTGCTATTTCCATAATACCAACTCACTCACTTGCAATCAAAAAAGTACAATAAATGTTCTTTACTGGGATTCTTTATTGTTTTGCAGCTTAGACCAGATAAAAGCCGAGGGTCTTTTGAACCAAAGTGCAAGCAATGTAGTTATTGCTGAATTATGGCAAGTTCATCATAAATCATGTGAAAAAAAAAAAAAGCAACAAACTGACATCAAGGGTATGATGTTGAGTTAAGGAGGCTATAGCTACATAATGGATGAAAAGCTGTAACTATTCTCAAAATCCTACCACATTTTCAGTATCTGTTACACCAGAGGATGAAGAGATAGGAAAAATTCTGTGCAAGGTTATAAGAAGTTTCAGTAATTTCTACATTGTAATATAAACTTTAGGGTTAAGTATTGCAGCAATATTATGAATATTTAATACATTTAACATATTATTAACTAATATGGTGTTACATACATAAAAATTATTCACCTACAGTGAGCTTCTAGCAAACTTTGATTAGCACTGCTGTTAATTTTCAATAAAAATAAATAAATATATATGCACACACATACACATACATGCAAAAAAGTATTTTTCAACTAATCAAAAATCACTGAACACTAAAAAGGACAATCCTTATATCTGCTCTCATATGAAGACATGAAAATAAGAATATTGTGTAGACTTATATCCCAATGCCCTTCACTGTTGTCATGAAATTCACAATTAAAATACACAAAATGAAAATACCTGATATGATTGTGACCATAAATGCAGACGAGGCGTAGGCTTTGGGAGGGCTGCTTTGAATATTTGAGAATACAGTCATCTCTCAAAGAAATGTAATGCACACTATTCTGTTAGAAGTTGTATTCATTTATTTTTTCTTCAGATACTGAACAGTATTTCTATTAATGCTGCCACTCTGATAGTAATCATATGATGATGAGCATGAACAATAACGAATTGATGCTCCTGGCTGTATTCAGTAGTATACAATTAAGTTTTTTTTATGCAACTCCCACACACACACACACACACACACACACACACACACATTTCTCACCCCTATATAACCCAAACATCATTACTATAGAACTATTCAAGCTACTTCTGGCTTTTAGTAAGTGGGATAATGCTATACCAGACAATGAAATTTATCTTCCACCTTTACACATGCCAACAGTTGGCTGGAGAATGAATACATTAACCACTTAGCCAAAAAAGCTAATTGTCATTACCTGCTGCTAGGTTTCTTTTTTTTTTTTTTTCCCCAAAGTATTCATAAAACTGATCTGCCATTCTTATGTAATTCATGCACAAAATGTCTTATGTGCATGAAACTATGACACTGATCTGATCAGTGTACAAATGTTTTCTAAAGTGTACCTTTCTCAAGTCACTGTGAAACTTCTTGTTTATCAATCTTAAACAATCTTATACATCAATTAGCAAGTTATCGACACCAGGTGAAGTTCTCTGGTTTGTCTTTATCTTCCCAGCCTGCTCAAATCTAAATAGCATTTTATGAAAGAACAATGCACACGTAATGGTGTACTGGAGTGATAATAGTGAAATTCTTCATTTCTTTAGTCTTCTTTAACTAATGTCACAAGCATGCATTAAAAAAATTCTTCTCTTACTTAAGATAAATCTTCCATATCCCAAATAAAGCACATTGGAGATATGGAACTGCACATTATTCTACCTAAGAAAAGGTTAACAATATCATCCCATGAGAACAAACTAACAGAATGTCCTTCTTATGTCCATACAATTAAACTGAAATCAAGACAATATTTAATCTTCATTTCATTATTGTTCCTACCATGTATGAGATTCTACCAAAACAGTAGTTATAGCAGAATCTCATTAATAATTACTATAGAAAATTATGATGTCTAAATAGTGGATTTTTTGATAACTATATATTGCAACAACTTATTTTAAAGTAATTCATTTCAAGTATCATGAAATATGTCATAGAACATCAAGTTCAATGGGAGTTTGTTTTTTTTTTCTCTTTATTTTACTTATTTTTGGATGATACACTGTGTGATATGCATTTCCAGAATGTGTTTAGAATGCTAAGAGTGGTTAAGTTAAGGTTCAATATAATAGATTATGTTCTTGGTTGATAAAAAAAGTCTGCTGATACCATGAAAGTTTGTTATTAATATCAATAATAATGCGTTTCTCTTTTGCCTACTGTATAATGTTTGAAAGAATATATAAGAATGTGTGACAAATGACTTGAAGGCACTAATGCTTATGTTTTTCTGGCATTAACATTTTAAATGGAATACTTGGTTGCATGAGCACAGTTATATCACTACAGAGTAACTAAGAGTTGCATCTCTAGAGAATGAGATACTGTAATCATTGTCACACAGCAAAATTTCCTTATATTTCCAACATACAGGGCCAACAGAAAATAACACAAACAAATTTCCACTTGTTTCAATGATTACTGAAATACTCTCTCAATTGATAGTTTGTTTAAAAGAAATCTCTGGAGAATCCCAAAGAGATATAATTTTAAATGCATGACAGTGATAAAATTTGCAGATAATGGTAGCCAGTGATGAATATGTGGATAGTGTTACTTAATCAATATTAATCATGAGAATATGCTGTTTTGAAAAGACCCTTATGGATAATGGATTATGTGATGTGGTTGATGACAGTAAATAAATAAATATCAAAAGAACAATTAATACTACTAATAATTATGACAGCCAATATAAGAATGTCTGTCATTATCTTCATTCTTGTTACAACCATAATTGATTATCTTATGTATTACAAAAAAACAAAGAAAGCTGCAACCTATGTCTAGAACAGCCAGACAAATTTATTTGTGTATATTTTCACTGAAATATATTCACCTATATATTCACTGAAAATACTATCTTTAATCATACTACAAATAAATATTCTTGCAGGAACCTATTTCCACTTGGAGATAATAAATCACCAGACAAATAAGCTATTACTGTTTTAAAGAACAAATGATGTTACTTTGCAACTAACTTGAATAGAACCTGTCACAAACTGACAGGGTATGAAACAGAGAGAAAGGATTTATTGGAAATTCTGGTCTCACACCAAAACATGGTGCTGAGAATGAATAAGAATCCAATGGAATGATTCTTAATTCTTATAAGAAGTTTTAAATAAGAATCTAAATTAAATTTAAATATGAATGTCTGCCTTTCATTCTCAAAAGTATGAGAGATTCTTATCCTTAGCAAATATCAAAAATAACTTGGTTGGTAATAATATCCTTCTGGCTAATAGCACTTGCCTTTATTAGTAAATCAACTGCTGTATATTTAATTATATGCCTCATATAGATTGCACATCCATTCTACACTGGTAGTGTACTGTTATCTTCAGTATTGCATATCTCTTGCTAATTTTCATTCAATCTTTTACTATATTTACATATTTCATATTCAACTTTTTACCAGTTCATATTGGATTGATTCTGTTAGACACACTGGCCATATTAAATACTTCACAAGGCAATAGTTGAGAATGAGAATAATAAACAACAAAGCCACGATGAAAGGGGAATATGTGTACAAACTTCATACTTCCATGACAGACAATTTTACTTTGCACTGTAACTCCAACCATTCTGCACTTTGATTCTCTGGATGTTGATAAAGTGAATGCACTCATATCTAATGGTCATCATTGCATATGCACATTTTCAATGTATAAAATCTGATGTTGGTATGCATGTTCAAAATTTTAAAAAGTTTTTGACAATCATTCTTTGGTCCATGGTTAACAGTAATACAGTAGAATCTCTTTTCCACTAGCAGTACTATATGTGGAAACTTGAAATGGACCTCATATTACTGGTTTACTATATCTATTTAATATATATTACTTTCACAAATGCAACAATTACTGATTAACTCCAATTTCCTAACTGATTCAGTTGTTCAGCTTAGATCGGCTCACTTTGAAGTATAATAGTCAATGGAAATTTCCAAAACAAAAGATAAGTACAAATTTGCATTCACTGGGTGTCATCAATATCATTAAAATCACTGATATCCATGGTTAGCTCAAATGCATACAACATCAGTCAGAAAGTGAAGCTACCAGTGTTGCCTGTGCTGTGAAAAATGTAGTTTGCCTTCATATGAAATTATTTTATTTTCATCAAGGTTAAAACTGCTCGAAAATTTTTTCTCAGTCTTAAATATAAAGTTCCATTAAAACATTTCAACCATTCTCAAGTTGTTACATGTAAATGGATGGAGTGACAAGAAGCTATGTGTTTATGTTTGCTTGTGAATGTTCCTAAAAATGAATATTTTATCATAGACTGCTTGGATAACAGTCTATAATAAAATCAAAAAATTGAATTTTCAATTTTTATTATTTTTTTTGAATTCTCTTGGACTTAAGGTCCATTCTTCGCCACATCTTTATACAACTTCCAGGGATAGTCTCTCGTTCTTTCCATCTTAATAGCCACTCTTTTTATAATTCCTTCTATATTAATCTGATAAAATCACTTAACCAACTTAAAGGTCTCTAGCATAGCTCCTCTTTTCATTCTTCCACCAACCTCTGTAATCTACATTTCCTCAAATGCTCTTCATAACCAAAATGCCAGTCCTGATATCACTTTGGTCATTCATTTTTGGCCCCTCTCTAGTGTTTCCACATCACAATGAAAACTAGGTGACCAAATCTGACAATTCCTTATATAGAGGCACCACCACCTCCTTATCCCTATGTGTCAATGTACTTTTTATCATAGCAGCGATAGGATGTGCAGTCTTTGCAACATTTGTGATGTGCTCTTGGAACTTCAGTCAATTGTCTATCATCACTCCAAGATCCCAAATCTCATATCCACTTCCTGAAGTACAGCTCCATCAATACAGTACATAGCCTTACATCTCTGTATCTCAAAGTGTAATACCTTCCATTTTTATTAATATTAAAAATGCAACCTCACTCATTTGTCCAAGATAAAAATCTATTCAAATCTTCGTGTGGAGAATTAACATCAACACTACTCTTGATAATTCTACTTAACTCTGCATTATCGGCAAACATTTGAAGATCTCCAGTCAATCCACATGAAATATCATTAACAAATAAGTTAAAAGATTACAAATATTACAGAAGATAATCACATGGTTAATTCTCTCTGAGAGTTTTTTTTAAAAAAAAAAGCTATCTCAGTTTTAATCTGATATAACATTGTCCTTTTGGAAAGAAAAAAAAATCCAAATTCTTGAGATATTTCTCTACATGCACCGCAAAATATTGTTCTCTCTTCCGTCAAAATGGGTTGAGTACTTCATGAGTCCATCTTCTCCACTCTTCTCTTAATAAAGTCTTTCTTGAAGATCTTGAAGGCTGTTGATCTTAGCAGCTTTCTTAATATTAGTGATCCAGCTTATCCTTGGTCTTCCCCTTATTCGTTTGGCGATTTTCTGTCCCTGTATTTCGTGAATGAATGTTGATTCATTCACAAAATATTACTGAGAACAAAAGATAATGGTAATCTACAGACCAGTCCAGAGATGTACTAGTCTTTATTGATTACCATAGGACAGAGATCCAATGATAAGTATGCAGATGTGTACAAAACATGACACTTGCAACAAACTATAGAAAGGCAGAATGGAATATCTGAAAAGGAAAACAGAAGAAAAAATAAGATGATGTTAACCAAATGTCAAATTCGTGTCATAACATGATCTGGGAAACAACCTGTATGAATTATTATTCATGTATTACTCCTCTGAATTAGATCTAATTGAGAAGAGTAATACAGTGATGCATTCTCAGTAGTGAAAAGTAAACAGAGGCAGGATAAATAAATAACGCAAATTAAAGCTTATGATTACTACTCAGTCACATGATCAGACTATAATTATGAGCATATTAATGCATCAGTTCCGGCAAATTTTTGGACAAAACGTTTTACAAAAGATAATTTTTTTTATCTAATAAGGCATGATCAACTTTTTAAATAAAGAAATAAATGATTGATGTCTTCAAGTATTATCAAAAACACTAGTTTAAAGTAAACTAGAAAATTTCAAATTATGAACTCAAGCTTTGGAAACTATTAAAAATGCAGACAAGTGAAAATATTGTCATACTCACCTCTCCCTTCCTTTTGCATTTCGAGAAGGTGAGGGGGAATGACTTTGATGTCCATCAGATTTTTTGATATCTGGCCTCTTTGGTTCTTGTTCAACCTCTGAATCACTGCTGCTCTTAGATGGTGGTCTCGGAGTTAACTCTCTACGTAAAACAATTAAAAATGACATTTCAGCAAAGAAGAATGTTGCATTAAAAGGAACAAGATTAAGAAAATAGCTATAAGTCTTAAAAGATATACATAGATATCAGGGATGGGAAAGTGGATCAAATTCAAATTGATAATGCAGTAAAATAAATGTTTTTCTTGGACTTAAAAAAAAAAAAAAAAAAAAAAAAAAAAAAAAAAAAAAAAAATCTTGAATTGATATTTTTTGAAAAACCTAAATGAAATATGGATAAGAATTGAAGGGGGATAACAAACAAACAAAATTCAAATCCAAATTTAGATCAATTAAAAATATCAGTTTAAATCGAAATAAAAGAAATAAGCTCAATTATAACATGAAAAAGCAATCATTCAGAGTGTGTGTGTGTGTGTGTGTGTGTAAGAAGATTACCCAACGAGGGGATGATAGTCTTACCCAAAAGTCACCAGGATACCCTTGAGAATTGGTGATTATTGGTTCTCATGGAGCCCTCACTTTTTTTTAAAACACATTTTGGCTACCTACTTTCCAAGAATTTTATTTCTTTCTTTTAATTTTTGAATATTCACTATCCCTAATGCATTTTAATTTATAATGAGAATAATTTTTTTGAGAAACTCAATAATTATATTAATTACTTGAAATTTTAAAAAATAATTACATACCATTAATTTACATTTTCTAGAATGAGGTAACTGGGGAATCCCCTGGAGACTACAAAAGCACCAACTAGGCCCATAGGTATATCAAATAATGCTCATGATGCTGCACTTTGAAGTGAGATTGTCATGGATATTTGAGGTTGATCACTAAAGAAAATTGATGCCAATGAACTTATCTGAGATGTTAGTAAAGGTAAAACTTGGTTTAGATCCTATTAGTCCAATAAAGACTTCACTCAGAAACCTTCATGAAAGTCTGCAACTAATCACATACTAAACAATGTCGGCTCCACCACAACAGTGCATGCTGCACCGTCCCAGTTCTTGCACTGTTGCTGTAAATGCACTTATATAGCGTTGTGATATTTTCATGTTTTTGGTGTTTTTCTAAATAATTATTCACAATGGCTGTTGGTAAATGTGCCCTTAAATCAAAACATGAAACTACAGATATAAAGAAATACAAAAACTTATATCTAGACATGAAACTACGGATATAAAGAAATACAAAAGTGGACAGTACTTATCAGGTATAGCACACAAACTTGTGTTGCAGTATCTGTGTTAAATACCATTGTAAAGGATTATCTTTTGTCTTGTAAAAGAACATGTTAAAGGAACAGCCAGCATGAAAAGAACCATAACAAAAAAGTGAAGATGCACTAATGGAGATGGAAAAATTGCTTATGATATGGATAGAAAACCAGATCCAGAAATATGTTCTGACAGTACAGGCCAAAGCAAGAAGTTTATTTGAGGACCTTAAGGGAAAATAACCTAAAGGAACACATTGTTTGCTGCAAGCAATGGTTAGTTTGCACATTTTAAAAATCATGCTAGCTTTCAAATGGTCGAATTTTAAAATATATTCAGTGTGTTCAGTATTTAAAACTTGTCCAAAACATTTTTGTTTTGAACAAGTTTTAGCATCAACACTAATACCTGATGTTTATAATTTTTTTTTGCTATTTAATATTTCTGCATTGCATTACATGTTTATTTTTTGCATATGTGTTTGACATGACAAAGTCTATTATGAAAGGTTGGGGGAGGAATCCGATTACGTTAATTTTGATTTGCATAAGGAGTTGCGGAACAGTCTATTTACATATGTTGAGGAGTGTGTATTTTGTAGAAGCTGTAGCTATTATAAAGGAAAGTATGGCAAAGATATTTATGTTTGGTGGAAAGAGCTGTATCATTAGAACAAATAGCCCTAGCTCTGTATGTGTTTTAAGAATATCGTACTGTTGGGCTGGATGATGATGTCATTGTTTATGTAGATACCTTCCTGTGTGTTTGCTTTTTATAAATGGAAGAATATAATGAACCATCTGAAATCATAATAAAAAAATAAATAAAGGAGAGAGAGGTGGGGGACAAACAGTTATTGGACCATTTTTCTACTGTGAAGTGAATTTTGGGATGTTGGCTGTTTAGGCAAGTAATAAAAGAATCCAAACATGTCTTGTCCATGGAGCCAGGCAAACGCATCAGCAAAGCATAATGACACTAAGGGCTTCTATGTAACTGTGGTAAGTATTTTGTTTTTAAAGTGTTCCATGGAAAACCTAGCAAAAGGGAGGGAGGAGGACCCATATAAGTACCTCCATTAGTCTGTAGATTTTCATTGCCAGGTAAAGTAACCTCCATACATAGTAAATTTGAATAATTTGAAGATATTGGGTATTTGTGAAGGGGTGGGGGAAATTAGACTCTTAATTCAAGTGTCTATTAGTGGTACATTAGTAAATAAAGACATTACATCGAAACTAACCATTATGTCTGTATTTCTAAGGATGTGATTTGAAATGGAAAATATTTTTTATGTTTGGGTACCCTATAAACGAGGTACCTAAACTACACAAATCTAACATTCCCCTATGCTTTATAGCTGATAGCATAGGCATATCAACAGTTAGTTAAGTTGCTTCCCAAACAACAGTTTGGGAAGCAACTTAACATATCAACAGTCAATGCTTCCCAAACTTTGATGTCACCCCCCCCCCCCCCCGGAAAAATTAAAATATTTCACGGCCCCCTCGAAAATAAATCATAATATAGACATATTATTATAATATTTATTGTATTTATATTCAATACAAAATATACACAGCGAATATTGTAAAAATCAAATGCAAATATTACATTTTTTAGCATCTTACATACATATTTGACATGGCACATTACCTCATTTTTGTATAGATAGATATATTGTTATCATACATTTGCAGTACAAGCATGTGAAACATAAAACGATTAGTAATAAAGAAAGAATTAAAAACATAAAAGAAGTTTAATAACAATTTAATGTGATAGATGTGTTTCAATACTGCCACACAAAAAGTCAGTATCAGGTGAAATATTTGAAACTGCAAATCTTAGATTTCTGCTTTGAAATGAAACTTATATGAATAAGCATATATTTACTAATATTCATTAAGCACCGAAATACGTAGAAAGCAAAATTTGTGGGGAAAAAATCACACCAATGTGTGATTTTTTTTCAAAATAACAAAAAGAAATAATAAATAAAAATTAAATATGTTTCTTTTAAGATTAAAAAAAAACTTGGTCTTAAAACATTTTAAATTTCTTTTCATTATTTCATGCCCCCCCCCCCCTCAACAAAACCTACGGGTCCCCAAGGGGGCCGCGGTCCACAGTTAGGGAAGCACTGAGTTAAGTCGCTTGCCCCATTTACTAACAACTTCCTCTACTTTTATTTAAAAAAAAAAAAATCCTGTTCATTTCAAATTACCAGTTAAAAATCACAGCCTTAAAACTGAAGACGTAATGGTTAGTTTTATTTGCAAAACGTACTGTTCCAGTGGGGGGGGGGGGGGTCGAACCTGGAATATTTCAAATAAGTGACATGTGATGGAAAGAGGTCTCTAAGAAGATGTAACACATCAGCAGGAATATTGGAAAAAAGGGATTACATCAAGACATGCAAGGATGTTAGTAGATAAGTCTAAACTGGATAGGTTTTTGGACAAAACTAGAGGAATTTTTAATGTAAGATTCCGATGACCTTATGTGCTGTCCTAGATGTAGTTAGATGCTTAAATAAGATATTAAGTAGGAGACTTTATGTCCACAAGTATAGATCTCAATGGCACTCTTACATGAACATATCTGTTATGCCATGTAAGACATCAACAAACTAGATTCCACATATTCCAGATTTTTAAGGAGATCTGAGTTGCAGGACATTTGATGAACATTGTCGATTTGTAACACAGCAGAAGTATTAGTAATCTCTTTCAATTTTTTGCTATTAATACTGAATTAATTTAGAATATTTATTTGTTTTGTAAAGATATGTGATACAGTTATTGAGACTTAAGTAAAACCTGTATATTTCCTTAAATATTAATTATATATTTGGTTTAATCCTTTATTCAAGTGTAAGCAAAGTTTGCACCTGAAATATTTTCAGGACTGGGGCAACTCATCGTAAAGGTGGTATAAGTTCTGATCACTTGCCTTAGTATCCCATAATGCCCATAAGGATATGCGCTTTGCATTATGAAATACTAAGGCAAGTGATCAGAACTTATACCACCTTTACCACGAGTTGCCCCAGTCCTGAAAATACTTCAGGCGAAAACTTTGTTTGCTTACACTTGGATAAAGGATTAAACCAAATATATAATTAGTAACATAGCCAAGTGAAAAAATTTCCATCAACTATCTCTAATCCAGAGAATTTTAAAAATAAGGTGTTGACACCTTTTGGGAACTGGTATATAATGATATGACTTCTGCATTACTTCCACCTTAGTGTCATCACTCTGGGTCTGGTTCCCACTGACGGGACCTCAATAAACGTTGAAACCTGTCTGGGTAGTGACCCTTTCCATAATGCATAGCATTATACATACCCATAAGGATATGTACTTTGCATTATGGGATACTAAGGCAAGTGATCAGAACTTATACCACCTTTACCACGAGTTGCCCCAGTCCTGAAAATACTTCAGGGGCAAAATTTGTTCGCTTACACTTGGATAAAGGATTAAACCAAATATATAATTGGTAGCATAGCCAAGTGAAAAAAAACTTCCATCAACTATCTTTAATTCCTTAAATATTGTCAATATGTCACCTACGTAACAGAAAGCCAACAGTCGAGACGTCTTTGATGGGGGAGTTAATTTGTGGGATTTTGTCCAGTGTAGAATTTGTGAGATGTTTTGTTGCAAAAGTTGAAAGATTTGTGGAAAGAGAATGAAACTGGTGAGCAAGTGAGTAGTGGCAGAAGACTGCAAAATATAAATATTGGTGATAACACTAAAAGTGTAGGAGTTCAGGAGAACGTATAAGCCCTGAATAAGTAAATAGCAAGCCTATAAATAGCAGGACAAAGCACAAGATTGAAAGGCTGTGACAGAAAAAAGATTATAAGAATAAACAAGCAAAAGACATAATGAGATAATTTTTAGAGTGATTCTATGATAAGGGGCATATATTGCAAAAGCACCTGGCATGAAAATTAATGAGTGATACCTGAAAGTCAGAATACAAGTCAGACAGGAAGGTGAAAGAATTGATTGCTTTAGTTGGAACCATCACAACAAGCGAAAAAACTGTATGAGGGATGGTGTGAAAGTGACTGGAAAAAGGAAAAAAGAACAGAAAGAGGGTGAAATTTGATAGCTTATCAATCAATTTGCAGATTGTGCAGAAGGAATGATGAAGGGTTTGTGGACTAATGGTGAGCTTGATGAACAGAAAGATTTGTATAATGCTGATGTACTGCAATTAGATGGATTCAGAGTTAAGTACCTATAGAGAGCTTTGTTCACTGAGAGTATGAAAGCACAAAGTCAGAAAAACTAAAGAAATTAGGGCAGGTACAGGCAAATGTGTGTGAAGATATCCATGAAGTGAATGAACAAAAAAATGTGGAATCTAGTCTCATAGGCAACAATTTTGAATGGGATAGTCAATGCAGAATACAAAGGTGGTTTGGGGCATAAGGGATCATTACAGTTTCAATATGCTAATGCTAGAAACATCAGGAATAAGAGGAAAAGTTTTTGGCATTGTTAATGCAACCTTGCCAAATGTTATAGGCATAACTGAGACTTGGATAACAGCCAATGATATAGTCGGCTGTTAGGATGACAAGAATAGAATGTAATGGATTTAGTATTTTCAGGGAGGACAGATTAGACAGGACAGGAGGTGGGGTACTGCTGATGACAGCAGATGACTTGCAGCCAACAAGAGTAGGAGTCAAATCAGGCAGATGGCAGCTCTTTTGAATTAATTGGTGTAAGATTGAGGCCAATAAGACAAAATATAAAACTGGTTGCTGCTATAGGCTAGGGGATGTCAGGGTTGAGGTGGAAGACATACATTAGCAGATCAGTACAATGAATCAAGTAATTATTATGGAGGGAGGACTTCAACTTCAGAGACAGACGGGAAGGAGGAAAGATCTCATGGCAGGAAGGAAATGGAATTTATGCACTTACTAAGAGATAATTATTTAAAGCAGAATGTGATGGAGGAAGACTCAAGAGTCAGGAGTGTTGGTTCTGGTTATAGAATCAGAAAACTGTCCATAACTAAGGTGGCTGCATTGCCTCCAATTGAGTAGTGATCATGAGATCTTCACTTGGCAGGTAGCAAGACATGGAAATTCCAATTAAGAAGGGATATATGTATGGAAGTACAAAGCAGGTGATTATGATATACTTAGAAGATAGTCGAGGGATATCTGAAGGAAGCAATATCACACTGTATATTCAGGTGGGAGGGTAAATCAAGTAGGAATTAGATGAATGAGTAGCATCATTAAGCATGAGCTGCAAAAAAAGAAAACGTTGTGAAGGGTATATAAGGAGAAAGGCGACAAGCATGGTAAGGAAGGCAAAATCAGATTATGAGAATAAATTAGCTGAGCAGACAAAAAGAAATCCCAAAGAATTTTTTTTCATTGTGTGGCAAGTAAGAGGAAGAATGACTATGGAAGGATAATTTTAATGAGTGCTCATGGTAGTGAAGTGAAGTGACAAAGGCAAATGAAATTGTTGAAATACTGAGTTACCATTTTGAAAAGGTATATCATCCAAGTGAAGATACTGTTATGGCAGAGGTGACAGGGACAGATGTGAGAACAGAGGTTGATAAATTGGAGGTACGTAGGATATTGCAGAATCTGAATACAAATACAGCTTTGGGAACTGGATAGGATACTGGCTCACATTTTTTGCAAGAATGTGCAGGGGGAACTGGTGATACCTTTGACTAAATTGTTTAAACCTCAGCTGTGGCAAAGTCCCAAGAAAGCAGGAGGTGAGAAAAATAATTCCTTTGCATAAAGGAAGATCAATCAGTAGGAGTGGTGATAAAAGTACTGGAAAAGTTGGCCAAAAAGAGAATTCAAGAAACTGCAACAAATAGAGAGGGATATGAAACTGATGATATGGATAAAAAGGTGGCTGATGAACAAATGCCAAAAAGTAATATACGGGGGAGCAAAATTCAGGAGAAGGCAGGTGACTAGTGAATGAAGGGCTCTGTGTTTGGACCACTGCTGTTTAATTTGAAGTGAAGACATTATGGCAGAGGTGACAAGGACAGATGTGAGAATAGAGGTTGATAAACTGGAGCTACTTAGGATATTGTAAAATCTGAATGCAAATACAGCTGTGGGAGTGGGTGGGAAATGAAATAATTTGATGGGAGATAAGAGTTGTTTGCTGATGATGCAAAGTTGGGTATGGTAATAGTTATTCAAGGTGATGTAGAAAATTTGCAGGATGATTTAAATAAGCTGACAGTATGGACAAAATAATTGATGTTATTTTAATATGGGAATAACTGTAAAGTTATACATTCTAGGATAAAAAAATTACAAGCTGTGTACCACACTAAGGGAACAATCTCCAGGAAATTGATGAAGCAAGGTATTTAACAGTAGAAGTAATAGATAGAGAGTTTATGTTTAGATGGCACATTGCTAAAATATGCCAGAGAAGACTGATTACTTGGTTATTGAAAACACACACTAACAAGCAGAGATATGGGAGTTATCATTCCTCTTTATGAACCCTTGATATGACAGCATCTGGATTAATATGCTCAGGTTTGGTCAACTGAGCTTCCAGAAGCATGTCACCAAGATTGTGAATGGTCTGGAATGCTCCCTATGATGACAGATTGAACAAGAACAAAGCAGGATATGATGGAAACATTTAAGTTGCTTAAAGGATTCTAAACAAAAGAAGTATTTCAGCACTTGGCTAGAGGAGACAGGAGGAGATCATCCCTGAAAGTTGAGTAAGAGTGTGGTTAGCAAGAACATAAGGACTAGACTTTTCTCTTGGAGAGTTGTGAATGAATGGAATGAGTTGCCAGAGTCAGTGATGATTTCTTAGTTTGTTAATGCTTTCAAGGATATGATAAATGTTGTGTTGATAGTTTGGGTTCTCATTATTGCACGGCACCTCCTTGGAGGTGCCGTGCAATAATGTCACTGTTTGCTTATCCAAGTGTAAGCAAACAATGTTTGCATGTGAAGTATCTTCAAGACTGGGCTGCTTATATTAATGACTTCACATCAATTGTTTTAGCATCCCATAATGCAAATCACATGTCCTAACAGACACGTATAATGCTATGCACTCTGGGAAGGACCGCTACCCAGACCAGTCTTAACCTTTATTGAGTTGTTAAATTGCAGGGATACCTCTCCAAAATTTCTGAGTGATCTATAAGATCGCTCTATATTTCACTGAGCCTAATAGTGATTCTTTAAGATCACTACTAAACTCAATGGCTTCAGGACAGGAAACTCAGTGGCAACTCCACTCAATGACAGACAAAAATGAGCCATGAGCAGAACCTCTCTATTCCCCATGACGCAAACTATCATCAGTGGGATCCAGACCCAGAAGAGATACCAAGGTTGAATGAAGTAATACAGAAGTCATATTTCCCATATACAAGTAGTCAAAAGGTGTCACATTATTAAAATACTCATTAGAGATAGATGTTAAATTTCCCCCCCCCCTTGGTTACACTATAAATTAAAGATGCCAAGAAATTATATTCTTGGTTTAACCTTTATCCAAGTGTAGCCAAACATGTTTGTGTGTGAAGTATTTGACGATTGAGCTACTTGTATCAATTGCCTTAGTATCATATCAAGCAAAGCACACATCTGCACAGACATGTCTAATGCTATGCATTATGGAAGGGGCCACTACCCAAACCAGTTTAGACCTCTATTGAGGTATACTAATGTGCACGGATACCTCTCCAAAAACTGAGTGATCTAAAAGATCACTAAATCTCACTGAGTGACCCTAAAAGATCACTAGTAAACTCATAACTACTGACATGAATGACTCCAGGACAGGAAAATCACTGATATCCAAGTGGATTAAAGGATTAAACTAAATTTATTATAGTCCAACCAAGTGGGAAAAACTTCCAACATCTTTCTCTAAATCCAGAGTAATTTAATAATAAGGTTAGACACCTTTTGGCAACTCGTATAGGTAAATATGACCTCTCCATTACTTCCACCTTAGTATCGCCACCTCTGGGTCTGGCTCCCACTGAAGAGACTCAATAAAGGTCGAAACCGGTCTGGGTAGTGGCCCTTCCCTTAATGCATAGCATTATTCATGTCTGCAAGGAGATGTGCTTTGCATTATGGGAGATACAAAGACAAGTGATGAGAACTTAGTCCACCTTTACCACGAGTTGCCTCAGTCCCAAAGATACTTCAGGCGCAAACTTTGTTTGCTTACACTTGGATAAAGGATTAAACTAAATTTATTATAGTCTAACCAAGTGGGAAAAAACTTCCAGCATAGTCTTATACATGTCTGAAGGTTATGTGCTTTGCAATATGGTATACTAAGGCAATTGATTTGAAGTCATTAGCCTCTATATACTCGAATTACCTTCTAGCCCAGTCTTGAAGATACTTCACATGCACACATTGTTTGCTTATATTTGAATAAAGGATTAAACCAAGAATATAATTTCTTGGCATCTTTAATATATAACACCAAGTGAAAAAGCTTAACAAATCTGCTTGCTGACTCTTCCACCTACTGTGTTAGGGATTATGACTAATTGGTCAACTCACAAAAAAAAGTCTTAAATTGGTTTCCAGAATTACTACAAAAGCTCAAGTCATTACATCCTATATCACTATAACTTCATGGCTTGCAAAAAATTCACAAACCTTACATCCCATTGAGACTTATAGTAAGTGGCATATACTCTCCTACTTATATCTTATCTAGGCATCTAGTTAATCTACAAAGACAGCACATAAGAATTATTCGTTGGAATCTTACACCAAAAATTCCTCTCATTTTGTCAAAAAACTACCTAGTATGGAAACATCATGTACTGACATCCTTGCAAGTCTTAATGTCTTATTCCTCTTTACCAATATTCCTTTGATGATGTGCTAGATCTCCTTATAAACCTCTTTCCACAACATGTCACTGATTTATTTGAACATTGTCTCAGGTCCAATTTTTCGACTGGAACAACAAACAAAAATTTTGATCCATAATGAGCAGTCCCCTCTCTCCTCATTTGCAGCTGACCTTTTCATTGAGAATTTTGAGAAGAATTTCCTAACAGAAAATGCCATCCACATACTTTATTTTAGACATCTTTATTATGTGGAAACATGACTATCCAAAGCCTGCAACAATTTCTACATTGCCTTAACTTTTATAAACTTACTATGAAATTTACATTAGAACTTGATAAAGTGGAAAATTCCCTTTCCTTTGATGTTCTCATCACTAAAAATCTTGAAAGTGGTGTTACTCTTGAAGTATGTCATAAATCTTCACATACATGCCTCATCCCTTCACAATCCTTCTCAAAATTTAGGCATAATGTACACTCTAAAGAATAGAGCAGTTTCTATTATACAAAATGATGACTGAGTAAAGACAGAACTCCAGACTCTCTAATCTTTTTTTGTTCTCAATGGCTATTCCAAAAAAACAGTTGACAAGATTTTATATTTCAACTATACCACTCTCAATAATCAGAATATCCATTACAAAAACTCCATCACAATACCATATATTGGAAGCCTATCAATTCAAATAACATCTCTTTTCAAAGATCACAACATCAGAGTAACTTTTCAACCAATTTAAACTGTTCATAGGCTCCTGAGATCTTCTAAAGACAGCACACCTTTCTATCAATGCCTAGGAAAATGGAGAATTCTATGGCTCATGTGGTTTAGCCTATGAGGACAGACAAGCCGTGAATTTGAGATTAATAAGAAAGAACATGTTGCAGATGTTGACCATAAAAGAAAAGACATCTGGTTTGGCCAACCATACCTTTAATTTCATCCATGCAGTTAATTGGAACCTTTCAAGCATGCCTTATATAAAAAAGAACTTTTATTCCAGACTTCTGAAGGAATTTGTTACAGCCATCCATTCACACAGATCATTGAATATAAACCAAGGACTGACATTAAGTGACATAAGGAAATCTCATTAAATCTTTTAACATTAGAGATTTCATTAAAGTTTGTCAATAATTGCCTTCTATTGTAAGTGCAGACAGCTAATGCATGCCACACATTTTTATGTTTATTGTATAGTGTGACTTTACCTATTATTTTTTTTTTTTTTAGTAATGTCTTTTCAGCATTTACTCAACTGAAAAACCATTACTAAACAAATAGTTAATTGTTTTTCAGCATTTAATCAACTTTGTGATCTTTTTCTATTGCCACCAGTTCTATTTTAGGTGGTGAAACTAATTAGTGTAATTTATTTTTTTTTAACAACTAATAAATTCCGTTTTATGAATCCAGTTCCCTCTACAAAAAGAAAACACTAGTCTGCCATTTCTAGACACACTTTAATCATGCATCTTAACAGTAATCTTTTTCTCATCATCTCATCTTCTTTTTATCCTCTTTTACATTGCAGTGTTGAGGGTTTGTTAATCATCAGACCTCAAATCGTTCACAGGATAAGGTGGTCAAGCCCTATGCCCGGGTGTATCCTATGTCCTGTAGTGTCGAGTTCTCAAGGCCGGTTTGCCTGTTTTGCAGGATGAAAAACCCCAGGATAAACTGGGGGAAAACCCTACTTTCCAGGCCCAAGACTGGCTAACTTGGCTGAGGAAGATCCTTAAGCTTCACTGATGAGAATCGAATCTAGGACACTCCTTCCCCAAGCATATGGTTGCGAAGCGCACAGCCACTAGGCTAACCAACCTAGTAATCTTTTTAAGTTTTCATAAAACCTACTCACACAGGTACATTCAAACCTTCCCATCCCCCAATGATCGGTAGCATAAAACCCTAGATAAGAGCTACCAACCTCTGTTGCAACTTTCTCTCTCTCAGCTGAATTCTCCTTTATTCATCACCTTCCTATCCGACTTCAGAGTTAATAAAACTAAAATAATACTTTTCCTCCCTGCATCGTGCACACAAATTACAGTAATGCTATTACTACTACTCCTGTGTGGGACACCTTGGATAAAACTAGTCCTTAAAATAAGTGTAACCTTTGCAATGCTTTTAAATGTTATTTGAAGTTACTGCCCTTATTCACTCGCCTAAAGATAAACTTCCCTCCCCTCTCAGTTCCATGCACATACAGGGTTCCTTGCTTTTGCAATGTACCCTATATGATTCCAGAAGATCATCTAGCTTGAAGAACACAAGAAACTGCTGCTATATTATGGTCAGTCAAGTCTTTGACAATGCCTTGGACATTTTGTACAAAATCGAATGGAAAAAACTTCACTGCAGAATATACAAACATGGCAGACTTTTCTCTCTTTTTTTAGAATCAGAAGCAGATTTAAAAAGCCATCTAAATCTAATAAACTATAGCTGTATGAAAGTTTCGAGATTTGGGTTAGTTGGTTCGTTAGTTGATTTAAATTTATGTGCAAAGCAATTCAGGCTATGAGAAAAGTGTATTACGTGTTAATTGTGTTCTAATGGCTAGTTTGCCTGATTTGCAGGGTGAAAAACCCAAGATTCGGTTAATGGCAATTCTTAGATATCCTGCCAAACAGCAAAGGGTGCCTATCAGTGCACACAAGGGATATCCTTCTTATGACTAAGTTTAGTCTAGTATTTATCCCTTATTTTTTGTGTTGTTTATGTATGTCATTGCAATTCTCATTCTATCCCAGATGATGTTTCTATGACAGGCAAAATATTTTAACCCTTAAACCTCCATGCAATTCTTTCATTATACTATTTTCACTATACTAAACCTTAACATGAACTTAAAACACAATCCTAATTATTTTTCTTGGATGTATTCATTTTCACCAGATTATCAATAATATAATCTAACAGAACAATGAAAGGCAACTTGTCCAAGACAAATCCATATGGCTTTTGTAAGATGGGTGCAAGATGACAGCATATATCAGGTATAACTTGTTAAAACGAGTCTGCTATTTACACATACACTTTCAATACAGCAAATGCAATAAAAGTACAGAAAAGTGTTTATAGTGAATGCGCATGAAATGTATAACTTTTCAGAAAAAATACATACTTGTTGCCATTAATTTGCACTACAAAAAAATATAAGAATGAGTATTATTATTATTATGGATACTCAATAAAAATTCATACCTAAAAAAAAAATTAAAAAAAAAAAATGCAACAGGCTTCTAATAAGAATGACATATTGATAAACGCTTTTTCTATAGCATATCCGCAAATACAATTATTGACATACGATCTACATGCATTTTGGCAAGTATACTGTTGCCTACCTCATGATATCAGATTAACACATTATTAGATTATATGAGGCATTAAAAAACAGCATACTAGGGCAAACAAATCAAACACAAGCCCTTAGTTTCCAAAGAAACTCTGAGGGCTTGCGTTTGATTTGCCGAACTTAACAAATTTCACTCTCTCCCTGCTGTTTCTCAGTTCTTCCAGTAACCCTTTAATATTGTCTCTCATATTGCATTTATTGCTACTTAAATCATTTTATTATTAAAACACTTAAGGAATTGAACAACGTAGTTAAGAATATAAATTAAATTATACTTTAATAAATATTTCCGGTATTTCGGCAACGTCACATTGCCATCTTCTAAAGGAACTTACAAAAAAAGGCACATGCACGTAGGCACTACAACACAGTAACTGAGAATGAAGAGATGAAGCTATTGTTCTCCTAAAAGTCCTGATGGTGCCCTCTAGCGAGCTAAGTAGATGTTCTTGGCCGTTGGGCTGAAGGTCTGCTGATGTAAGCCTCCCAAATTTGGGGAAGTTGCATACAACCAAATTTGTTGAGGTTTGGAGAGTTTCTTAGGGCTGAGGCTCATTCCATAAATAGTCTTTCGAATTTGTATTTGCTACGATGTATTACTGTAGCTTTCTTCCACCGTATTCTGTGGCATGTATCCAGAGCATGGTCTGCAAGACCAGAATGGCTGTACTTGTGAAAACGGATATAGTCCTTATGTTCAGAAATTCTGATATTCGCTGCCCTGCCTGTTTGGCCAAAGTAAGACAGTTTACAACTGCAAGGGACCTGGTATACACCAGGTAGGTCTAGGGAAAGTGGTTGGTCTTTAGTGGAGCGGATAAGGGATGCCAATTTTCTGTAAGGTCTGTAACAGGAGGTCAGGTCATGTTTTTTTAAGATTTTGATAATCTTTTCCGAGGTGCCTCAGATGTAGGGAATGGTGATGGATTTAGAGTAATCCTTGTTGGGGGGGGGGGGGTAGCCATTGGCTGAGAAATCATTTGTTCCTACAAATGCTGCAGTTACTTTTCTGCTTCTCAGTTACATTCCTGACATCCTTAATTTTTGCTGCTGGAAAGCTCAGAGTAGTGAATCAATCATTAAGGATGTCAGGAATGTAACTGAGAAACAGAAAAGTAACTGCAGCATTTGTAGGAACAAATGATTTAAGTAGCAATAACTGCAATATGAGAGACAATATTAAAGGGTTACTGGAAGAACTGAGAAACAGCAGGGAGAGAGTGAAATTTGTTTAGCCATCTAATTAAGTCTATTACCAAGATATGAAATTACTGATTTAATACATGGATTGTATAGAAGAAATGGATATGAATTTCTTGTGCAGAGCAAGTCTGATAGTAGAAGGGGTGGTTGCACTTCAATGGATTTGGTATCAGGAGCCTGGAAAAATTATTTATAGGGATGAGACCTTAAGCAAAGAGTCAGGGAAACTAGATAATCGTGGAGAAACAGTGAGAGTGCATGTGTGTGTGTGTATGTGTGTGTGTGTGTAAAGGCAGCTAAAGTATGCAAAAGTGATGCTGGTATAAATGTCAATGAGCAAGGTAATGAATTCGAAAAACAGGCAGACATCCATGCAATGCATTTGAACTGAGTGTATGGGAGAATGAAAAGAGTCAAATAGACCAAGCTGAATGCAGAGGCCAAATTTATGGTGACTAGTGGTGTATGAAGTACATATACCTGACTGTAGTTAGTGATGTTGAACTAACTAATACTATATATACTGGCAAAAGTTTTAAAAAAAAAAAAAAAAAAAAAAAAAAAAAAAAAAAAAAACTGCCTATTTGCTGCAAGAGTAACAACAACTAAATCTTTCTTTACAATACAAGAAAAGGCCAAAAATGCAATATGTACTACATTTAGTTGAAGTACATATTAGGAAAATATGTACTTTAAAAAGCACAATGCATTTTTTAAATTAAACTTTCCAATGTTAATTAAAAGTTGTTTAATAACTTAAACATAATTTTTAATTACACTGAATTAAAGAAATACTGTATATTGGTCCATATTTCTATAACTTGGTTTTAAGAGAACATAATTAATTTATGCCAACTTGTTGATCATTAAGTCTTGTCCCAATTAGGAAGCTAGCATGTTATAACAGACATAACAATCACTTTTTCCATTCCCACAGACTAATATTTAGTTCATTTAGTCCAGCAGAGGTTGCCAAAAGGAATGCCAATGGTTATAACTGCATTTGAATGACCGCCATCTCCAATTATCTGATTGACACAGTAGTGCTATTCTGAATCAGCTATGATCTGAACTTGGTTCAACAACAGGAACGTTGTTATATACTTTTGCTGTGTGCAGAAGGCTTCATGAAGGTGGTTGTAAGCTATATGACCAATAGACTGTGTGTCCCTATGCCACGGGAGAGTATTGGAAACAGGTCAAAATTCCACATCAACTGAACCCAAGACTTTTTTTTTTTTGAAGGTGGGGTGGGGGGGGGAGTATTGCTTATGCATGTGTGCTAATTCTATCCTAATTTATGCTCATGCATAGACCTCCACATTTTACTGTGTAGGAATTTTGAACAGAAATCCTACGGAATAGGTTGGTTACTCCTTATTCCTGGAAGTGTCCTAAGTCTGTAGAAGTGTGTGTTCACAGGGCTGGTTTGCCTGTTCTGTGGGACGAAAACCCTGAGTTTTAGGGGTGGGGGGGAATCCCCTACCTCCATATGAGACCGGCTAACTCATCTTTAGTCGAAAAAGAGACCAGATAAAGGTTCCTCACATCACTGACGGGAATCAAACCCAGGTCCTTCCTACCAAAGGGCTTCATCTATAGCATAGATGAAGCCCTTTGATAGGAATACCTTTTTCCACTTGTGTAACCTTTTTAAACCCATTTCTATAAATCGTACCCCTTGTTTTTAAAATAACCGTTTTTAAACACTGACACTTTTGTTCACTTTACATTCTGTTCACATTTTGTTTACTTTACTTGTTTTTCCGCCATTACTGATTACTTTTTGTGTACCTCTGACCGGCCCAGCATGTACCCCGGGGGTATGCGTACCACTGGTTGGGAATCAATGATCTATACTGACTGAGCTACGGGGTAGCAAAGTGATATCAGGTGTGCTCTGATCTGGAGATAACCAGGGATACTTTATCATTCCTCTCTAATATCTGAAAGAAAGACTTATGGTGGAGGTGGTGCAATAGTTTGGCTAGGAATAGTGTTGGCTGCTTTGAACTATATAGCTTCTCTTAAAACTGATTTTTACAGAGTAAGTTATTCAAATCAGTCCTCTCCTACTTTAAAAGTCTCCTATCCTTGTATCCTTTCAAAATTTCTGAAAAGGTAAACTTTCAAATTCTCAATTTAATAATACAGTAGTGCCTTGGTTAACAACAGCCTCAGATAATGATGTACTTGGTTAACGACAAGTGGCTGTAAGAAAAAATCTCTTGGTTAACCACTCTCGATTATGTGAACCTCTATCCAATCTAAAAAACCGAATTTTCCAATCGCACTCAGCCACACACGGGAAGACATTGTCGAATAGAGAACAGGCACAAGGCATAGCTGTGAAGCTCAGATATGTTTGACCCATCACAGCCAGCTGTTTACGTTTTTCGTTTATTGTTTCTTTTCTTGTAGTGTACTGTGCTTTATTTTAAAATTTGTGGTTATAAATGCGTTTTATGATGAAAATGAGTATATAAGCATTTATTTTTTATGTGTTGGTTCATATAGAACAATAAATCGGCAGGTGCATGTCACTGTTCGTTCGCCATCAAAAGGCAAATTCAAATCTCATCTGTATTATAATAATCGTTGTATCTATAAGCTGCTAATCAGTGTATGTTACGGTAAGTGCTGTATCGTCACCTTACAAGCAAAATGCACTAAGTCAAAAATTGCAGGTTTCGAATTTAACTGTTAACTTTTATTTCAAAAAGTTTTTTTTTGAATTTTTACTTTTATTTTCAGGTGACGATATGTTCTTTGTATCCCTTGTCTTAGTGTTGTACAATTTGTAATAATACCGTAATTTGAGTATCTTTTTTTTATAGTGTGAATTTTTTTACCGCGTGACAAAATGGGTGCCAAAAAGAAAGCTAGCGAGGAAAAAAACAGAAAAATTTTCTCTATTGAACAGAAGAAAGAAATAATAGCAAAACATCATGAAGGTGTGAAAGTTATGCAGCTAGTTCGAATATATGAAACCAGTCATTCTACAATATCAACCATTTTGGCTAAGAAAGAAGAACTAAGGTTGCCTGTCAAAGGGCTTCTTTTTGAGCAAATGGAAAATCTATTACTAATCTGGATCAAAGAAAGAGAAATGGCAGCCGATACTACATCTCAAAATGCAATCTGTCGGAAAGTTAAAAACAGATTTATCCAGATTTGAAAAAGAAGACTTTGGGATCAAGTTCTGAGGTAGATGATGATGATTTCAAAAGTATCAGAGGTTGGCTTGACAACTTTAAAAAAAGAACAGGAATTCATAGTGTGGTCAGAAACGGTGAGGCAGCTAGTGCTGATAAATCATCATCATCAAATTCCTGCCATGTACCCTCAAGGGGTGTACAGGATATGATAGTATTACATGAAAAATTTACATCATTACTAACTTCCTATCTACAATTTTCCTCCAAATCAGTCTGTTACTTCTCAAGACTCCAACATTATCAGATCTTATATTTCTATCATCTAAGGCACTTTGTACCATATCAATCCACCTATATCTTGGTCTTCCTCTGGGTCGTTTCCTGCCAACTTGGCAGAGAACACTTGTTTTGCTAATCTTTCCTTGCCCATTCTGTTTAAGTGACCATACCAGCTGAGATTAGTTCTGCAAAAGCATTCCTGGATGCTGACAATGTCAAGTTCTTTCTTAATATTCTCATTTTTAATATGATATTGCCATTGATGCCATTGTTCATGCCTATAATCTCTCTCAGGACTCGCATATCTGTGGTCTCTAGTCTTTGGTCAAGTGTTTTACTTCTGACCCAGCTCTCAGATCCATAAGTTAAAACTGGTTTGAACACTGTCTTGTATACAGCTAATTTAGTGTTCCAACTAAATTCTCTCTTATTCCATATGAATTTATTCAATTGACATCCTACCATACCAGCTTTGTTGATTCTGTTGTCTATTTCCATATTTAATTTACCATCTTCACTAAAAATCGTGCCTAAGTAGCTGAAATGTTTTACTTGTTCCACAGGTTCTCCGTTCACAACACAGTTGACATTTTCAACAATTCTGCCTATTTTCATTGTCTTTGTCTTTTTATTGCTGACCTTCATACCATATCTATTACAACAGTTTTTTTCAATTTAGGCAGGGAATCTTGCAGACATGTAGCGGATTTATTTAGAAGTATAACATCATCCGCATAAAGCAAAGAGCTGACATTAACATCCCCAATTTTGATATCATGTTTAATACCACTTTCCTTCATAATGTGATCCATATAGATAATGAATGACACAGGGGATAATGTACATTCTTGTCTCAGACCAGATTTAACATTAAACCATCCTCCTGTACTTCCTTCAATTCTAACTGCTGACTTACAACTCAAATAAAGACTAAGCATTGCTTGATATAATGTCCCATTGACACCATATAACTGTAGCGTATTGAATAACTTCTCTCTTGGCACCTTGTCATATGCCTTTTCCAAATCGACAAAACTTAAATACAGATCTTTGTTATATTCCCATGATTTCTCCACTATTTGTCGTAAAGTGAAAATCTGATCCTGACAGCCCCTATTTGACCTGAATCCAACTTGTTCTTCACCAAGCTTTTCTTCCACAATTCTTCTCAACCGTTTCTCAAGTATACTTGCAAAAAATCTTACCAGGAACACTCAATAGGGATATACCTCTGTAATTCTCACATTCACTTTTATTTCCCTTTTTATATATAGGTACTATGAGAGCTCTACTCCAATCATTGGGAATTCGTCCCTCTGTCCAGGCCTTCTGAACTATGTAGTGCAGCCACTGTAAGACTTTTATACCACCATACTTCAACATTTCTGGTCAAATATCATCTACTCCTGCTGCATTTCCACATTGCAAGCCATTGATGGCCTGAGTTATTTTGGAAGAAATAAATGTCCAACAGGACATTTATCACAAAAGAAGAAAAAACACTTCCTGGGCATAAACCAATGAATGATAGGTTAACATTGCTTTTAGCAGCAAATGCAAGTGTAGCCTGCAAGGTAAAACCAATGTTAATCTACCACTCAGAGAATCACTGAGCATTCAAAAAGTTCAATGTATCTAAATCCAATCTCAGTGTTTTGTGGAAGTCTAACAACAAAGCCTGAGTCACAAGAATAGAATTTAGAGACTGGATTTGTGAAGTGTTTGGACCAGCTGTCAAAGCCTATCTTGAGCAAAACAATCTGCCTCTAAAAGCCATTTTAACCTTGAATAATGCACCTGGCCATCCAACAGGCATACAAGAAGAGCTACCAGAGGAATTAGATTTTATCAAGGTGATTTTTCTTTCTCCCAAGACTACATCTCTAGACTACATCTATGGAACAGCTGATAATTGCAAATTTTAGAAAACTTTACACAAGGGAACTTTTTACCAGGTGCTTTGAAATGTGTGAGGTTGCCAACATAACCCTAAGAAAATTTTGGAAGGAAGAATTCAACATTGCCAAGCCTTTACAATTAGGCTAATTGTAAAGGCTTGGCAAGAAGTAACAATGAAATGTCTCAAAGCAGCATGGAGGAAACTGTGTACTTCCTTTGGTAATGAAGAAACTTCAGATGAAGGACACAAATTAGTAAAGGATATTGTGGCAACTGCTCATGATCTTAACTTGGAAGTTGAGGAAGAAGATGTTGAAGAACTACTGGAGATGCATGACCAAGAACTGACTACTGACGAGCTAAAAGAACTTTTCAAGCAGCAATGTGAAGAAAAGGAAATGGAAATTTCATCTGAAGATGAGGATGGATGAAAGAACGAATTACGACTGCTGAAATCAAAAATGTTTTGGCAAAGTGGGAGGAAGTTCAAAATATTGCTATGAAATGGAATCTCAACAAATCTGAGGTTATCAGAACTGCAGATCTATTTAATGAAAAGTCCATGCAGTTTTTCAGAAACATTTTAAAAAAGAGGCAGAAGCAAACAACCCTAGACATGTTTTTTACAGGTCCGTTTGTCAAAAAACTCCAAAGTGAGCCCAATTGTCCTTCTGGTGAAGATTGATAATTAAAAACTGTTTTCATGAACAATTCATTTTATTAATGTTAATTTTTTTGTAGCAAATACATATACACCCCAACTGTATAATAAATAAATGATATTTAACATATTTTTATGACATTTTAAATGGGTTTTATCTGCATTTTTAATATGTACTATGGTTGTGGTAGGAGCCGGAACAAATTAAATCGATTTTCAATTAAATCTTATGGGTAACGACGGTAATCCTGGAATGGATTACCGTCGTTAACCAAGGCACCACTGTATTTGTATTTTTTGGAATTTTATAATAATTTGTAAATTTCTAATAAATTTGTATTTCTGGTACTTTTGATACATACTATTTTAAGTATTCAATTTTAAGATGTATAATGATTTATACACCTTTTACTTCCTAATAGTCATGGTTTGCAAAGTTAATACCAAACAATCTAATTATGCTACCCAAAATAGGGGCTAAGTATCAACTATGAATGATTAACTAGGTTTGACTCATTGACTTCTTATTCATTAAAACTGAATGTTACTCAAATATGTTTCACTGTCTGTATGGCTGATAGCATCTTCAGGAAGATATTTAACACAAAAAAGCTCAAATGTTTCCAACAGCTGTTACTTCTATAAATTGAAAAATACTGGAGTGATAGTTTAATACCATATAACATTATGCAACATGAGTGGCAGTCTATAATATATAATGTTGTGTTAACTGTGCGACTGCTGGCATAAGAGAGAGAGATCACGAATGTTATATACACTAATTAATGACTTGCAGATGTCACGAAGTATAAGTATTATTCACAAAAAAATTTCATGAAAAAAGTATACTTTTTGTGTTAATTCAAGAAACCTCTCATAGCACAAGTATCTCTTAAACAACTATTATCTTCTAAGTAAGGCACAGGATTGGTGCATCTGAAGTTTCTGTACAAAATATGGGGAGTTTTTCAAGAAGCTTTTCAATAGGCATTTAAAAAGAAGATATGCAGGAGCTCTCCTACATGTCTTTCCTCCTATGATCTAATATCAGTCAGAATGTCTGGTTTGCACTCCATATAATCTGGGAGTGATTTGGTGTCTTAAGTTCTTAAGACACCAAAATCTTATAATCCTATAATCTCATAAAACCCCATCAGATATATTAGCTAATTTAGATATATGTTACATATGTCTCTGTAGAAGAATCAATAGGTATCTTTCCAGATCAATTTTCTCCTGGTGTGACTCCTGCATCATTGCCTCCGATATTTTTTTTTTTTTTTTAATTGAAAAGGGAGATTTTACTACCAAACATGGTATGGCAACCTCTATAACCTCATAAATTGCTAATTTATATAAGTTTAAGGAAGTAGTTATAGCACAGATGATCCTAAAGCCATGTCTGGTGGAGACATGTTGATATTATACATTATATGGAAGCACATCCAGAAAGACCATGAAGATTTTGTATATTCCTAATTAACTGCCATCCAAAAATCAAATTTGCATTGGAAATAGAAAAAAGATGATAAATCACCATTCCTAGATAACCTTGAAAACAAAAACAACACTAGAGGATTAACAATAGATAATTAGAAAACAAACCCATAGGGATAGGTAGTATCTACATGCAAGCTCTTTCCATCACCCTCAACAAAAATCAGGTATTATCAGAATCCTAAAAAATAGAGCTTTAAATATACTCAGTTTGTGATGAAATTAATGAAAAGAACTTGAAATCCAATTTGGTCAGTTCCTCCAAAATGGCTACTCAAAGAATTTACTAAAGCAACTTAAGGGGTACTTAAGGGTCAAAGCTGCATAACTGAGAGGAGACCTCTACATAGCCTTTAAAGGAATGCGGAGAACCGACCAGGGATTCTGACCTAATGTTCACTCCTCGCCTTCTCGTGGTGCACCCCTGTTGAGTATCTGCCTGGATACTGAATGAACGAGGGTGGGCTGAAAATTTGGGATTTAGCCGATCAAATAGTATTCTTATTGGCTTAAACCAAAATGCAAAATTATGGTAAACATGACAAAATTTCATGCCGGCTAAGGCGCTGCCCGGTTAAACAAAGCCTCTGTTGTTTTCACCAAAGAACCAGGGCGAACAATGAAAAGTCAGCTATTGGAACAAATCTGAAAACACACCCCAACTCAACATCACCAGAGTTAAAGATCAGTACTATCAACATAAGACTGAATGCCAAAGAAATAGAACAAGCTGAGGAATTAGATAAGTACCAGATCGACATAACAGGGGTGACTGAAACAAAAAAGACAAAAACTGGTGAGATCTTTCTGAGCAATAAATACAAAATGTTATATTCTGGCAATGACAATCAAGAAAAAGAAGGAGTAGCTATAGTATTCAACACTAAATACGAGGCTAATCTTCTTGAATGGCAGGCAATCTTAAGTAGAGTGATGTGGGCAAATATTAGAATGGGGAACTGGACAATGAGACTTATTTGTGCCTATGGTCCCACAGAAGGTTCTACTAAGGTAGAAGTGGAGGAATTTTTTGAGGCTTTAGAAAAAGCAACTGACACAATGAAAAATGAAAAGTTGGTCCTTGTTGGGGATCTAAATAGCAGAGTAGGAAATGATTGTGAGACATACAAAAATATTTTGGGAAAATTTGGAGAAAAGAGCAAAGCTAATAATAATGGCAAATACTTGTTGGATTTCTGCTCAGGACATGGATTGGTTATTACTAACACCATGTTCCAACATTAAAATGTGCACAAATTCACATGGAGAGAAGAGGCAAGGAATAAGAAAAGTCTCATTGACTATGTTATTGTTGATAGTGATGTTTTCTCCCTGGTGCAGGACACCAGAGTGTACAGAGGATTTGAAATTGGAAGGGATCACTATTTAGTCTTGAGCAGGATAAAATTGAATTTCATATTGAAAAGAATAACATGTAAGAAAGTTTTAAAGCGAATAAAAGTTGAGCAGCTCTCAGATGTGAACTGTAGACTAAAATACACAAAGATTATTGAAGAAAAAATGAAAGAGTTTGAGAACAGGAATCAAACCTTGGAGATTCAATGACAAGCCTTGAAGAAAGCCCTGATTGATTCAGCTAGAGAGGCATGTGGTGAAGTTGTCTGCAAGGATAGAAAAATTAGAACTCCATGGTGGACACAGGAAGTTAATGAGACAGTGAAGGAAAAGAAGAAAGCCTATCAAAAGTTCCTAACAAATAAGTCAGTTTCTGCTCTTAGAGAATACAGAGACACATGTAAGAAAGCTAAACACTGTGTAAAACTAGCTAAACAAAAGTCATGGGAAGACTTTGGCAAGAACACAGAAAATAAATATCAAGAATGTGGCAAAATATTCTGGAGGTTGTTGAAGAAGTTTAGAAATGGAGGAAAGAGTGCTGTAAAAGGAGTTAGAGATGATAAAGGTGACATGAAAATGGGAGAAAAAAGTTATCCTTGAAGTATGGAGTAATTACTTCAAAAAATTGCTAAATGAAACAAGCAGTGATAACACAGTGGTAAAAAACACTGACCAGGCATGCAGTCAGGAATACATATACATACTTGAAGTAGAAAAAGCCATCAGAGACTTGAAATGTGGAAAGGCAGCAGGAATAGATGATATTCGACCAGAAGTGCTGAAGTGTGGTGGTATAAAAGCCTTGCAGTGGCTGCACTGCATAGTGCAGAAAGCCTGGACAGAGAGACGAATTCCCGATGATTGGAGTAGAGATCTCATAGTACCCATATATAAAAACGGAAATAAAACTGCATGTGAGAATTACAGAGGTATTTCCCTACTGAGTGTTTCTGGCAAGATCTATGCAAGTATACTTGAGAAACGGTTGAGAAGAATTGTGGAAGAAAAGCTTGGTGAAGAACAAGCTGGATTCAGGCCAAATAGGGGCTGTCAGGATCAGATTTTCACTTTACGACAAATAGTTGAGAAATCATGGGAATATAACAAAGATCTGTATTTAAGTTTTGTAGATCTGGAAAAAGCATATGACAAGGTGCCAAGAGAGAAGCTGTTCAATACGCTACAGTTATATGGTGCAATGGAGCATTATATCAAGCAATACTTGGTCACTATTTGAGTTGTAAGTCAGCAGATAGAATTGAAGGAAGTACAGGAAGATGGTTTAATGTTAAATCTGGTGTAAGACAAGAATGTACATTATCCCCTGTGTCATTCATTATCTATATGGATCACCTTATGAAGGAAAGTGGTATTAAACATGATATCAAAATTGGAGATTTAATGTCAGCTCTTTGCTTTATGCAGACGATGTTATACTTCTAAATAAATCCACTACATGTCTGAAATTCCCTGCCTAAATTGAAAAAAACTGTTGTAATAGATATGGTATGAAGGTCAGCAATAAAAAGACAAAGACAATGAAAATAGGCAAAATTGTTGAAAATATCAGCTGTGTTGTGAACGGAGAACCTGTGGAACAAGTAAAACATTTCAGCTACTTAGGCACGATTTTTAGTGAAGATGGTAAATTAAATATGGAAATAGACAACAGAATCAACAAAGCTGGTATGGTAGGAAGTCAGCTGAATAAATTCACATGGAATAACAGTGAAATTAGTCGGAACACTAAATTAGCTGTATACAAGACACTGTTCAAACCAGTTTTAACTTATGGATCTGAGAGCTGGGTCAGAAGTAAAACACTTGACCAAAGACTAGAGACCACAGATATGAGAGTCCTGAGAAAGATTAGAGGCATGAACAGATATCATCAATGGCAATACCATATTAAAAACGAGGATATTAGGAAAGAACTTGAAACTTGACATTGTCAGTATTCAGGAATGCATTAGCAGAGCTAATCTCAAATGGTATGGTCACTTAAACAGAATGGGCGAGGAAAGAATTAGCAAAACAAGTGTTCTCTGCTTGGTTGGCAGGAAAATGACCCAGATGAAGACCAAGATATAGGTGGATTGATACGGTACAAAGTGCCTTAGACGATAGAAATATAAGATCTGATAATGTTGGAGTCTTGACAAGTAACAGACTGATTTGGAGGAAAATTGTAGATAGGAAGTTAGTAATGATGTAAATTTTCATGTAATACTATGATATCCTGTACACCCCTTAGGGTACATGGCAGGAATTTGATGATGATGATGACTTATTTTCCGATGATCCAACCTGTGTTATAATGAAATGATAAGTTAATTACAAAGGCATAGCCTCCTACCATATGCTGGCAACAAGAAAAACAGCCCAATTATCAAAATCATTTGATGTCAGAACAGCTTCAAACCAGTTAACACCAAGTTAACTAAAAAAAAGAACAACATGTTGGTGATGTTGAAAATAAGAGAAGAAGTGAACTCATGGCACACATCCGTGCAGAACATCACACAGTAGATGTGGCAAGTATCTCAATACTTTACACTTAGAAAAGAATGAGATGCTACCCAAACATTTGGGGAATTTGACCATAAAAGAAATCACTTACCTAACTTCTAGTTTCTCCCATCTCCTACAAAGTAGTCCCTTTGGGCATGTATACAGAATCTCAGCAGCTTTTCCATAATCCCATGTATCTTGGAAAGTCCTCAAGTGTGACTGTTTCAAGTACTTTCTATAATTCTGCCTGGATCTCCTCAAATCTTGTCCAAATGATGCTCTTTCAGCTAGAATTTCATCTTGGGAACAGGAAAAAAGTCACAGGATGAGGAATATTGTTGTGTTTTTGGAAGCTAAGAACATGGAAGTTCTATGTTCAAAATGTCTGCCAAAATTCACTATACAGTCCCATAGGACAGCCCTACAATCTCATAACCATCATGGATAGCCTTGAGCACTTTCATTGTTTTCTGGTGTAGTGCGTGTTGAGGGTCATCAAGAATAATCATCATTACCAAACATTTGAACCATAAAAAAGCTTTGTTTTGGCTCATAGCATTATCGCTGAATATTTCCCTAATAATTCTTTGCTTCTTAAAATCTGCTATTTCAATTGGAGAAGAAAATTGCTGAACCACTAAAATGCATTGACGTTACAAAAACACATGCAGCCTCTCAGCTTGCTGGCATATTGGTTTACATAGGATACTACATGTCCCTTATAGTGATAGAAGGCCATACTATAACCTGTTTATGCACTACTCAAATTCTCCTTTGAATACTTCTAGTTAGCACCTCGTACTTTCATCAGATTGCTGAAGGAGTCTTCTGATATCATTCGCTCACATGGTACACTAAATAGAAACCAAGGACTTATCCTTCGTGACATCTAGAAGTCATTAATTAGTGTATATAACATTCACGATTTCTCTTATGCTAGCAATCATATAAAGAGTTTGCACAACAATGTCTAGAATGCACATGATGTGCCTAATGATATGTGAGATTAAACTATCAATCCAGTATTTTTCAATTTATAGAAATAATGACTCTTGGCAAAAAATTTCGTGAAAAAAAAGTATATTTTTTGTGTTAATTCAAGAAACCTCTCATAGCTCAAGTATCTCTTAAACAACTATTATCTTCTAAGTAAGGCATGGGATTGGCGCATCTGAAAGTTTCTGAGTTTTTTGTTTATGTTAAATATCTTTCTGAAGATGCCGTTAGCCATAAAGGCAGCAAAACATGTTAGAGTAATATTCGGTTTCAATGATTAAAATGTCAATAGTTGATATAAACTTCACACATTTAATTTCTTTAAAAAAGGGCTAAGAATTGGGATGTAAAAAAAAAAAAAAATCTCAGCTAACGCCTTTTTATTCCCGTATATAGGGAGTAGGTGAGGCCGTTTAGCCCTATCTAACTTTTGGAGACTGAGTGGGCAGTTCAATCGCCACTGGTAGACAATCAAAGATAGCTGGCCCAAGGATATCGCTAATTAAACAACACGCTGTGAAGAGAGATGGCTCAACAAATGCCGCCATCTCGTGGTCCCTAACACTCGTATTTAATGTCTGAAATAATGTGGGTTCTACGGTTGATTTTCTTGAGTTTATGGGATGAAAGACCCAAGTTTCGGGAGAAAAAACCTGCTTGACTGTGCCAGAGATCGACTAACTTGGGAACCAGTCGAAAAAAGGCTTAGAAAAATTTCTTCTAATCGCCACCTAGATTCAAAACCAAGAAATCTTCCTTTGTGAGGTCAAGCGCATGTGCAAACGCCACATCCACTGAGCTACACAGGCTTGTAAAGGGATTAATTATAAAGATTACATTTCGAGCTAGAAATGCCTGACTGAAAATGTAACATGCTTCTAGAATAACCCATCATAGTATTAATACCAATCATGAAACATTAAAGGAAAAACCCATGTGTCTGTATGTACATGCAATAGGTAACAACACAGAATGCTTTAAAACATGATCATGTATTTATTGCATTTTAGCATTACTCTTTTAAATGAGAGGTGTGTGTCTGACAGAATATTACTTTAGCTTTGTCTTTGTTTGAATCAAGATGAATCCAAGAAATCGCACAATTATAATTCAGTATCAAATATGTAAAAAACTTGGTCACTGGTAGCCTCTAGTCCTAAAGATCAGTCAGTCAGTCAGTCATATGCTAGTAATACGTATTCAAGGTATTAAGGATTTTCAGGTATTAGATACAATCTGATTATCTTAATGAGAATAGGACTTTGTTAGGTAGTCCTATTCTCAGGAAGTCATATCAGTTGAATACATATGTTATAGATTAGCTTGCCCATTTTGGAAGGGAAAACTGAATCCCTGAGATCAGATAACACATCACAGCTCGAAGAAAACAATGACATTTCATGTCATAGACAGGATTTCAGCTGCATTCTTTTTTACAAGTCAGTAACAAAACCATTAAGTCAGAGACATTACAAAATATTGTATCACATGAGCATGTGATTAAATAAAGAAAATTCTTGACACCAAAAACCTCAGTGAACTGATATTAAATCCCTTTAAAAATATTTTCAAAACCATGCATGTGGTTTATAAAATATTAAACAACTCCAGTGAGGACCTTACTTATCTATATGATCCTTTTTAGTTTTATGAAGAATACTAGTATTTGCTCCTGAAGATTGTGAAGATGATGAATGCCTTCTAATTCTTTCTCTTCCCCTTCCTCTGTCTTCTATCCTTTTGAAACTGGACGTGACACGCTCTTGTTCTTCCTACAAATATTATATATATTTAAAAGAAAGAAAGAAAACAGAAAATAAAAAACTTAACATATAATTTGTGTTTTCTTAATAATTTTAGACAACTAGTACAATGTGAAAAACATGATATGAAGTATTTATACAATCAAATAACCACATGAATAGTTTTAATTCAAATACATATACGCAGAATATACTGTTACAAAATATTAGTTGTATTTTATAATGCTATATACCAAGTATTCGCTGGAAATCACGATATTACTGGATGTCACAAAATTATTTTTTGTTTTATTTTTTTAATGAAAATATATACAAAGAGGATTAGCAGCATAAAGAACTTTCCACCTGATTTAAAAACTAAAATACTAATGGCTACTTAGTAATGCCTGTTTCAATTCTGCTAATTTATCAATATAGAGTTTTATCAATGAAACTATAACAGCAATTCATTTTCAAACAGCTGGATATTTGTTGATATTAACAGCTACCGAAAAGAAATCTTGAAGTGCAAGGTATGTATAAAGCAACAAAAACTACAGGCTTTTTTGCAGGTCTCTTATGGCAAACACCTCCCTGCTAGAAGTAGTGTGGTTAGTTGGAAATTTATTTTGCACTTGGTTAGACTATAAGAAATTTAGTTTAATCCTTTATCGAATAAATTTATTACAGTCTAACCAAGTGCAAAATAAACTTCCAACATCTTTCTCTAAATCCACAGAAATTTAATAATAAGGTGGTACAACGGTTGTTAATTCGTATAGGTAAATATGACCTCTGTATTGCTTCTGGCTTAGTATCACCACTCTGCGTCTGCCTCCCACTGACGAGACCTCAATAAAGGTCGAAACCGGTCTGGGTAGTGGCTATTCCCTTAATGCATAGCAGTATGCATATCCGCAAGGAGATGTGCTTTGCATTATGGGAGATACTGAGACAAGGAGTGATGAGAGCTTGATCTACCTTTGCTGCGAGTTGCCAAGGGATGTACCACCTTACCTCAGTCCTGATGATATTTTCAGGTGCAAACTTTGTTTGCTTACACTTGGATAAAGGATTAAACTAAATTTATTATAGTGTGGTTAGTAAGGGTGTGAGGATCAGATTTTCTGCTTGTAGAGTTGTGAATGAATGAAATGGGTTGCCACACTCAATTGTGAGCACTTTATCTGTTAATGGGTTCAAGTGTTATGATAGATTGCGTATATAGTGCGAGTTCCCGTGAGTCTTCAGACTCCATGGAGGTGCTGTATAATAATTATAAAAGATGAATTCTTCCTAAAAAATATTTTAATGTAACATGTCTGTTGAAAGAGAAACAAAACTTGAAAATAGAAACAAACCCCATTTACCACTCACATTTAAATTTCAGTGGACTCAACACAGGGAATAATCATACAATAAGATTAACCAATCTTTCCCTTTCTAATATCATTTATGATGCACAGATAGTTTTTGTTATAGGAAATGATAGCATTAAATAAATCATATGACAAAAAAAAGTAAAAAAAAAAAGCAAAAAATGAGAAAAACTAATAAATGAAGATGATACAATAAAAACAGAATGTGAACGGAAGTAATCATACAGTGTAAATAAGTCTCGACACAAGGAAACTACTTGTGGGGATGGGGAAGGTTGGAAGGGGAAAGAAAAAAATGAAAATTAAAGAATGCAACTGTTAATTTGGACCTCAAAAGCAAAACCAATTTGATGATTCTGATGACTAAATTAATGAATACAGGAAATATTTCATTCAGTTTCAATATTTTAGTTTTAATATTGGAATATCATGAATTGGCATAATAGTAGCAAACTATAAAAACAGAGGAAAATTCACGCTAAAAGTTATATTTGTAGAATTTTTGTCAAGTACGACAGGTATCTTCAGTATAGAATTACAGAACGGCAATCAAACAATAACAGAAAATTTTTTAAAAAGTGCTGCCTTAGTAGCTAATGTAAGACAACTAAAATAATATCAATAAGAAAATTAAGCCTATTCATCTAGCTACCAGTAGGATCAGATGCAAAGACCTATGAGAAGAAGTGTTGAAGTAATAGTGATATTTTCCATCATATTCTCTTTTGTTTGCTTTAGCAATAATAAAACTCTTGTTATTCTTCAAAAACTTCAGGACTTGAAATTCAGAAAAAGAAACTTAAAGGAGGCTCAAGCACTAAAAAACATTTTGCATATTTGAACCAAATTTTGTAAGCTGTTTTAAGAGATAAGGATTGAAGGCCTCTATGAAAGGTATTTCTATCTATACAGTGTAAAAATCCATAAGAGATACCTTTTTTGAGGAGAAACGGCAGTCACATCCTTTTGATAAAACAATGAACTCATCCTGTGGAAATAGTGGATGGCCAGATATATTAATGACAAGTTTATCTTTAGCCGTCTTAACTAAGGAAACTAATTCTATCAAGAATGCAATAAAATCTATTTTAGTGGATGAATTTTTTAATATTATTCTTCATATCCCATCAACTTCTTACCATGCTTTTAATTCTATTGTTGATAATTTAAAATGAAAGTTTAATTCCCTCGTAAGTCATATTAGGACCAGTACTCAAACGTTATCTGTGACTCAGATAAATTCAAATAAATGCTATATCCATGCTGAATCTCATCACCTTCTCAGACAAAAAGGTTGAGACCATTAAGACCTTATTAACATCATGCTCATTCTTTATATTCTTCTGATTCTTTTACAGAAAAAATTACAATATATAAAGTGCACCTTATCAAATGATTTTAATTATTCCTTCATCAAAAAAGCATTTACCAGTTATGGAATCTCTGGCTCTTCTAGAAGAAATAACTCACATTCCTATGTCTTATGAAAGGTATTTCTGAACATATAACAAAAATTTTAAAACCACTCAACATTTTTCTTGCCTTTCCCTCCCTTTCCATCAGAAAAACTTTCACATTTCTTGCTTCTCATTGATTGCTCTTGCAGCTCATCTTATTTTGGACAAACTGGAAAGGTTGCCTTTATTTGTCAAGAACAGGGTTTCCCAAACTGTGTTCCGCAGAAGGTGAATAAGTGTTTCGCAAGAAGTTCTCCTGGAATTTGTCATTTTAGTTTTCTAAGCATTTTTTGAATAAATATTTTATAGTGGAAATATTCTGAGGAGAATAATATTCGTGAATATGTCCAAAAGCTCAGACCTAGTGACCAAGCCATGTAAGTATTCATGAAGTATCATTAATTTTCACACATTGAAACCTTTCAACATTTGGGAAAGGGAACATGCTGTTTATGACCAGTCATAAAAATTGCCTGCAAGCCAATTACAACAATGGGTGGCATATCCTCTGTTCTCAAAACTGAAGGAAATTACATCTGTGTAGCAAATGTCAGTAACCAAGCGGCATATTTTTAAACATGGAAATATTCATGAATTATCGTTAATTTTCACACATCGAAATCTTTCAACATTCGAGAAAGGGAATACCACTGTTTATGACCGGTCATAAAAATTGCCTGCAAGCCGATTACAATAATAGGCGGCATATCCTCTGTTCTCAAAACTGAACGAAATAACATCTGTGTTGCAAAAGTTAGTGACCAATCAGCAAGGAAGAAAATTTTTCCACTGAAATTGAAGATCAAGGTAGTATGTATCCGGTTCTCAAATCTAGTAATACTGAATACTTTCTTCACAAGTTCGTATTGTAGGGTGAAAGTTTCGAAACCGTAGTGCCGTGATTTTTTAAAAGTAATAGGCCTGCAGATTTAAATTTTAATATGAATAAGAGACAAGGGACTTTGTTTAATTTTGGTGTTAAGAAATCTCATATTGAAGGTGTTTGTGACGCACCAGATAGTGAGTCATCCACCACCAGCCTACAGAGCAATCTCCAGGATGTACAAAAGGAGGGGGAAACTACCAGCACACAGGAGAAAACATCTGCATTCGCTCGTCAGTATTTATAATAATATTATAAATTTTTGATGATCAGAATGGGATTTTGTCAATGAAAATCAGCACAAATTAATTTAATGATGTTTATGTTTAATTGTTAATTAATAATTAATTATTAATACATTACAAAATAACCAAGGTGTTCTGTGAAAATTTCAGGATAAGAAAAGCTTGGGAAACGCTGGTCTAGAAGAACATGTCTCTATTAAATATCATGAGCCTGAATAGACTTGATGAGCATGTTATCTGCACTAAACAGAGTTCAACAGAACAAGACAAGAATCCTCTATAAAAGTTGTTTGCTCATAGAACATCTATAAAAGAGACATGTGAAGCATAACTCCATTGTCCTAGCAGATCCATAAATTATAAATTTAGTTTAATCCTTTATCCAAGTGTGAGCAAACAAAGTTTGCACCTGGAAATATCTTCAGGACTGGGATAAGGTAGTACAACACCGGTGGACCAAGCTAACAACACTCCTATCTCAGTATCTCCCATAATACAAAACACATCACCTTGCAGATATGTATAACTCCTATAGATAAAGATGATCTCGCCATTGCTTCTGCCTGGTATCTCCACTTCTGGGCCTGGCTCCCACTGAAGAGAGCTCAATAAAGGTCGAAACAAGTCTGGGGACTGGCCCTTCCCTTAATGCATAACATTATACATATCCACAAGGAGATGGCATTATGGGAGATACTGCGATAGGAGTGGTCTTAACTTGCTCCACCTTTGCAACGAGTTGCCTGGTTGTACCACCTTACCCCAGTCCTGAAGATACTTTAAGGTGCAAACTTTGTTTGCTCACACTTGGATAAAGGATTAAACTAAATTTATTATAGTCTAACTAAGTGAAAAATAAACTTTCAAGATCCATAAATTAAAGATACCAAGAAATTATATACTTGGATTAATCCTTTATCCAAGTGTAAGCAAACAAAGTTTGTGCCTGAAGTATTTTCAGGACTGAGGCAATTCGTGGTAAAGGTGATATGACTTCACATCACTTGCCTTAGTTTCCCATAATGCAAAGCACATCTCCTTCCAGGCATGTATAATGCTATGCATTATGGGAAGGGTCACTACCCAGACCAGTTTCGACCTTTATTGAGGTCTCATCAGTGGGAGCCAGATCCAGAGGTGACTAAGGTTGAAGTAATGCAGATCATATTTTCATATACGAGTAGCCTCCTTTTGGATATTTGTATATGAAAATGTGACTTCTTTTATGAAGTCAACATAAACAGCATTATGTACAATGACTGAGAAACTTTGATAGCAAAAGGTGTAACACCTTAAGGCAGAGCCTTGGTGAATATTCTGTTCTTGAAGATATGGCCAAGATAGCATGCTTTCCACTCTGACCTGGAAAAGTTGGCTAGACAAAGTCTTTAATAAATACAGGAAGGTCCCTGAGACCTTGGTTATAGAGATTTTCTAATATGTCATATCTCCAGGCTGTGTCATAAGATTTAATAAAAAAATTCTTTCAAATACATTATAAATGAATTATTAAATGCTGACTAAATGGATAGTGCCTAGGCTTTCTTACCCATAGGTTCTGAGTAATAAAGAAAAAGTTAAGACTGGTAGAAAAGGGTCAAAAAGAATGTGATAAATAATCAGGACAAATTGTAACAGCGATGAAACTCACAAAGCTTTCTCTATCCTAATGAAGTATGATTTGGAGATCAGAGTTTAGGGAAGTAGAAACTGACATTCTGGAGGTTGTGTTGTTAATGCAATACATGGTTTTGTTAAATTACCTGGAGGAGTGAGGTCATCAGTGAAGCTATATTGAATTTGCAGTCAATCTAAGGTCACTGACATATAGAAGGAAGAGAGTATGTAAGAGAGAGAACAGTCTTGTGGACTCCAGCATTAGTTGTAGAGTTAAGCTGGAAAAGCTCAACAAATGCAAAGCACTCGCACATATGCAGCCTGCCATCAGCTCAGGTGATGGTAAGATGGTCACGTGTGGGTAATGAGGTTGACTGAAATAAAGTAGTATGGAAATTCCTTAAAATTTACTGATGGGTGTCTCCATACTTCAATAAGTAACAATGATGCCTTTTGGAAAAAATTACGTTTTTTAATGCCATTTAAAATGCAAAGAAAATTTATAAGAGTTTGACTAATGAAGAGTTGGTCTAATATAAAAGTAGCATTTCTAAATAACTTAGGGAATTGAAACAACGTAGATCCGAATATAAATTAAATAATACTTTAATAGATATTTCGGCAATGTCTCATTGCCATTTTCTAAAGGAACTTACAAAAGGCAGGAGCACAACAGGCTCTAACAATATAGTAACTGGAAATGAAGATATGAAGCTATCTTTCTCCTAGAAGTCCTGATGGTGCCCTCTGGCGGGCTAAGTAGGCATTCTTGGCCGTTGGGCTGAAGGTCTGCTGATGTATGCCTCCCAAATTTGGGGCAGTCGCATACAACCAAATTTGTTGAGGTTTGGAGAGTTTCTTAGGGCAGAGGCTGATTCCATAAATAATCTTTCGAATTTATATTTGCTCCGGTGTATTATTTTTGCTTTCTTCCACCGTATTCTGTGGCGAGTATCCAGAGCATGGTCTGCAAGACCAGAATGGCTATATTTGTAAAACCGGATGTAGTCCTTGTGTTCAGAAATTCTGATATTCGCTGTCCTGCCTGTTTGGCCAAAGTACGACAGTTTACAACTGCAAGGGACCTGGTATACACCAGGTAGGTCTAGGGGAAGTGGTTGGTCTTTGGTAGAGCGGATAAGGGATGCCAATTTTCTGTAAGGCCTGTAACAGGAGGTGAGGTCATGTTTTTTTAGAATTTTGGTAATTTTTTCTGAGGTGCCTCGGATGTAGGGAATGATGATGGATTTAGAGTAATCTTTTTTGTGGAGGGGGGCTGTGGTTTGTAGGTTTTAATATTATTTGGATTTTTGGGGGGGGGGGGGTAGCCATTGGCTGAGAAAGTGTTTAGGATGTGATTTAGTTCAGTGTTAAGGGCTATGTCGTTAGAACAGATTAGTTTAGCCCTGTTGTATAGTGTTTTTACCACTCCATATTGTTGTGAGGGGGGGGGGGGGGGGATTGTTGGTGGATGTATCTGCCTGTATGGGTGGGTTTTCTGTAAACTGAGAAAACCAAAGTTCCATCAGGCTGGCGGGTGACTAGTGTGTCTAGGAAGGGGAGGCAGTTGTTTTCCTCTTTTTCCAGGGTGAACTTGATTCTGGCATGTTGGTTGTTTAAGTGTGTGAGGAAGGAGAGGAGTGTTTCAGAGCCATGTGGCCAAATAGCGAACACATCATTTCTGATGTGTTCTGAACACAAGGACTACATCCGGTTTTACAAATATAGCCATTCTGGTCTTGCAGACCATGCTCTGGATACTCGCCACAGAATACAGTGGAAGAAAGCAAAAATAATACACCGGAGCAAATATAAATTCGAAAGATTATTTATGGAATCAGCCTCTGCCCTAAGAAACTCTCCAAACCTCAACAAATTTGGTTGTATGCGACTGCCCCAAATTTGGGAGGCATACATCAGCAGACCTTCAGCCCAACGGCCAAGAATGCCTACTTAGACCGCCAGAGGGCACCATCAGGACTTCTAGGAGAAAGATAGCTTCATATCTTCATTTCCAGTTACTATATTGTTAGAGCCTGTTGTGCTCCTGCCTTTTGTAAGTTCCTTTAGAAAATGGCAATGAGACATTGCCGAAATATCGGAAATATCTATTAAAGTATTATTTAATTTATATTCGGATCTACGTTGTTTCAATTCCCTAAGTTATTTAGACATGCATAACCAACGTATAAGCCTATCATATAGAAGTAGCAAGGTTTTAATTTCTGTTAAACAAATTGAGAAAAGCTAAAAGAACACATACATTGAATGGCATAGCAGGCTACAGAGATTATAGTACGCCCACAGATTCGAGACCCTTCGACACTTCTACGCATGTCACAAAAAGGAGAATCCATTCCGATAATAAGGTAATCAATCCATCTTCTGGGATTAGTTTGTTTATTATTACAGGTCGGAAAATTTAGCTTTTCTTTTACGAACATTGTAGTTTTTAAAGTGGTAACTATTTTGCTTGTATAACAGTTGGAAAAACTGTATGTAGAGTATTAAGAAAGTTAAAAAAAAAAAAGGTATAACATAAAACAAAAATTTAACGAAATTTATTTTTAAGAAAGTTTTGTATAAAATAAAAATAATTATACAGAAAAACAGAATTTTTTTCAAATGAACTTCGATATTCTAAACTTATAGTTGAGAGAACTGAGACACTTTAATGTCCTAAACCAATTAATTATTTATGAATTGTTGTGACTCTTAACAAACCGATGCAAAAAAAAAGTTGGGAAAAAAAAAATGCCATTATCAAATCCTTTTAATCCTCATAGTCATCTGAATTGGTCCAAATCGCCATGACTTTCACTTAAATTGATCACCAAAGGTTCGCATAATTCTTCGATAATTCCATCTCTGTCCCAATACGTATTTTCCAATGAGGTGACACGAGAGCAATATTTTCCCCAGTTTTGAACTGTAATACTTTCAATCGCCTGTTCTGAAAGCCTAAAAAGTTTCGACATATCAATATCCCCAGTTACATTGTGATGGCAAACAGTTGGCACTCTTTTCTCGAACCATTAAAATTCGTGAATAATAGTTCTTATAACGTCTACATCAAAATCATTCAAAGCTATGTTTTCTATGGTTTTCTTTCTCTGGCACTTTTCAGGAGATTTAAATTTTGGCTTACCTTCATCTTTTGATTTCCTATGAATTCATTTAACAGTCAACTCCAATATGCCAGTAATTGCACTTGCACGTTTTATGACTTGAGAAAGGGGAACAAGGAGACTGCCTTCTAACGATTCTTTTTCACAGAATGTCAGCACATTATTCAATATTCTTTTGCAAGAGCTACTGAAAGGTTTAACACCAGAACTTGTTGACTGTACTGGATCCATCATACAAATTAATAACAAAAAAAAAAAAACGACAACAAAAATCAAGCTGCTACTAGTACAGCGACAGACATGAAAGCACGTGATTTTGCATGTTGGCGATCAATTCGTATACATCATTCATTTCCTTCTTCCCTTCAGCATGAATCGACTATTCTTGGCACCAAGCCAAGCCTAGCTCTACAAAGTGTGGGCATACTATACCAGTACCAAAATTAGGTACAGGTAGTTCCCAACTTTCCAAGTTAATATGTTCCTAGTGGAAGTATGTAAAGCAAAAACTCATCAAGTGAGAATTTATTTCCCATAGAATGGGAAATCTGTAACCCTTGTTAAAAACAAGGATTATGTTCCCCTGTGAAATTTGGCCATGGTAATGTTAAATAAAAGTCTCCAGGATGATAGTTTATACTTATGAAATCATTTATATATCAAGAAATGAAAACATAGCCTTTACAATCAAGCAAGTAAACCTGGGAACTTAACTCAAAGTGAGACTTGTCTGTGTATAAGAAGTCAGGTTACTTGGCTATAAGCTAATAAGTAAAGGGGTAGGGGAGGGAATTAGATAAACATGTTGAAAGAAGTATTGTACCACCACTGGTTTAGAATGAAACACTGGCGAACTTTCAGTCACCACAGTGGCATACAGCTATATAAGATGTACTCTAAAGTTGACCTATACATCAGTACAACTGTCAAAAGTATGTCAAAAAATGAACTTCTGAAGAAAGTGCTATCACAGGATATCATATCAAGGACCTATTTGTTTGTGATCCTGAAAAAGACTATATCACTCCAAAATGAACTGCAGCAATACATGCTTAAAAGAAGAGTGATAAGTAGAAATCTTGGGGTCAGTCATGAGTAAAGGTAAATAGCAGGAAGGGCTACACAACTTTGGTTTCTGCAAAAGAAAAGATGAACATAAGCAAAACATTCACAACAATCAACAACAGACTACACTGGTGTAAAGAATATTATGACTAGTCCATAGTGCTGGAAGTCTGTGATATGCTGTGATGAATTGTATTATGCCATTTCCTGATTGGATAGACAAGGGTGGGTCACACAGATGCTTGAACACTTTTTGACCAAATGCATCATCCAAAATGAGAAGTTTAACAGTGCTGATATAATGGTCTGCAGATGTTTTTTTTTCCTGGTACGGATTCTGGCTTTTGGTTGTAAAGCCTAGAAGGATTGACTGTAGAACTTAAAACATTTCAGATAATAACACCAGGTAGGAACACATGATGGCAACAGCTCTCTGCCATACTCTCACCCAGAGCTCCAAGATACCTTGGGATAATAAAATTGTACTAGTCCAAGTTATTATTATATCACACCTCCAGGGAGTCCAAAGACTCATCGAGGGAGGGCATCTACTCTACAACTCTACGTCTCACTACTCCACCAACCTTCATCATCTAACACCAACGCCATCTACCACCTGGTACAGTTATTGGTCTACTTTATATAAATATTGTTTTGTATGTGATCTTTTTAAAATCAATGTTATGACAGAAAATAAAGTAATATATTCTTTAATTCTCACTACACATTACATGTAATTATACAGAAAATATTCTTTCCTTTAATGTGAGTTTAAAATGTACACCACAACACAGTTCATTTACATAAGGATTCATAGGTCCTCCAGTATGGCTTTTCTTAATTGCAAAATACTACCACTTATCAACTTGGGGATCAATCATTGCTGACTGGTTGACTGAGTAGTTAGTGTACCCACTCTCCAACCAGCAGGATACGGGTTCAAATCCAGTCTTGGGCACGGATGTTTTGTGGGAGGTGAATTTCATTGCCTAGTGTGAGATTACTGCCCTGTTTATTGAAGGGCTGAAGTAGCTTGAAAAAGTTTCACATTTCGTCTCTAAAGCAGGGTTTCTGGATTATGCAAAATAAATTTAAAAAATACAAACAAATATATAAACTTGATTAAACTAGAAAAAAAAATCTACTACAGGTTTGGAAATACTCTTAAGTGATTGGGAGCAACACAAAAAAAAAAAAAAAAAAACCCATTCACTGGAATAAAGTCCTTTAACTTTTGGTATCATCAATAATCTGCCTATGTTTCTTTTTCCTATTTTCTGGCATTCAGGGTGGAGAGAGAGATTCACTGTTGACCTCAACTTCCCTTTTATTAGATTCATTTGATTAAAACCTCATTGACGTGATGATATACTTGTTATAATGGCTGCAATTGCAAACAGTTTTGAAGCCTATCTTTATTACTTGTTCTTAAGAGGTGTTGTATGTTGAAATACTTACCCAAAACTTTGAATGCATACCACTCATTCACCAAATTTATTGAAATCGTTTCTTCATTATTATCAAAATATTTCCTTAAATGTTCACCCCAAATTCTTCCATATCTTCAGGCCAGATAAATATATAAATATACTGAGACAGTTTTGGCAAGTTCTGATTCATTTTCACTAAATCTTTTTATCAAATACATTATTCCTTCATCTATTACATAAAGAAAGGCTTAGGTATCATTCATTATTCATAATAATGCTTAACAGTATAACCAACACCAAGAGGGAAAAAAATACATTTATTAAACTCACTAATATTTCACTGGTTTTCTATGCAGCATCATCATCAGAGCATAATGATAAGTAACAAGTACACAACACTAAACTAAGTAATTGTAGAAACAATTTAAATTGTAAATGACACCTAATGTCCTTACATGGTGCCCTCTGTGGGTCGGATAACTTCTTCTTCGTCTATGATCTCTTATACTTTTAAGCGTCGAGACTTTGCCAAAGAGATTTCCATGCCGTCCTGTCCAAGGTTTGTTGTTTTGCTTCTTTCCAGTTAATTCCCTTCCTGTCCAAGGTTTGTTGTTTTGCTCCTTTCCAGTTAATTCCCTTCTTTTCCAATTTTTCTTTAATTTCCTTTTGCCAACCTTTCCTGGGTCTGCCTATGTTTCTTTTTCCTATTTTCTGGCTTTCGTATACAGTTTTTGCTATTCTTCCTTCTTCCATTCGATTGAGATGTCCAAACCATCTCATTTGGGCTTGTGTTATGAATTGATTCAGAGGTGCAACTTGAAGGCTGTCTCTTATGGTTTGATTTCTTATTCGGTCTAGTCTTGTTTTTTGTGCCACTTTCCTGAGATATTTCATTTCAATTGTTTGTAGTTTATTTGTGTTTCCTGTTGTTAAACACCAAGACTCACAACTGTATGTTAATGTTGGTAGAAACACTGAACTGTACACTGCCATTTTGGTATTTTGGGTGACTTCTTTCTTATCTAGGAGTGGGCCTTTCATTGCATAGAATAGCTTTGTTCCCCCTCTTATCCTGTTGTTAATTTCTGTGTCTAGTCTACCATCTTCTTGTATATAAGATCCCAAGTATTTAAAGGAGTGGACTTGTTCCAGTTGGTGATTCTCTATTTTTATTGTGTGCTTTTGTTGGTTTCTAGGTATGATCATTGTTTTAGTTTTATTGATATTTATGGTCATATTCCTTTTCTTTGTTTCTTCATGCCAAATGTTGATATTGTACTGCAGATCTTCAGCTGTATTTGCTAGAATCACTACATCATCTGCAAAAGCCATATGTGAAATCCTAGTTTCTTTCAGTTTCCTGTATCCTAAGTGGAACTTTTTTGTTTTTGTTTGGCATGCCTTTAAAATTTCATCCATTACTACGATGAAGAGAAGAGGACTGAGGATACAGCCTTGCCTCACTCCTACATTTGTTTCAAATTCTTTTGATCTATTATTACAGATTCTTACATAATTTCTATTACTTTTGTAGAGGCTTTGTATGGCTGCTATTAAGTTATCTTGTATCTTGTTTTTTTTTTAATGTTTGCCATATTAAGTGTCTGGGAACTCGGTCAAAGGCCTTTTCAAAATCTATAAAACATGAATGTAGTTCTTTTCCATATTCCAATGTTTTCTCTGATATTTGTCTAAGACTGAAGATAAGATCCTGTGTGCTTCTATTTTTTCGAAAGCTATATTGCATTTCATCCAGCGTCTCCTCTATTTGATTCCTAAGCCTCGCTTCTAAAATGCGGGTATATAATTTTCCTGGAACGTTAAAAGCGAAATTCCTCTATGGTTTTCACATTTGCGGTTGTCTCCTTTCTTAAATATGGGGATTATTATAGCTACTTCCCAGTCTTTGGGAATAATTTTCTTTTTCCATACAACATTGAATAGGTGTAAAAGAAATTTTATGGCTTTCGTTCCTAAATTCTTTACCATTTCTGGTGTTATTTGGTCATGGCCTGCTGATTTGCCCAGTTTTATTTTATTTATTGCTGCTAACAGTTCATTTGCATGAATTTCTTCACTCTGATCTTCTATTTTGCTTGTGTGTCTTGCTCTTAGGGTTCTATTTTTTCCTTGTCCTGCATCTTCCAATAATTCTTGAAAGTACTGTTTCCATCTTTCCATGATGTCTTCGGAATTTGTGAGTAACTTTCCATCCTTATTTTTGATAAACTTTATGGGGCATTCTTTCTCTGACCTCATTCTTCTTAAAACATTATAGAAGAGTTTTTGGTTTCCTTTAAAATTTTGTTCTAAAGTATGTCCGAAGTCTTCCCAGCATTTTCTTTTCTCTGCTTTCACTAAGGTTTTAACTTTATTTCTTTGGTTGTTGTATAGTTCTCTATCAACCTGCAGCTTTGATGTTATATATCTCTTCCATAATTGCTTTTTCTTTTTAATTTCTTCTTTTAGTTCTTCAGTCCACCAGGGTGTTTTATGTTTCTTCTGTTTATTATTTAATGATACACCACAAATTTCTTTGCTTGTTTCTAGAAGAAGTGTTTTGAACCTGTATCATAGGTTTTCTACATCTTGGTCTTCATATATCTCTTTTTCTACTTCTTTCATCTTCTCTTCTATTTTACTTTTATACTCAATGGCTGTTTCTTCTTTCTTTAGTTTGTAGTTCTTTATCTTAACATTTGTTTCCTTGCTACTTTTTCTACATTTTTCAACTTTTATTTTATGGATTGTTTCCAATACTAATAAGTAGTTGTCACTGCCTATTTCAGGACCTCTGTAGACTCTTGCATTTTTTGTATACTTCCAGTACGATCTGCTTATGATGGCGTAGTCGATTATAGATTTTTCGTTTCTATTGGGCTCTTCCCTGGTAAACGTATGGATTTCTTTATGCTTGAACATAGTATTCGCTATCACTAAATTATTTGTAAGGCAAAGATTTATTATTCTTTCTCCATTATTATTCCGGGTTATTTCTCCTTGTGATCCCAACACTTGTTTCGTTTCTTCATCTACTTGATTCCCTACCCGGCCATTAAGGTCTCCTAGTAGTATGATGCCCTTGAACTTCAATTGTTTTTTGTAAGAGTACGAAGAATTCATCTTTAATTTCTTTATTGGCATTATCGTTTGGGCCATATGCAACAATTACAGTGAATACTTGGTTGTCTGATTTAAAATCTATAGTGATTATCAACAACCTTTCGTTTATTAGTTGCCATTTAGTAATATATTCTTTGAGATCTGGTTTAATTATGCAAGCTACCCCTTGTTTTCCCCATTCTCTTGGGTTTACCCCTGAATAGAAAAGTATATACCCATCTTTCATTTTCTGGCAACCTTGACCTTTCTTTTTTGTTTCTGTGACTGCTAGCAAATCCAATCTTGATTTTTTAAATTCATCAATTAATTCGTTTTCTTTTCCATGTAGACTTTTAATGTTCACTGTTCCATATCTCATGTACCTTTTTCCTCGCTTTGTCGTTAACCATTTAGGCAGTTCAGCTATCTCTTTGTTATTTCTTTTAATGAGTGAAATTTTAAGGTGTGCAGGGGATTAGCCTTCAGCACCCGAGTCTGGTGGTAGGGCTGCCACCTTCGAGGCCCCCAGACCGGCCTATGAGGGAAGTGCTATCCTGTTGGTCCGCGGGAGGTATTTTATTTCCCTCCTACCCTTCATGGTAACCTATGACGAGCATTCCCCGATCTGCCACCAGGGGACGCGCCCGATGGGGGTTACAGGTGTCCCCGCACGGGGGGTCGGATAACTACAAAGTTAATTTAGAAAGGTCAACTATTAGGTCTTACAATGACAATCTCCCAGATCTTTGATAAATTAATACAACCATACTTGTTGAGGTTGGGAGAATGCATCATAGCTGATGCTGATTCTAAGAATAGCCTCTCAGACCAGTAACAACTTTGTAATATAGATGTTTTTCTCTATCTGATCCTATGTATGAAGGAGTATCCATAGCATGGTTGGTCAATCACAACTTGCCATACAGATAATCTCAGATGTAATTTTTGTGTTCTTCAAGGTGGATGTCAACTGATCTACCAGTCTGTCCCAAGTAGGTTAAACTGCAGGCACAAGGAACTTTATACACTCCCGGATGTTCAAGAGGATGTATTTTCGATTATTCGGAGAAACTATGAAAGTAGCTAGCTGACTGAAAGGTTTGAAAGTAGTATGGAGATCACATTTACAGAGAAATTTGGCTATTTTTTCTGATGTACTCTTAACATATAGGATGGGAATGGTTTTGCTACGATCTTGTGTGTAAGAGGGATTGGGGAAGTAACATTTTTTTTTTTTTTCTATTTCATATAGACCATAACCATTGGCTAAAAAAGTATTGCAAAGGTTTCGCTCATTTTCAAAGACTGTCATTTGAACAAATAGCCTTGGCTCGGTGGTAAATGTTGAGGATGCCATACTGTGGGAAGGGTAGTGGTGGTGTGATTGTTTATGTAAATACCTAACAGTATGAGTAGGTTTTCTATAGCTGAAGAAGGATAATGAACAATTAGGAAGTCATGTTGCTAGTGCATCTAAAAAAGGAGAGGCTATTACTTTCTTTTTCTATAGTGAAATTAATTTAGGATGTTGGCACCAAAAATGTATCTAATGTCTGGACCAGGAGGCCAGACAGCAAACACATCAACATAGCACAGTCAAAGTGTTGATTTTGGTGTGGCTGTGTTGAGTGCTTGGTTTTCAAACTGCTTCATATAGAAGTTTGCTGGTGGTGGGGGGGGGGGTGAAGAAAGGGAACGCATAGCAATCCATCTAGATATATTCAAATCGCTCTACATGCATTATCTGTAGACCATTATATACACCTACACTATTTATGTTATCTCAAAATTTCCTCTCAGAAGGTTGTGGTATTTCGTTTCCTTCAAGTCCATATGGTATTTTGTTTGACTAATCAGGTTTCCTCTTTGAAAAATCACTGATAGCTGTTTAAATAAAATTTAAAAATCTACAAAAAATGGATTCCATTTGTAAAGCAGTATGTCTTCATTTTCCTTAAAAATGCCTTTTGATATTGTGGCATCATCCCCTTTTCCATTGCCTATTTCCTCCAAATGCATTATCACTACAAAATAGTCGATAACAAGTGCAGTCAGTGCTACCACTATTAGACATCCACCTTACTGAATTCAGATAACTAAACTTTGGGATATTTGTTTGTCAATGGCTGCTGCTCTTCCTGATTCTTTCAGTCTTTTTTGGTTAATTCTGGTAAAAGGTGTATAATTTTTTTTAACTACTGTTTCAATTTCTGCAACAAAGGAAACATCTTTAATAAAATTTAAAACAGTCAGATTCAAATTATGTGCAATACAGTGTGCTGATATAAAATGTGGCAATTCTCTTTAATTTTGTCACTAGCCAGTTGTTTTTCCAGCACATTACCTGCTCCCTCTGTTCCAATGCCTAACAACCAATTACCAGTCTTCCATGATAAAAAGGTATTAATTTCACTCTCTAAAATAGCAAATATCTCACAGCTCTTGTGTTTTGGAAAGGAATTATGGAAATGATGCATCCTTCAGTTTTCCCAATTTTATCAATGTATCTCATAAAGGACAAGTTTCTTCTCATGTGAGATATCTGTAGAAGCACCTAGAAGAAGACACTCTACTGGAGCTCTTTGATTTCTTTAACTAATTCTTGTTTAATGACATCAGTAATAACTGACAATTTCATATCATTCTGTTATTGTTCTAATGGACCTGTATCTACATTGAATGGCCAGTTTATCAGGAACCACGTTCAATAATGAGTGGGAATCCCTTATGCCTTAAGAATGGCCTAGATTCTTTGAGGTGCTGATTAAACTAAATTCCTCTGAGATATTTGTCTCCACACTACCACAATGGAATCACCCTACTGTTGCAGACTGGATGGTAGTACGGTGCTACTGTGAACTGCTTGTTCCAACTCATCCGAGAGATGCTCTATAGGATTGAGGTCTGGGAATTGAGCTGGCAACTGAAGTAAACAAAACACACTGTCATGTTCCTTTAACCACTTTAACATGCTATGTGCTTTGTCTTGTTGGAAATACTCATTTGAGAATGAGCAAACCACAGCCATGAATAGATGAACATGATCAGCAATGATGTTAAGATAGGCTGTAGCATTCAGGGAGTGTTCAACTGATATCAGGTGACCTAATGCTTTCTTCACACACCATTACACCCCTGCCACCAGTCTGAACTGTTGCTACTTGGCAGAAAGAGTCCATAGTCTCATGCTACTGCTGCCATACTCTGGTTCTCCCATCAGCATGACAATACAAACCAGGACTCATCAGACCAGGCATCATTTTTCCAGTTGTCCAGTGTCAGTGATCACATGCCCGCTGAAGCCTCATCTTCCTATTCTTAGCTAACAGAATTGGGACCTAAGATGAAAGTCTTCTCCTGTACCCTATCCATGACAGCATGAGATGAACTGTGTGAACCAAAATGATGTTCTGGCCACTGATGCTGAGCTGTGATTTGATTGACTGTGATCCTCCTAATATGTTTCACAATCCTTGCCATTCTTCTCTGACCTTGTGCATCAATAAGCTGTTTCCATCCACATGACTGCCATTGGCTTTAAATTGCCTGGTTATTATATCCATTAATAAACCCTAAACACTGCTTTGTATGAAAAGTGCAGAAGAGTAGATGTTTATGAGATACTAGCACGTCTAGAACCAACAGTCATACCATACTCAAAGTCGCACCTTTTATCTATTCTGACTCATCAAACACAAAAACCATCAGATGCCTGTCTACCTGATTTATATAGAAAACTGCAGCCACATGACTCAATCTCAGGAATGGTTTCTTTTTCTAAATAGAAAGGTGTTCCTAATAAAGTGGTCACTCAGTGTATATCATGCTTATCTGCAGGGCTATCAAGTTTTTGAGATCAGTAAATAGTTTATTGAATTTAGCTATATAGCAGGCTGCATTACAAAGGCACTTAAGGTGGTCAAGCATTTTAGAATCCATCCGCCCCCCCCCCCCCCAAACACACACCCGTTTTGTACAGCTACATATCTCTTTATAATTTAATATCTTTATAATTTACATTTTCTTGACTAGACCAATTTTGGCAGGTTTACATCAGGTTCACTTTTTCCAGCCAAGACTGTAATCTACCAGTGCACACAAATATTAAAAATTATTGAAGTGTACCAATGCACTGCAAACTCGTATTGAACAGAAAACAAAACGAGACTGAAAAAAGTACACCATAAACTGCATGTGCTATCTATCTATCTTATAGACAACTGCTGTTAGGTGGCATGTGAGTAACAAGTGTGTTAAGTAAAAATATTTTTATAAGTTCTATTAGTTCCATTTCTTTTCCAATTCTTCTATTAGTTCTATTTCTTTTCCACTGATGCTTCTTGTGTTGATGGTGCCAATCTTGAACCACACTGATGTTGAGTTGGAGTAGGCCTTGTTTAACCAGATAACACCTCGGAGAGTAGGATATTCTTTCTGGTTGTACCATCATTATGTTTTTGTTTAAGCCAATAAGAATACAATTTGGTTGGCTAGATCCCAAATCTGCTCTCCAAATCTCCAGCCCATCCTTGTTTTTTTTTGGTATACATGTGCATACCTACTAACAGGATGCTCATGAGAAGGTGGGGATTAGAGATTAGGTCAGAATCTCCACATTCCTTAAATAGCTACGTGGAGATCTTAAGTAACCAAACAAAGATTAACAAAATACTTGTTCCTCCCACCAGCTAACATCCCTCTCAACATTCATATTACAACAATACTATTCCTAGTCCCTATCCATGCACCACATAAAAAATAGCCAGAACTTTAGAGAAATGTAATCTCTGCACGGCTTTCAAACTACATATAAAGCTAGCTGCCCTTATCAGGTTTTTACAAAATCCCTTGGTCTTGCAACTTATGTTATGCCAAAATAAGTTAACATTCACCTTAAAGAACACAAGAAATACATTCAATGCCACAACTATGGTCAGTCACATTTAGCCAACCATGCCTTTGACATATGTTATGTAGAATCAAATGGAAAAGCTACTAGGATTCACTGCTATAAATATAAACTTTTTTTTTGTGATTCAGCAGAAGATTTACAAAACAAACCAAATCTAAATAAATACAGTTGTGTGAAGCGCCCCAAGATTTGAGAAGCAGTGTTTTTCACACTTCACACCCAGCAGCCAAAGCTCAAAGCACCCACACAAATAACAAACACAAAAATATGTACTTACTGTGTATTTTTGTGTGTTATTATCATCACCATCATGAAATTCCTGACATGTACCCTCAAGGGGTGTACAGGATATGATAGTACTACATGAAAAATTTATATCATTACTAACTTCCTATCTACAATTTTCCTTCAAATCAGTCTGTTACTTGTCAAGACTCAAACATTACCAGATCTTATATTTCTATTGTCTAAGGCAATTTGTACCGTATCAATCGACCTATATCTTGGTCTTCCTCTGGGTCATTTTCCTGCCAACCTACCAGAGAACACTTGTTTTGCTAATCTTTCCTCGCCCAGTCTGTTTAAGTGACCGTACCACCTGAGATTAGCTCTGCTAATGCATTCCTGGATGCTAAGATGTCAAGTTCTTTCCTAATATCCTCGTTTTTAATATGATATTGCCATTGATCCCATCTGTTCATGCCTCTAATCTTTCACAGGACTCTCATATCTACGGTCTCTAGTCTTTGGTCAAGTGTTTTACTTCTGATCCAGCTCTCACATCCATAAGTTAAAACTGGTTTGAACACTGTCTTGTATACTGCTAATTTAGTGTTACAACTAATTTCTCTCTTATTCCATATGAATTTATTCAGCTGACTTCCTACCATACCAGTTTTGTTGATTCTGTTGTCTATTTCCATATTTAATTTACCATCTTCAGTAAAAATCGTGCCTAAGTAGCTGAAATGTTTTACTTGTTCCACATTCACAACACAGTTGACATTTTCAACAATTCTACCTATTTTCATTGTCTTTGTCTTTTTAATGCTGATCTTCATACCATATCTATTACAACAGTTATTCAATTTAGTCAGGAAATCTTGCAAACTTGTAGCGGATTTATTTAGAAGTATAACATCGTCTGAGATTAACATCTCCAATTCTGATATGTTTAATTCCCTCTGTTATTCATTATCTATATGGATCACATTATGAAGGAAAGTGATCCATATAGATAATGAATAACAGAGGGAATAATGTACATTCTTGTGTCACACCAGATTTAACATTAAACCATCTTCCTGTACTTCCTTCAATTCTAACTGCTGACTTACAACTCAAATAAAGACTAAGTATCGTTTGATATAATGCCCCATTGATACCGTATAACTGTAGTGTATTGAATAGCTTCTCTCTTGGCACCTTGTCATATGCCTTTTCCAGATCAACAAAACTTAAATACAGATCTTTGTTATATTCCCATGCTTTCTCCACTATTTGTCGTAAAGTAAAGATCTGATCCCAACAGCCTCTATTTGGCTTGAATCCAGCTTGTTCTTCACCAAGCTTTTCTTGTACAAATCTTCTCAACGGTTTCTCCAATATACTTGCATAGATCGTGCCAGGAACACTCAGTAGGGAAATATCTCTGTAATTCTCACATTCAGTTTTATTTCCCATTTTATATATGGGTACTATTAGAGCTCTACTCCAATCATCAGGAATTCGTCCCGCTGTCCAGGCTTTCTGAACTATGCAGTGCAGCCACTGTAAGACTTTTATACCACCATACTTCAGCATTTCTGAATATCATCTACTCCTGCTGCCTTTCCACATTTCAAGCTTTTGATGGCTTTTTCCTTCAAGTATGGATATGTATTCCAGACTGCGTGCCTGTTGAGTGTTTTTTTTACCACTGTGCTATCACTGCTTGTTTCATTTAGCAATTTTTCAAAGTAATTACTCCATACTTCAAGGATATCTTTTTCTCCTGTTTTCATGTCACCTTCATCATCTCTAACTCCTTTTACAGCACTCTTTCCTCCATTTCTAAGCTTCTTCAACAACCTCCAGAATATCTACCACCTTCTTGATATTTATTTTCTATGTTCTTGCCAAAGTCCTCCCATGACTTTTGTTTAGCTAGTTTTACACAGTGTTTCGCTTTCTTACATTTACATCTATATTCTCTAAGAGCACAAGATGACTTATTTGACAGGAACTTTTGATATGCTTAAGGGTCAAAGCTGTATAACTGAGAGGAGACCTCCACATAGCCTTTAAAGGAATGTGGAGAACCGACCAGCGATTCTGACCTAATGTCCAATCCTCACCTTCTCGTGGCACCCTGTTGGGTATTTACCTGGATACTGAATGAACGAGGATGGGCTGGCAATTTGGGATTTAGCCAATCAAATTATTCTTATTGGCTTAAACCAATATACAAAATGATGGTACAACATGACAAATTTGTGTGTTATTACAATTTTTATATTGTATCCCAGATGGATGTTGCAGTTTATATTTTGCTAAATGACATATAGGACAGACATGACTTCATTTTTATTTTTAAATCTATATCATACAATTACATAGTTAATAGGTTCTTAATACACATTATTAAAAATTTAGGACTGTTGAACAAAATGTTCACATGTGCCATAGGCTACAAATGCTAAACACTTAATTAACATATACTGAAGCACATTAAAAGCTTATTCAATACAAAATTTATGGCATATGTCTCTTTCTGTGAATATTTCTAACTATAAGGAGGGGAATGCCTGCAAAATAATAAAGATCTTGATAAAACTTACCAGCCTCTTTTTGATCTCTTCTTTCTTCTGCTCTAAGAATATAGAAGGAATTCCATCAGCACTATCTTGGGCACTTATTAATAAAGTCCATAAATCTGACATAAAATCACGGGCATTCTTCCCATTCAGAAACCCAGTAAGATTAATTTGCATCATTCTGCCATCTGGATGCTGAAAGAGGAGATTAAAAAATTAAAATCTAATACAAGAGAAAACTAGGACTAAAACACCTTCAAGAGTCTCTTGCTCTCATTTATTAAATTTATTGGCACTGCATTTAAAATCAACAAAAGTGTATTAAACACTGCAATTTATTATCATTCCCCACATCCACATTTCTTTCGTATATTATAGATTTTGAAACAAGTCATTTTGGCTTTTTTTTTTTAATTTTTTCAAACAATAAATTGCACAACATCTCTTAAACAAGCTCTTTTCTTGTCTACCCCATCGTTGAATAGGTTATAACAAACTGATCGTTGCTTAACTTTTTAACAGAGTGATGTGTCTGGTGAAAATTATTCAAATCTTTGAGAAAGTTTAAAAAATTAATAGGTGAATTTCACAGTGATAATAATTAACTGAATCAAACACAAACTAATTATATGGTTAACAAGTAAAGAAATTTTCCTCTATTTAATAATTTAAATGGAGGAAAACTTGATACGAGTACCTCAGTTCTTGCTATGAATATATCTGATTTGCTAACTGGAATATGGATGGTATCCAATTAATAACAAGGATTTCTCTATTAAATGATTTTATTTTGCAAACAGCTGAGAAAACTAATTCCACTGAGAACAGAATAGCACTATTTTATGGTATCTAAACATTTATGGGAGTGAAATGTAGACTATTTTAGTTCTTACAGTGTAAACATTTTATTTGATATGTATATCAGACTATTTTCATAACTGATCCAATAACTGGAAAGTCAATGATGAGTTAACAGCTGGCAGCCAATCATCAAGCAACTAGTCTGCACAGATAATGAAAACTATTATACAGTAATGGATTAGTACTAATGTTAGGGAAGTGTTAATCCGTTACTGTGTAATAATTTTCATTATGTTGACTGCTTATGTTTCAATATTTAGATCTAGTCTACAGAGATGAATGGTTTGTAGTACATGCTGGATAGTGCAGTTACCAATACCTAGAAAATGTTCAGCATATTTTTAATATCTGATTAAAATTAATATAATCAAAATACTAGAACTTCTTAACCAAAAAAGCAAATAAAAATAAAAGAAATTTACAATAGAAATGCATCAACCCATATTTTGAAAACACACAGTTTTAGATTCCCACTACTCATCTCAATACTAATCAATCCAAATGAACTTGAGAATGGGAGAAATATTTTATCATAATATTTAAGAATGGTGAAAAATTGTTAAACAATTAGAATTTTTGATGACACTGGACAATGGCCAACAGTAGCAATACACTTGGATGCCTATAATTTTAATTGCTTCCTCAGGATATTAATCTTGACCAGCAAATATTGTACTTATACTCTCACACTAATCTTCTTAACTTGGCTTATTAAGTAACAGCTGTTACTTAACTGCCTTAGGATATTCCTTCAGAGAACATAAATTTCTTTTCATGCTAATCATCTTTCTCTTTGTTTATTTATTAAGTCATGGTAGTTAGCATGATACCTTAATATTGTAAACACATCTGTACTTTTATATTTCTTTGTGGGTGTGATCAAAGCCAACTCACTTACCATCCATGTTACCAATACCAGAATGAGATGCATCTCATTCTAGTGTTGTTCCAAAATTATACTCTAGCATTCAGACAGCTGATCTAACACTAAACTCAGCAATAAAAGTTATGCTCACAGACTTCAGGATGAATGAGGATGTGGAACATGATACAGAAAACATTACATCACCAATTTAGCTAAGGTGGAAAGGATAGCATGAATAATTGTTAGGTAGCAATTAAGCAATAATATAAAGACAAGTAAATTAGCAACTCAAAAAAATAAATAAAATGTCACAAGTCACAAAAAGACATTTAGCAAGCTTGTTTTGATCTTGTGATCTCAGCAGGTTATAAAAAAAAAAAAAAAAAAAAAAAAAAATAGGACAACTCCTACCGAATAATTTATAACCTACAATGTGAGAATCAGATGATTAACATTACCAAACTTTTAGTACTTTAGTAACATTATGCTTTAAAGAATAATGTCACAAATATAAAACAGTCACATCATTTTACCATTACATTTTATGATAAAATATGTAACACAATTATCTTTCATTTACTCCTTCAAACAAACACAACAAACTAAATTTTGTTTCAAGTGTTTTATTTCTAGTCGATAGATGAACCAAAGGATTTGTCATGAAGGGTCAAATCTTACTACAGTAATAAAAAATACTTGGTTTTAATAACCAGACAAAATTAAGTACAAATATTTCACTATAAGTTTTATACATCAGCTAAGTGCTGGCAATGGCTATCATGCATATACCAATGTCTGTAGATGTGTGAGACTGAAACCAACAGATTAAAAGAAGAGATTGACTCTCTTCACTATAAAAAACTTGGGACTATTTGGAATAGTTGTTACAGATGGTTTACTACAGTGAATTAGTTGCATTAGACCTATGGGAATTTGGCCAAGACTTTTTTCCAGTTATTCTAGCAAGCAACTTTGGAGGATTAAGAAATCAAACTTGAAATACATACACACACACACTGTAATTACCATTTATCAGACTTTCAAAACAATGACCCTTCAATTAACCAACTCTTGCATGTCAACTGACTTCTGGTACAGCACCATGTAATTTTACTTCAATTATCAGAATGAATTGCTTTCCTGATGTGGTCAGATAAACAGGTTACTGTTTGTGTGTGTTTGTTATATAAAAAAGTAACCTACTAAATTTAAGTTTAATCAGAGATGCTGGGTACAGAAACTCCATTGTTGCAATTTAAATCAGAATGATGTATCAAAGTTTCAAATTTTTCTTGGAATAAACAGCCATATTTCGATATAATCTGCTGTTGATTATCCTTTCTTAAGGGAAAGGGAAAAAAGAATAAAGATGTCCTACACCTTTATTCTATAGTATAACCAAGTGAATAATACTTGCAACAAATATTTTGAAAATACAAGGTTAACTGGAAAGGTCTTTGAGAGAGTAGTTTTTATTGACATTATAGTGTTATGAACATCTTAGATAAAATCTCAATAAAGGTCGAAACCGGTCTGGGTAGTGACCCTTCCTATAATGTGTAGCATTATACATGTCCGTAAGGATATGTGCTTTGCATTATGGGATACTAAGGCAAGTGATGTGAAGTCATCAGCTTTTATATATGAGTTGTCCAGTCCTGAAATTACTTCAGGTACAAACTTTGTTTGCTTACACTTGGATAAAGGATTAAATCAAGAATATAATTTTTTGGTATCTTTAATTTTTAGGAGTACAAAAGTATCTGCATAAAGAAAAGAGAAAAACTTACCACTCTCTCTCTCTCTAATTCTGATATCAGGTTAAATGCCACTTTGATTCATAATGCGATCCCTATAGATGACGAATAAGAGTGGAAACAAAGTGAATACACCTGACGTTACATCAAACCACATTTCTCTCTTTCTTTTGATTCTAACTTCAGATTTACAACTATTATTATCGGACTTCCATGGAGTCAAATGACTCACTTTGGAAGATCCACTGTCATGCACGGCTCTTATATTGTGACTTAAATGCATTCACTGTCGCCATACCCACCAAACACTCCATGCAAAAAAAAAAAAAAAAAAATCTACTCCTTAACCTCTTGCTCACACCCTGTTTATACAGCTTCCAGAGATAGTCTATCATTCTCCTCCAGTCTCCACCCATTCTATAAAAAATCTCATCCACATTAATAACCCAGTTATTACAGGGATTATAAGTAATAACCTTTTACCAACTTATATGTCTCGATCATGCCATCTCTCCTTCTATCGACTAAACTCTACAAATTGCATTCCCTCAATCTGTTTCCATATTCAATATTTCAGAGACCAGTAACCACCTTAGTCATTTCTTCATCCTTTTGAAAAACAAGTGACCAAATATGTGCATAGTAATCCATATGAAGTCTGATCAAAGCTTACATAATGGAATCATAACATCTTTACTCCTACATGTTAGTGTTTTCTACATCACTATTATAATGTGCTGTCTTCACAATTTTTGCAAATGCTTTCAAAATTTCAGGTCCCTATCCATCTACATGAGATTCCTCATCTCTTCTGCCTCCTAAGATATCCCCATTAATCTCATACTTTGTATACCACCTGTACACTAACTGTACCATCTGCAAACAACTATATATCACCATTCAAGCCCTTTCCAATATCATTTATTAACTGTAAAATCAAAGCCTCGAGGGTCTGTTTTGGTGCAACAGCACCAAAACACACCCTCAAGACAACACTATGGACTTTCTTCTTATGGGATATTGCAAGCAAATCTTATTTCTTTCTTGCTCTTTGTACTTCTCATGCAACTATTACCACTCATCTTCTGCTGTCCCCATAATGCATTCTTCCAAATTGCACACTTCACCTCTTCATTCATTCACTTTACATCTACCTTATTTTTGACCTCCTGATCTGGGAATGCATTCAAACATTGCATCTGCCAGACATTTTTTCATTCAATTCTTCATTTCATAATATAGCTGTAAGCTGTCTCCTGAGCTTGTCATAATCACCAGCCTTATAGTTCCATATAAAATATATCCTTGCTTACAGAGTGTCTTATATGGCTGGCCACTACTCAAGTAATATTTCATAGTGACTTTCACCAACTGGAGAGAGATTTAACACCTCATTTACAATAACATCCTCTGACGAGATAATCAAATCCAAGACCTTTGATCCCCACGTATTCTGTTAGGTACTGCCTAGTTGTGTTGTGCCTCATAAACTCAAATTCATTCTCTTTATCCCAGATACTTTCTCTTCATTCCAAGCTATATTACATAATTAAAATTAAGAATAATAATGATCATCCTTTTCTTATTCACAGAACTAATCCGCAAATATACTGCCCTCCAACATTACCACATCTATAGCAACAGCAACATCCAACTAGATTTCATTCTGTTCACATCCACCACATCATACTGCTTCAGAACCACTACCATTATTAGCTCCTTTTATCTCAACCTTAGATGGGGATAACTTCTCTGCTGTTGTCAACAGCACTTCCCTTCCTTTTCTGTTTATCTTCATGACAAACATCACATCCATCTATCTCTATTCCTATCAGAACATCATCAACATCGATGTCTCACTGATTTCGATAATTTTGGGATGAATATGCTATTAATGCTACAATTTAATTTCCTTTGTTACTCATTTACAATATACTTAAACCATGCTCTTTAATGTAAGAAATACAGTTACTGCATTTCTTACTTTAAAGGGCATGGATGAACACCTCAAGAAGTTTAAATCCATAAACTATAATGAAGCCAGTGAAATTGAAACCAACAACCTATTCGTCAGAGTGGAAGTGCCACTACATTGTAAAAACAGCTAAATGTAAGATGCCCTTGTTTACCATATAGATGGCACTTCCACTCTCTGACAAATGGGTTATTGGTTTTAGATTTTTTCATCATCATCAAATTCATGCCATGTATCCTCAAGGGGTGTACATGATATGATAGTACTACATGAAAAAAATTACATCATTACTAACTTCCTATCTACAATTTTCCTCCAAATCAGTCTGTTACCTGTCAAAGCTACAACATTGTCAGATATTACATTTCTATCGTCTAAGGCACTTTGTACCGTATCAATCAACCTATTTCTTGGTCGTCCTCTGGGTCATTTTGCTGCCAACCTGGCAGAGAACACTTGTTTTGCTAATCTTTCTTCGCCCATTCTGTTTAAGTGACCATACCACCTGAGATTAGCTCCACTAATGCATTCCTGGATGCTGAAAATGTCAAGTTCTTTCCTAATATCCTAGTTTTTAATATCATATTGCCATTGATGCCATCTGTGCATGCATATAATCTTTCTCAGGACTCTCATATCTGCGGTCTCTAGTCTTTGGTCAAGTGTTTTACTTCTGACCCAGCTCGCAGATCCATAAATTAAAACTGGTTTGAACACTGTCTTGAATACAACTAATTTAGTGTTCCGACTAATTTCTCTCTTATTCCATATGAATTTATTCAATTGACTTCCCACCATACCCGCTTTGCTTACTCTGCTGTCTATTTCTATATTTAATTTACCATCTTCACTAAAAATCATGCCTAAGTAGCTGAAATGTTTTACTTGTTCCACAGATCTCCATTCACAGCACAGTTGACATTTTCAATGATTCTGTCTATTTTCATGGCCTTTGTCTTTTTATTGCTGACCTTCATACCATATATATTATGACAGTTCTTCAATTTAGTCAGAAATCTTGCAGACTTGTAGCGGATTTATTGATAAGTATAACATCGTCCGCATAAAACAAAGAGCTGACATTAACATCTCCAATTTTGATATCATGTTTAATACCACTTTCCTTCATAATGTGATCCATATAGATAATGAATAACAGAGGGGATAATGTACATCCTTGTCTCACACCAGATTTAATATTAAACCATCTTCCTGTACTTCCTTCAATTCTAACTGCTGACTTACAATTCAAATAAAGACTAAGTATTGCTTGATATAATGCCCCATTCACACCATATAACTGCAGCGTATTGAACAGCTTCTCTCTTGGCACCTTGTTGTATGCCTTTTCCAAATCGACAAAACTTAAATACAAATCTTTGTTATATTCCCATGCTTTCTTGATTATTTGTTGTAAAATGAAGATCTGATGTTGACAGCCTCTATTTGGCCTGAATCCAGCTTGTTCTACACCCAACGTTTCTTCCACAATTCTTCTCAACTGTTTCTCAAGTATACTTGCATAGATCTTGCCAGGAACACTAAGTATGGAAATACCTCTGTAATTCTCACATTCAGTTTTATTTCCCTTTTTATATATGGGTACTATGAGATCTCTACTCCAATCATCGGGAATTTGTCTCTCTGTCGAGGCTTTCTGCACTATGCAGTGCAGCCACTGCAAGGCTTTTATACCACCACACTTCAGCATTTCTGGTCGAATATCATCTATTCCTGCCGCCTTTCCACATTTCAAGTCTCTGATGGCTTTTTCTACTTCAAGTATGTATATGTATTCCTGACTGCATGCCTGGTCAGTGTTTTTTACCACTGTGTTATCACTGCTTGTTTCATTTAGCAATTTTTCGAAGTAATTACTCCATACTTCAAGGATAACTTTTTTTCTCCCGTTTTCATGTCACCTTTATCATCTCTAACTTCTTTTACAGCACACTTTCCTCCATTCCTAAGCTTTCTTCTTCAACCTCCAGAATATTTTACCACTTCTTGATATTTATTTTCTAAATCTTGCCAAAGTCCTCCCATGACTTTTGTTTAGTTAGTTTTACACAGTGTTTTTTTAGCATTCTTACATTTGTCTCTATATTCTCTAAGAGCATAAGCTGACTTATTTGCCAGGAACATTTGATAGGCTTTCTTCTTTTCCTTCACTGTCTCATTAACTTCCTGTGTCCACCATGGAGTTCTAATTTTTCTATCCTTGCAGACAACTTCACCACATGCCTCTCTAGCTGAATCAATCAGGGCTTTCTTCAAGGCTTGTCATTGAATCTCCAAGGTTTGATTCCTGTTCTCAAACTCTTTCATTTTTTCTTCAATAATCTTTGTGTATTTTAGTCTACAGTTCACATCTGAGAGCTGCTCAACTTTTATTCGCTTTAAAACTTTCTTACATGTTATTCTTTTCAATATGAAATTCAATTTTATCCTGCTCAAGACTAAATAGTGATCCCTTCCAATTTCAAATCCTCTGTACACTCTGGTGTCCTGCACCAGGGAGAAAACATCACTATCAACAATAACATAGTCAATGAGACTTTTCTTATTCCTTGCCTCTTCTCTCCATGTGAATTTGTGCACATTTTAATGTTGGAACATGGTGTTAGTAATAACCAATCCATGTCCTGAGCAGAAATCCAACAAATATTTACCATTATTATTAGCTTTGCTGTTTTCCCCAAATTTTCCCAAAATATTTTTGTATGTCTCACAATCATTTCCTACTCTGCTATTTAGATCCCCAACAAAGACCAACTTTTCCTTTTTCATTGTGTCAGTTGCTTTTTCTAAAGCCTCAAAAAATTCCTCCACTTCTACTAAGGTAGAAGTGGAGGAATTTTTTACATCTTACATATAGAACCTTCTGTGGGACTATAGGCACAAATAAGTCTCATTGTCCAGTTCCCCATTCTCATATTTGCCCACATTACTCTACTTGAGACTGACTGCCATTCAAGAAGATTAAGCTCGTATTTTGTGTTGAATACTATGGCTACTCCTTCTTTTCCTTGATTGTCATTGCCTGAATATAGCATTTTGTATTTATTGCTCAGAAAGATCTCACCAGTTTTTGTCTTTTTTGTTTCAGTCACCCCTATTATGTCGATCTGGTACTTATCTAATTCCTCAGCTAGCTCCATTTCTTTGCCATTCTGGCTTCTTACGTTGATAGTACCGATCTTTAACTCTGGTGATGTTGAGTTGGGGTTTGTTTTCAGATTTGTTCCAGTAGCTGACTTTTCGCTGTTTGCCCTGGTTCCCTGGCGAAAACAACGGGGGCCTTGTTTAACCGGGCGACGCCCCAGTCGGCATGAAATTTTGTCATGTTGTACCATCATTTTTTATTTTGGCTTAACCAATAAGAATACAATTTGCTCGGCTAAATCCCAAATTGCCAGCCCATCCTTGTTCGTTCAGTATCCAAGTAGATACCCAATAGGGTGCACCACGAGAAGGTGAGGATTGGACATTAGGTCAGAAGCCCTGGTCGGTTCTCCGCATTCCTTTTAAAGGCTATGTGGAGGTCTCCTGTCAGTTATACAGTGTTTTTTTGTTTTTGTTAAACTTCTTTTTTTCCCTTTTTCCACTTTTTCGAAGTGAGAATCTCTCGCTCTCCAGTAATTCTCACTTTGTTTCATTGGTATGTAATTTAAAAAATTTACTCAATAGTGCTTCAAAACTCAAGAAATAAGTAATGTTGTTCCATAATGGAAAGAAACAAGTCCCTGAGATAGCTAAATTCATTTAATAAATTTGCCTTCAAGGATATTATCACACAGGTAAGATCATGCATATAAATACAAGCATACAAAGAAAGATAACAAACAAAAGAATGAATATCTCTTGAATGGTTCTAATTGGCAATCTATGCAGGCATGGCAAAATTAAATGTTGGACTAGTATTCACACAAATGTCTCCCAGATGCCTGGCAATATGATGAAGGATGTTTAAGTTCATTAAATATTGTAAAGCTCTGGTGGTAGATTCCAAAAACACTCCCATGGTTTTGTGCCTGCATCTGTATAACAAGTCCCCTCCCCTGCAAATCATGGGATTTGTAGGGGAGGAGACTTTATGATGATTTTTAGAGTAGGGGAAAGCATGATCTGCAACTCTTGAAAAGCCATAATGGTGGCAACTGACACTTTTTTATGTTCATCTATATGGATGTTAGCAATTATTCAGTCTGGTCAAAGCAGGCCATTTTGCTGAAGCATGGGATCTTGCAAACATATGGCCTATTTAGGCAATGGATATTTTCATAAGCAAATAAGAATAATTAATTTTTAGTTAAGAATGAAAAAGGTTTAGATGGTTATCTTTTAAGAACCTGTGCTACTTCAGAAGTGTCCTGGATGCATGTATTTATTAATTTGTATGTGTGTGTGTGTGTGTGTGTGTGGAGGGGTTACAGTTTTGCTGATTCTGTGAGGAAGCTATTCACTAAGAATAATGTTTCATAGATATGGTTAATTTCAGTGATAATGAAATGGTTCAGACACTTTATCATTACTATTGCTATATCTTTCATATGATAGGTTATGCAACCTTTTCACACAGAATCAATTTTAGTTAATAATACTTGTACATAAACTTACAAGTTGGCTACACATGACTTTAAATTTTTCAGGAAATGACAACATACACTAAAATTAATACCTTCCTATATTTCAGCATTGCCATCTTCTGGGAACGAAATTATGATATGTGCACACATTAACAATGAGCAACGAGCAATTGCTCATTAGTGCCTGCTACCAGAAGATGGCAGTGTAACACTGATGAAATATAGGAAGGTACTGATTAAACTTTAATTAATATTTTAGTATACATTGTCATTTCCTGAAAAATTTAAAGTTATTAGTTAATAATAATAATGAAGATTTTTAATGTTCATGACTCAAAAAGGTTTTCCATCTCACATTCCACCAATCAATGCTGGAAGAAATACAAAAGTATTTACTAATAGCAATGATCTAAAATAAGTATTTACTAATAGCAATGATCTAAAATAAATATTTACAAACCAGGATACCAAATAATTCTCAGGCATCCTAAGCATATAGCTATTTTTTTTACCAGTTCTTCAAAATATATCATATACAGCATAGCAAAAAAAAAAAATAATAATAATAAGTAATAAATAAGCAATAAATTTAAAAAAAAAAAACATCTACTGTGAGTTGTAATAAAAGAGAGGACATTAGAAACAGGGTGAACTTGCTTGTTTTAACAATGGATTAATAGTTTTATGTCAAGTTCAGGAAGATTCCCACTAAAACATGTAAACTATAGCAAACAACTTATAAGAGGCTCAGTTAAAACTAACATTTCAAAGATTTAAGCATTTTAAAAAGGACATGAAAAGATGCAGCAGCAATCCTTGAAATGGACAAGCAAATATAAGCTGCAGTCGCAAAATAGTAGTGTGCAATTTATTACCAAGTGACTGCTCATTGACACTGTGAATATTAGTGAGTTAACTGTGAATAAGAAATTGATATGGTCCATAATTACCAGATGTGGAAAAAATAAATATTTGCACAAAGTTTTTTTCACGTTTCGTTGATGAGGAAAACCTAGATTAATATATGCTAGCAAATGTTTTGTGTTCAAACAGCTGATAATGAACTGGATTTCCTACACTGTAAGCATGTATGTTTTGCAACTGCCGTCTTTAGTTGGTAGATGAATTTCATCGTCCTCTGTAACACTGCTTACTGAAAACAGTTCCATGTGGAAAAAACTCTAGAAAGAAGTCTCTAGAGTAAGGTCTCCAAGACCAAATAAAAAAATGAATAATAAAATGCGAAAAAAAAAAAAATTAGAAAAAACCTGGAAAAAATATTCTTAGCACATTCGTGATACTGATGAACAATATCTTTACAACCCATCATAGGTGGAATTCACATAAAAAACACTACTACCTCAAGACAGTGAAACATCTGTTGGTAAGAATGAAGTGTATGCAGTCAGACTGGACACAGCAGATGGCAGCGGTTGTATTAGTTACCTGCTCAAGCAGTAATTGCAAATGTTTCTAGCTCACAAATAGATTGCAGTGTTCAACTACCATCATTATTCCCAACTTGGCCTGTAAACTTTTGTTTTATGTTTGCCAAGTTGAAACAGATTAAAAGAATGATGATTTGATAGTTTATAACATTCACGTAAGTGACAATAGAACAAAATACATCACAGAAGATAAGTTTTCCTGCATCTTTCAATTTGTATGCATGCTGTAACGAGTGAACTCATGTCTCTTAAGGACTATTTGAGTACGATGGGTAAGAAAATATTTTCTTTACCCATATTATTCAGTCTTATCAGTTTGCTGCACTGTATAGGTATCAGTTCTACTTAACTTATAATTCTTGCTGAAATAAAATACTTCAATCCACCATTCTACCAAACATCCATGGACCTCTTTCAAGCTTTGACTTAACAATAGGTGATATGGAATTCCACAAAAATCAACACATTGCAAATGGCTTGAAACAAAACTTTCAGCTTTGTGCTCAAGCTTACACAGCAACTCATAACAGCTACACATATAAAATTAAATAAATAAATGCTAATAAATCCAAATCTGAGTATCAGAGGTATACATATATATACAGAAAACTCGCTTCCTACTCAACAGGAGCAGAAGCCTTCTGGTCTGTAATAAGGTAGTGTGTCCAACTGCCTCTCTCAAGCATCTAAATAGTGCCATTTAACACCACCCAACCATAAAGCTCATTACCTGGCATTCTTCTACTCTTGTAGAGATGACCAAGTCAAATCAACTCCCACTATAAAAAACAGAATAATTCTAAATAGTGTCAATACCAACAAGCATTCTTCGAGTCTTAATGTTACCTCCCCTCTCAACTATGCTCAAATGCAATCAAGAACATAATCTTTCATACTTGTCTAACACATCTACCTTAATAAATTATACTTGACAGGAAATTATATTCCTGTTTAATCCTTTACTCAAGTGTAAGCAAACAAAGTTTGCATGTGAAGTATCTTAATGACTAGCTACTTGTACAGGGGGATTAATAAGTGATGGAACATTGTGTAGAAAGGCTCATCTTTGTGAAGCCAAAAATGGAAGGCAATCTGGTGATGTTAAAAATAAATAAACTTATGCAGTTGCTTCACAAAGACGGGCCCTTTCTATGGCATGTTCCATAACTTATGGGCCACCCTGTATATAGATGTTATTGACTTCACATCTATTGCCGCAGTATCTCATAATGCAAAGCACACTTACTTTTGGATATTATTGCTATGCATTATGGGAAGGGTCACAACCCAGACTGGTTTCAACCTAAATTGAAGTCTCATCAAGTAGGAGCCAGACCTATACTGAGGTTGAATTAATGCAGATCATGTGTGCTTTCCATGTACAAATAGCAAAACAGTATCAACTTATTAAAATATTCTGGATGAGGGATAGCATAGCTGTACAATTTTTTTCACTTGGTTAGAAAGTAAATTATCCTAATGAAGAAATTATGTTCTTCTTTAATCCTTACCAAACAAAACAAGCAAATAAAGTTTGCACACGAGTGGCCTACTTGTATATAAAGGCTGATATAAAGTTAACAGCCTCTTTATACAAGTAGCCTAATTGTGAAGATAATTCACATGAAAACTTTGTTTGCTTACACTTGGATAAATGGGTATTAATTTACTTTGTAACCAAGTGAAAAAACTTTCTACATCTATCTCTGATCCAGAGTATTTTAATAATAAGGTGATACACATTTTGGCTACTTGCATATGAAAAATACATGACTTCTGAATTAATTCAAACTTGGTATCTTTCTATGTCTGGCTCGAACTGATGAGATCTCAATAAAGGTCAAAGTTGAAGTGTTTTTGCATTATGGAATACTAAGGTCTGCTGCCTCTATATGCAAGTAGCCTAGTCATGAAAATACTTCGCAAAAATGCCCTTTTTTTTTTCTCTCCCCCTGCTTACACTTGGGTAAACGGTTAAACAAAAATATAATTTCTTGGCAAGTATAATTTACTCTGTAACCAAGCAATAAATATTTCCACGATATCTACCTTACATCGTGGAAGAAAGCTTATATTCAATCCTATTTCTGTTATATTCTATAAATGATTGATACCAGCCTGGTTGGCAGAGTAGTTAGCATATCTGCTCTCTAATCATAAAGCTGCAGGTTCGAATCCTGCAGCTTTATGATTAGAGAGCAGATATCATGGATGCTCGTGATTGTCTTCAGGTGGGAGATGAATTTCATTACCCAGCAAAGCCCACCACTTCACTTATTGGTGGGCTGAAGTGGGTTTAAAAGGTTCCATGTTTAGAGTCTAGAGCAGGATTTCAGGACTGCATAAAGAATAAATTAAAAATACAAAATATATATATATATATATATATATATATAAAAAATCTGTCTATATATATATATATATATATATATACACACAGAAAATTAATAAAGAAAAAAAAAAGAAAAAATCCTTAGCCCACCCACAATACAAAATGCAAATTTATTATAATTATAAAAAAAACTTGTCCTTCAAAAATTTGAGATAAAAGTCATCAAACCATCATCAGGTTGTCCTCAGTTCTCTCATTAACAGCAGAATTCTTTCATCACCTCGAGATCCTTTAGTTAATTAGTGATATAAACATGGATTCTGTCACTCTCAAACAACATCAAGTTTCCAAGCTATCACTACCAAATAGCCATAGTTGATATCCAAAGGTTCCTTTGACTCAAAACCATGAAAATGTTAGAGAAATTCAAGTCGTTTTTGACATTCCCAGGCTATCTGACAGGATCGAACAGAGGTCTTCAATAAACCACTATCTTATATGCTGCCTTCTACCCTTTGCAAGTGAATCAGCAGTTTTCTCTGGTTGCCTATATGTGATATTGTGAATGGTTTATTTAATCTTCAGATTTAACAGGACAACTCTGAACTTTCATCCCATGCCCATCTTCACTCACTCTCGATGCAAATCTTATCCACAGTTTTGTTAACAGTAATTCCATTTCTCTTCATTTGACAAACTCTGTAGTGGTCAAAACTTCAAGATCTTCCATAACCAATGTCCTGAACATTAATCATCTTGCTATTCTCTAGTGGAGGTAAGGATTCACTTCTGTCTTATTTCTCGCATCAAATATCTTACTTCATTTCCAATTCAGTCTGATAATATTCAGAAATCGAATCAAAATCACATTTTTCTTGTTAATTTACACCTTTTAACCACCTTTCCTGGCAGTAAATGTGTATAGCGACTCCGTAGCTCAGTCAGTATAAACAAAGCCCTTTGTTTGGAAAGACCTGGGTTCGTCCAATCAGTGACATTAGGAACCTTTATCTGGTCTCTTTCGACCAAATGTGAGTTAGCGGTCTCATACAGAAGTAGGGGGTTCATTCACCTGGAAATTTGGGGGGGGGGCGTTCCCAAGAACAAGCAAACCGACCCATGAACACAGTGGGAGGCATAGGGTTAACCACCTTATCCTCGATACAGTAGCGGTTAAATGTAGAAAAAATCCGACACCGCAAGGTAAAAGAGGAGGGAAGGAATAATAAGAAGAAATGTGTGAATAGCCTCTCCAGCCCTCAATTATACATACTATAGCTTCAACCTTACTGAACCAACTTCATATCCCTCTTTCATTCCATTACCTCCCTTCTCTGATAAAGCTTTCAACATAGTGTTTCTTAAGAATATTACCTCCTGCTGTTCAAGAAACATAACCGGTCTTTCTCATTCAGAAAACAATTGCACCATAGTTCTGCAACCTTTTGTGTGTGAATTAATAAAAAAACAATAAACACACATGCTATTAAAATACTAGTTAATGTTTTGATAACACAGTAATGTTAGGATAGATAAAGGTGTGAAAAAGAGATGCATGTACTAATATGTGACAGATTTCCTGTAGAAAGAAAAAGAATAAGGAGCAATTATTATTAATATTAGAATGTGACACCTCCAAGGACTCATCGTGAGAGGACACTCTACTCTGCTCCACTACATATATCTGGCCATCTCCCTACTACTTAATTGTCCAATTATAACACAACGACACTACTACCATCAATGCCATTTACTGCCCATCACCACCAATATTTTTTGTTTGTAAATCGCGTGTGTGTTCTCATGGCCAATTTACCTGCACATGGGGTGAAAAAGCCAAATATCTACGTATGGACCCAATGTTAAATGCCACTTAATAATAGAAACGAAAGTACATGATGCATTTGCTTGCTATGAACAAATTTATGATGAAAAGAGAAGAGGAATAAGCAAAGCACATTTTCATCAAAAAAAAAAAAAAAGGTTACATTAAGCACATTGCACATTTTCATCAAAAAAAACACAAAGGTTACACCAGAAGAGCTGCAGCCTGATCCTTCACATAGGGAAAGCACGAGTAATTAAGATGTGATTGTAAAGGAGATATGGGTGATTATTCTCCAGTTTTATAGTGGCAGTAACGCACAGTACAGTTTTATAATAAGGTTTAAAAATTAAAATGACAGTATACTTATTACTGTTAAGTCCCTAACCCCTATAACTCTGTTGATTTAATGTATCGACTTATGTCCTGCCGGATGGAACGGAACCTGGACGTAAATCGAGGGATGACTGTATATATAAAGATATTCCTTACTGTCATCAAATAAAAAATACACCTCTACAGAATTTATGTTGAAGGAAGGCTATTGGTAATGTAGTTACATAATAATTTATACTAGTAGAAAAATGCTAGAATTAAAAAAAATTAAAACAAAAAGTTCTCAGTGGCAGTGCTACAAAATGATACTTCCATCCCTTCTCTCCATTAAATGCACAGGTTAAATGGCAATGCTTAAATTGCCAAAATGCTTATGTGAGAATCACAGAAAAAATACAAGTCAGAAGTCTTTTCTCAATTACTAGTTGTTGAACAAAAGTATGAAACAATATCGCTAAAATAAATTATTTATAGATGAACTATTTATTGAATAGTTAAATGTATGTAGGATGGATGAACAACTGAAATATAATGATCATTTTATAATTCCCTAACACTGAAATGCTTTAATGACCACAAACCACTCAGTGTAATTAACTATATACAAAAATTGGCTCTATTTACAGATGACTTTGCAAATATGTGTGTGAAATTTAACTGCAATTATCAGAAGTAAACACAAAAGGGGGAAAAAGTAAGTGACACCTATGTAACAGTTGGATATAAATTATTTTCTATGTGAGATAAGGTTAGCTAGTTATGCTACATAATGATACAATCAGTACTAATGAAGTGATATTCAAAAAATATAATCATCATGTCTAATTTTCAAAACCAAATTAACTTGATTGTTAGCTAATCAAAGTGAGAACTCCTGAAACCATTATTAACTCTGAATAAGTACAAGTATATGAGAGGTAATTTAATCAGTAATTGGACCTTCTCACACACACTGTATGCAACTCATGCTGATGTTTAATGGAGAAAATATGGGTTTAAAAAATAAAAATTAACTGAATTTATTTAGCTTATTTTATTAGCCAATATTTTGAATTCATCACCAATGCATCCTTATGGGCACAAAGAAATATCAAGCATGTGCAAGCAGGCACACCAGTAGGAAGGCAAATACACTGATTTCATCATAAGGCCAGATATTACACTAATACACTCCTAACTGGCACCCTCTATGGGTGTGATAGTAGAATTTTGCTGATAGTTTCACGATGATCTCCAGATTTTTTGCCAATGTAATGCGACCAAATGACAAACCCTGCAAGGCACATATCACCACATTCTCCAGAACAAGGTAGTAGAGATTAATTTAAGGTAGTAGAACCTCTACTACCTTAAATTCTGATCAAAACATTCAGCAATGGAGTTCGGATAACATTATCAACTTCAATGCTAGCAAAACACAACTCTGCATTATTTCCCACAAAAAAGAACCATGTTCTTCAAATCTTACCCTTGACAATACTCAAATCCCTAATCAACACAAGATTCACCTTCTCAGAATAACTAACCTCAAATATCTCTTGGCAGAGACATATTACAAATATTGCCTCCTCTGCATCCAAAAAATTAGGCTTCTCTTTGAGATATGAATACTGCGCTCATATCTGGGGTGATGTCCCTAAGATCTCCTTGAGAATACTGGGTGCTATACAGAAAAGACCAGTTAAGATTGATTGAAGACCCGTTTCGCTAACATACTCCACTCATTTTCGCACAGATGTTCAAGTCTCTGCAGCCTGCATCTTTGATAAATATATTCTATGGCTGCTGTTCACCAGAATTGACATCAATAATTTCCCCACTCTCTTGCAAATCCACACAAACGCATGCAGCAGCTAACCAACATCCTCTCACAGTTCAACTCCAAACTCACAGAACAAATTTCTCTTCTTTGTTTATCCCTTCCACTGCTATCCTCTGAATAGTCATCTACCACACCCATTTCCCAAGGAATACAATACAGAGCTTTTCAAGTAAAATGTTAAGTTCATTATTGCCCATCCATGGTACTTGCATACTATAGGCTGACCAACCTTTTGTGGATAGATTCTCCATAAAAAAAAAAAAAAGATTCCAGGAATAGCCTTTTATGATTTGTAATCTGTTTCTGTATAAGAGAGAGGCTTTCTTCTATTTGATCCAGTGATCTGTATCCATGGCATGATCTGCCACTCCAGAATGAGCTGTGGTGCAGATGGACATATTTTCTGTGTTCTTCTAGGCAGATATTTCCTGTACTTCTGGTTTGTCTGAAGTATTAAGTTTATAGGAAGAGAATTACTTTGGACAATGACTTCCCCATAAATAAGATTCCACTATTACAACTATAGATGGCACCAATTATGATTGTAGAAGCCAGCCTTTTGAAATCAGTCTGTGTTTACATTCTTGTTGGTGTAGTTGGGTGTACACAGTATTTCTTTGTACTGATGAAGATGCCTTAGCGAACAAGGTGAAATAATAGCTTATAATTTAATTAGCCAAATAACTTTAATTATTATTTTCTGACCTTTTCTCCATTAAACATTAACATGAGTGATAACTAACATCTACGCATCCATACCAGACTACATGCAGCTGTGTTGATATGGAACGCTGATATGCAGGTGTGTTTCACTGAAGTATACAAGTAAAAAAATGCCTGTTTGTGGGTACATACTGCAAAATCAATAATTTTCAGACTACCAATTTTGCTATTACTTTGTAAGACATTTGAAATTATAACATTCCAAAATCATAGTGCATTATTTTAAACAATCCATTTTTCAAGCACTGTTCATGCACTTACTGTTACTTTCTATAGTATAAGCAACACCTCCATCCTTTCAAAATTTATCTACTATGACATTTGTCATTCATTTGAACAAAGTGTCTGAACACACACACACGGCATTAACAAGTGAAATTTCTCTCTCTTTAAGTGCGGCTGGAATTAAGGGATGAGAATTTGAAATAAAAAAAAAAAACGTATTAAATTTTGTCTCAATTTAATTGGGTATCCTCATTTAGTTAGTGATAATTATTGGCTTTCTTACCACAACATGGTTTTCATTATCTATTAGTTTAGTGATAATGGACAATGCTTCAGATCAAAGTGTTTGAAGTCAGTCAAAATTATGACAGCAGACCTGCTTACATCACTTGAAGTTCATTTAATTATCAGCTAATTTTAGTCAATTAGCTAATGAACAAGCCATGATATGACAAGGAACTGTTTTATTACAATCAATAAGCAAAAAACATCATAGAACTTACTACAACTTACTCAACAAACCATGATATGACAAGGAACTGTTTTATTACAATCAATAAGCAGAAAACATTATAGAACTTACTCTGCTGCTACTTTAAGGAGGTGGGAGAGAAGTATTCCAAACAAATTTAAAAAGAAATGTATGAACACTAAAAGTTGCAAAGATGAACTGAAGTCTGTCAATATATTTGTATCTTATATTAGGTGGGAGTGGGAGATGAATTTTGTTGCCAGTGTGAGATCAGCTCCCTGCTTATTGGAAGTTTAAGACAAAAAAGATTTCATGTTTGATCTCTAAAGCAGTTTCCAAACTATCTCAAAAATAAATAAATAAATATATATATATATATATAATGAATTAAAAAAAAAAAAAAAGAAAAACCCTTAGCCCACTCATGGTATTAATGTACTATTGGGTTTACAACCTTTTGTGAGTGGGAATGACAAAGTTTACATATTGTAAGATAATGAACCTAATGTATCAGCATTATGAATATACAAAGCAAAGATAAATCCTTAGTGTTTTGCATAATTTGTCTCCTAAAACAGAAAGTGCTGCATAATTTTTGGTGAATTTAGGATGTCAAACTCAAGCAATATGTAACAGATAGTGTCTATGTAAGGAGAGTGATGAAGTAAAATAAGCATACTGCAACACTGTTCAGCACACACTGACAGTACAGCCTACAGGAAAGAAATCAGTCGAAACAATTTGCTTTGCTATGCTGTTGCAATGCTTGTAGTTATGGTATGGACACAGACTCCATATATATCAAAATGCCACTACAATGCTACCACCTGCTGGATAATATTATGAAAAATGCATCAAAGATTTGTCTTTCATTTTATCTAAGATGTTCGTAACACTAGAATGTCAATAAAAACTACTCAAAGACCTTTCCATTTATCCTTGTATTTTCAAACTATTTGTTGAAAGTTTTATTCACTTGGTTATACTATAAATTAAAGATGCCAAGAAATTATATTCTGGTTTCATCCAAGTAAGCAAACATAGTTTGCATGAGAAGTCACTTCACGACTGGACTACTTGCATGTAGAGGCTAATGACTTCACATCAACTGCCTTAGTATCTAATAATGCAATGCACATATCCTTATGGAGATGTATAATGCTATGCATTATAGGAGGGGTTACTACCCAGACTAGTTTTGACCTTTATTGAGGTCTCATCAGTGGGAGCCAGACTCAGAAATGATACCAATGTTGAAATAATGCAGAAGTCATATTTCCATATTGAAGTAATAAGGTGTGACAACTTTTGGCTACTAAAGAGTATTAAAGAGGTTTATAGGATTGATAATGAAGATCTTCAGCACATGGCAGGAAGGAAGAGAACAAGGGGTCACAACTGGAAATATACAAGAGTGTGGTCAGCAAGGTGTGAAATTACCTAGATTTTTTTATTTTTTTTTGCTTTGAGGTTAATAAATGGATTGTTAGAAGTGGTCGTGAGTTCATTGGTGAATGAATACTAAGTGGTTTATTATCTTTTTTTCTATTTATAGGACACACACACAATCTGGAAAGTATGTTATCCTCAACACGCATGCACACACAGAGTTGGACTATTTGTTGTAATGACATAGAACTCAGTTATCTTTGTGACTCTTTTTTTAAGCACCATGTTACAATCCCTATAGATTACTAGTTGTTTAACAGAGACGTGCACATTAGATATGGCATATTTTTGGAATAACGGCTTCACACACGTAAGAGAAAACTAAATGTGATTTACTACTCCTATATATTTCGCTCAATATATAATGAAATTTTTTCAGGGAGAAGAGAGCAAAACTGGTAATAACATTTAAATTCTGAATACAAGAATGAGTCATACAGTATGCATAATATCACATCTTGGTTGTAGATGTCTAGTAGAAGGAAACACTATTAGAGCTCAGAGAAGTGGGAATATTTTAAAATAATTAATAATATAAGCAATTAACAGCAATCACTTCCCAAAACTTAGAAATAGGCATAGTCTGTCTGATTAAGATTAGGACAGTGACATAAGGCTTCAAACAATTCAAAAAATAGACAATCGAATTTGAACCTACTGTAGTATAGCATTTTTGTATGGTTCCAATGAACTCTGTGTCTGGTGTTGATCACATGAGAAGCAAGGCCTGAACTTTCAGAATCCAAAAATCATATAACCTCTATGTTCTTTGATTCTAATAGTAGCAAAATGGCCAGTCTGTTCAAAGTAGCAAAGATGACAAGAACAGGTATTTAATAAAAACCAGGTAAGGATAAAGGTGACAATGTATCTTGGATAAGTAGGGCAAGAAAGATGAAAACTTCCAGGCTGGTTTGAAGGTGGTGTACAAATTATATCTGCAAAGGGTCCTTGCTATTTGTTCAGAAGCAGATCCTCTTAACATCAGATTGCAATCTGGAAGAGGGATGATAGTTATCAAATATTTTCTGTACCAAAGTCTCGCTGTATCCGTTAAGTAACAGAGTAAGTTTTATTTAATTCTTCTAATAGAAAAAACTCAGAAACTGTGTGTGCTTGGTGTACAAGGCATTTGAAAATACCTATTTTTTGTGAAGGATGATAATGTAAAGATGCATAGATATACTGGCCTGTAAAGGGATAAAGATTATAATTTGAAAACTACCTTCAAAAGAGACTAGAAGTTGTCCTCTTTATTACCACCCATCAAAGATACATCATCACATTTATCCTTGACTGGCGTTTATCAAATAGTCTGTTATTGTCATCTTTGATACTTTGAATAGACTGGTCATTCTGCTACTATTAGAATAAAAGAACATCAAGATTTTATATAAGATTTTTGGATTCTTAAGGTTCAGACCTCTGCTTCTCAGGTCATCAACACTACACACAGAGTTCACTGGAACCATACCAAGATGCTACACTACAGTAGGTTTAAATTCGATTGTCTATTTTTTGAAATGTTTGAAGCCTTACGCCGCCATCCTAATCTTAATCAGACAACCTGTATGTCTATTTCTAAGTTTTGGGAAGTGAATGCTGTTAATTGTTTATATTTTTATTCATTATTTTAAAATTAATTAATTATAAATCTATTCCCATGTCTTCTGTGAACTCTAATAGTGTTTCTTCCTACTGGACAGCTGCAACCAGGACACGTGATATCATATGCATGCTGTATGACTTGCTCTTGTATTCAGAATTAAATGTTGTTACCAATTTTTTTGTCTTCTCCCTGAAAGAAGCTCATGATATATTGAGTGAAATATACAGGGGCAATAAATTATATTTTGTTTTCTCTTACATGTGTGAAGCCATTATTCAAAAAAAATATAGAATTCCTATTTCTATAGAAATATAGAATATAAATAGACAAAAAAACTGCATACCACCCTCCCTCCCACACCTGACATACAAGACCCATCCACTAGTTGGTACATATGAAAAGATAATAGTTCTTCATAAATGTAATCTTCATGCTTTTTTTTCAAATGATACATCCAGCTAGTGACCTCTATATGTTCTTCAAAGGATCAGCCTCATCCTCTTGCAAATCCCAGATTGTATAAGGTTTATTGTACCTGCAACTTAGCCTACTTTTTTATATGACCAGTAGATCCTTAACATCCTCCTTGGAGAACATAAAAACTACATCTATATAGCAAGTCATACTTTATTCACACAGGATTAAATGAAAGAAGGCAACTATGCTACACAGAAGTTGTTAGAGATCTGAGAGACTATTTTGAGAATATGCCATGAAACACCCCCCCCCCCAACCTCAGTAAGTATGGTAGCATTAATTTGCCTAAGATCTAGAAGACAGTCATTCTAAGACCACATTTAGCTTGACTTCTTTATCTGTCTCTCCCCCCCCCCAACCTTCAGAGATTACCTTGAAAGAAACATTAGTTCATGTCAGTTAAATTTAAATTAGATTGTTTCTGCAACAATCTAATTATGTGTCTTATCTCAGTTGTAATTTGTGCACCGAAGCAGCTGGTTCAAAATCTAACAATATTTTGCTGGATTAATAACCCAATTTATTTTGTTCTTCTAGTGTTCTTTATACCATAAAGCACTATTAACTTATTTACAAGTTTTCTACAGTCTCAATCTTATATACTTCCATATAATCTTCAATTAAATATCTTTTCTATCTCTTAATCAGATAAAGTCAACATGCTATAGTAACCAATTTTTACAACTATTGTGATGCAAATACACTGCTGGGAAAGAAGTCAATGGACACTCCCATTGGCAAGGAGCATCATGCCATGTAACAAATCATGTTTGGAGCTGGAATAAATTGGAGGAACATAATGTTCCTGGCTACAAGAAGGGAAATGACAGAGTTTGAAAGAGGTGTTGTGATAAAATGCCATGTTGCAGGCCTATCTGTCTGGCAAATTGTTAATAAATTGGATCATCCAAGTTAACAGTCAGTGATACCATACTGAGATGGAAGTGCAGGGATTCCACTACAAGTGCTACCCACAGTAGATGCTCACCAAACATATAAAAACCATCATTCGTTGGCTGACTGACAAGTTGAATGCAAAGTTCCATGCATCAACTGGAACACGAATCCACACAAAAACATTCAGAACAGAGGCTCACAACATGGATAGGACTGCAATATGCAAATTCCACATTACCCAACCCAACAAGCAGCATCGTCTTCAGTGGTGCAAAAGAGCATATATAATGGGACATGGAAGTTTGGAAAGCTGTGTTATGGAGCAACGAACCATGCTACACTCTCTACAGAGCACGAGCACATGGACAAGTGTAGGTGTGGTGGATGCCCGGTGAAAATCTCTCACCATGGAATGAATAATCCCAACTATGAAATTCAGGTGACTGTGTATTGGTATGGTCCTATTTTTCCTGGTTTGGCTTTGGACTTCTGTTTGTGGTGTCACCAACAATAAACTTCAACTGGTATCTAAAGATTCTGGACAATGCAATGCTTCCCACTTTATGACATTTCTAAAGAACTGGCTATTGTCTCTTTCAGCAAGACAATGCACCATGTCATAAGGCTGCTGTAACTGCATGTATTGTGGACATGTCACCACACTTGACTGGTCTCTACAGAACTCTGACCTTAACCCTACTGAACATCTGTAGGATGAACTGAAGCATCAGGTGAGGTCAAGGGGGACATCCCTCCCACAACAGTCCAGGGGCTCATTACATTCATATAGGAAGAATATTCCAAAATTCCCATTGATCACTAGCATATGCTGGTGGAAAGCATTCCCTATAGGATTGCTGCAATCATCACAGCAAAAGGAGGTCCTATATCTTTACTTGACATCTATTAAAAATCTGGATGACCAAAGTTGTGAGTCATAATTTAATTGGCTACACAAGAGACTTATATAAAAGGTATCATTAACTATCTTTCTCCTACTGAAACTTCTTATAATTAAATCTATAATCTTCTGAGCTATACCTTGGTTAATCAACATAACTTTACACTTAAACTCACTCTCAACTGAAATATCCAAATTCTTATATTCTTCAACTCTTTAGCCTGCTCACTGAACTTCTAATACTAACTTACTGCCAAATAGCATAAACTTACATTTAATCAACCTAAATTTTAATCCTCAGTTCTCTATAGTAAAGAACAGCAACCATCTGAATAAGAGAATAGTGAACCTAATTTCATATAATTGACAACAGAGATATTTTATTCTGAATATCTCAATTTAAGTCATTAATGAATATAGTAAACAAGGGATCTGACAGAGAACTTCATTCTTGACTAAGTCTCCTAAACATTACAATTTCCTAATCATGTAAGTTATGTCACTACCCATCTGGTATATTTTAATCAACAATTTCTTATTGAAACCCCATCAAAAGACTTATTTAAATCTTTACAAATATCATAGCAATTACTATAATTTTCTTCAGTTGACAATGTTCATCACTTATAATCACTCTCCCCCTGCTCAAATAAACAAACAATCTCAAGAATACTGTGGAATTGCTCTATAGGTCAGTCTATACCAGTACCCTAACAAAACAGTAGGACAAAATATATTCACAATGTGCATGTTTAGATGTCATCTAATAAAAACTTTATTTGACTGAATGATACCAAGGCAACACGATTTTTGAGAATCTTGTTCTAGAATAATGAATTTTTGGCCTCAACTACAAAGAAAGTCAGCATCTATTTGGAAAAACATAAGCAATAAATCAAATGCTATAATTATGGACAGTCAGGTCTAGCAAAACTATGCCATAAACACTATTATGCTATGCTGCAGCAAGAATAAAAATGATTTTTTTTTTTTGAAGAGTTTGCTGCTGCTCTTAATAACCAGACTAACCTAAATAAATATGAATGTATGAAACTTCTCAAGATATGAGAAACTAATATCTTAGATTGCTGGCTTAACAACCAAGGATTTTCTATTAGTGAGCAAAGAAGACCCTTCTTGAGAATTAAGGCTCATCAGTTCCACTTTATTTTGTGTCACCTGTATGCAAGTTGGTTTTATATTCATCCCACCAGTGTCTATGACAGAGAATAAATATTAAAATCATTAAACTGTGTTTAACTCATTCCTTCATGCTGTCTTCATTTATTACACTATCAATATGAATTTCAACTTGCACTTAAGCGAAACGCATACTAACTAAGGTGCACCAAGGAAAGGTGAAGATCAGATATGAAGGCAGAAGTAACTTTCTAGTCCCTGGATTGCCAACCTGTGGGTTTCCAAGTATTTTCTGGGAAGGGTAGGCGGTATTTTTAGGTGCAATTATTTTTATAGGAAATTTCACCACGAAGATTTTCAACACTTATTTATATGGCTACACTGCAATATTCTACTAGTGGTTGTAACACTGATATTTGATAAATGAAGGGAAGTGACTAAGGTCCACCGCAGCAGATACTTAAAAACTGTCAAAGGCCTGCCATGTTTATACATATTAAACATTTTATATTATTTTAATTATTTGCTATGGTGAACTTTTAATATTTTTTTTGTCAAATTTCTGCCACAGTGAACCTCGATTCGCTCCCTAAAAATAAAATATACAAATGCAGTGTTATCATTAGAATAAAATACTATGTTACAAATAGTAAACAGTCATATCCAAATATCACCATGCTTGCCTTTCGAGTTTTACTTCTATTTGCCTCTACATACCTGTGAGAGAGAGTGGATTTTCAATGCTTCTTCATATCAAAACAAAGGCAAGAAACAGACTGAATGTTGAGAACAACATTTGGTTAGCTTAAACAATTGTGAATTTCGAACCTGGTTGCCCAGATGCAAGTACAACCATCACATTAAATTTTAGGCTAGAATTATATTCTGAAAAATCTATTTTTAATGTGTTTTCTTTACCCTATTAAAAATGCCTTTTTATGTAAATGTGGCAGGGTGTTGCAGGTTACTTGGTTATTATAAAAGGGGGTTGCAACTCAAAAAAGATTGGGAAACACTGCTCTAGTCAGTGGTGGCCTCCTCATAGCTATTTCAGCTCAATCCTTAAGCAATTCTTCCTCAACACCTCCACTTCCTCTAATAAAAATGATTTTTCCACAGTATGCCATATTAGCCTGGTTGTTCCTTTACTTAGGCACACTCTGCATTGACAATTCTATATGGCACATGCAGAGAGACTAATGAATTTCACATAACTGCCTTCTGCTGATTTATGTGCTATTAAGAAAAATTCTGGGCAATAAAAAATTTTCCATGTGGAGAGAATGTTGCACTAGGTTGCCTTCTATTCACAGCATTTGAATCTGCTATGCTTCACAATACTCCACTTTCACAATGATAATTCTGTGCACTGTTGCTAATGCTCCATGGTAATCCTCATAGATTATCCACCAATCCTCTGCATTATAATATAGAATATAGGGAAAGTTTAAAAGAAACTTTTAATCATCCCACCTTTTCACAATTAAATCTTTTAATTCTATATCCAACTTCCAACCAGTTGAATGAAAGAAAAGTGACCAGTAAGCTTACATGTAAGTTAGTCATTGCTGCTTTAAATAATTTCACAGAAAGTAGTAAGAAACTGAGATTGGTGATGAGATGACTGTTCCTGGAAAGAATATTCTCTAAGTGCAGTTGGTCATACTAATTTGTTATTGCACTTCACTGACCTCTCCAAATGAGTTTGCTTTTGATTAATGCATACAAAACTAACCAATAATTCTCCCCACATTATAGCATTAAATTAAGTTGTTTAGAACCAAACCAAAAAAGTCAAATCTATGAGATGAATATATCCGCTTGATAACTCGTGTGCATGTTCCTAGTCAGTTTGTTTTGCAAGTATAAAAAAACTTTGCATTTTCTGCAGGGGGAAAAAACCCTGATATCAGCTCAACATGATACTAGCTAACTCAGGTGTGAATTTATAAGTATCCTAGAATTATTCAAATTGAGGAAATTCTAACTAATCATTACACCAGGATTTGAATGCACCTATCAAACTATTGTTACTAATATAGTGCCAAGTTATTAATAGTTTCAAGGGTCCTCACTTAAAATGATCATTATGTATGATGTTGTCACTGAAAAAAAAATATATATATATAAAATGCTCAGCTTTAGTATTCATATTTATACTTAAATGTATGTACTTTTCTAAATTAAAGGCCCAAAATCAATATTTACTTTTTTTCTTTTTTTTTTGCACTTTAAGGCTATTATATATTAATGATGTATAGTACAGAATCATAAGATTTAGAAACAGGAAATCTGAGGATAACATTTGCGGTAACAAGGTACGTAAATGTTCAAAATAAAAAAGATAAAAAAAAGTAGCTGTCTTCATTCTAATCAAAGTAGTCTGTGACTGACTTTTTTGATGGCTACATTTTTCTATATATAATCTACTTTAATATCACTCCATGTACCTAGAGAAAAGTTTATGAGCAAAAGGCGTATCCATCATAATGCATTCATTTCACTGAAATTCTTGACATTTGTGTGTATCTGTTCCCATATTACCAGGTATGATTATCTTTACCAGAGGACTGCAACACTGCACCTGATGCAGACTCAGTCTATGCCTAGAAGACTGAATGAAGTAAGTATAAGTAAATGACTACATAAGTTTAAAAAATTTTAATAAAACTAAAATATGTTTATGGTTTTCACTCAAACAGATGAAATTGCAAATTTAGTTAAAAACAGGTAGTTGGTTCAAATGAATAACATATTACCTAAAGAACAACACTATATTCACTTAAAAATCCAGTAACATGTTAAAACCAACCTTGTTGCTTAATGTTTCCAATATCAAATCATCCAACCACACATTGACAATTGTTTCAGAAATAAGAAGTATAACTCATATCAAAGGATGAATGAATGAAGATGATTAAATTATGTACTGATAGGAACTAGAAAAGGAAAATTTCTTTTCAAAAATTAGAAAAACTAATTCCTAGTTTACAACTCAGAAATAAATCTAAATTTTGGTAATAATTTAGTAGGAAGCTGGTGTAAATTAACCTAATAATGTAAAGGGGGGAAAAAGTTAACTTAGAGTTATTTATTAAATATTTTATGGAGTGCATCTCATTGAATTTTTTTTTTTTTTTTTTTTTTTTACAAACAGCCTATTAATGATAAAAATTATAAAAAAAAAAAAAAAAAGAGAGAGAGAAATATCAAATATTTTAAATGAAGGTAATTATTCAATCTCAATTTGACAACTATCAAATTAAGATATGAAGTGAAAGAATACACTTTGAGACAAACAAACCAACTAGAAATTTACTGTAATCATTGGAATAATATCAAATGGCCTTAGTTACATAAACTACGCACAAATTCTCTTTTTCATGTTTAAAAAGTCAAAAATAAATATTTATACTAAACAGATATGTCCACTTTTTGAAAAATGATCCCTTCGTATTTAAGATTTTTTTAAAGCAACAGCATAAAACTGTCAAATTTCAATCCACATGCTGTTTGGTCACAAAGGATTATAGATAAATTTGGGAAACTAATATAAGCTGTCTCATGATTAATACTAAGATAAAATTCATTATTCATTCACCTGACATTTTCAGTTTTACTGATGTTGGAAATGAATGGCTTTGCACAAGCAAATGACAATGTTATATCATGAATACTGCACAATATTCACATAAAAATTTTAAATTCATTCTTAAAAGTTAATAAAATCAGGGATATGGTTGATGAGTGCATGAATGTATTTTCCCTAGTGTGAAGGTGAAACTGTTAAAATGCAATGTGTGTGTGCGTGGGGGGGGGGGGGATTCATAATTCTCTCAGATATAATGATTTAAAATGTGACAAGATATTAAAGTTACTAGAAGCAGGCAAAATATAAGAGCGAAAGAATAATCCTTATAAGTTTATTGCTAAGATATAACAGGAGTGAATGAATTCAGAAAAATGCCTTATGTATTGCAAATGAGTCAATATGTATGGTATATGAGAGTGATGGTAAGATGCATGTAGTGAATCTGATGGATGATCAGATTCACTACATGCATTCTATATATGAGTGATGGAATATATAGATCCGCTTTTATGGTATGAAATGTGCCAGGCCATAAAAGAAAGGTGATAGATGCATATTTTTCAACAGGTTTGTCAAATGACAGACCACAGTATACAACCAGAATAAAACAGTTTAACTAGTTTGCATGATTTCTAATGCAACTGTGGTTTATTTTTTACCCAATATCTAAGTTTGCCATCAAAAATAATGTACATGTATTTTAATAAACCATCAATGTGCCCAGATAAAGGCAAGTCAACAAAGAAGACAGCTCAATGATCTAAGCATTAGGATGAAAATTCAGTATTGAATGCTATAAAACTGTAAAATATGCCTAGAATGAATTCAATCCAATGGGAGTTTGAGAGAAACTCTGCTTGTAATTAATTTAACTTGTTTAGACAGCAAATCAGCTGGTTCTAAAAATTTCTACTAAAGATATAAACGAATTGCTGAACTCGCATGAAAAGGAGTCAACTACTGAATAACTTATTATTGGTTACAAAAATGGTTATTGAAGAACCTAATCCTACCTGTACTTTTACATTATAAAATTACAGACTTTTTGAAAAAAAAATCGAAATATCTGAAAACTAAAGTTAGCACTTAGCAATGCCATTAATGTTACAGCAAAATTTATCAAGAAAAGACTCAAGTTTAGATGAAAAACTACATGCAGATTTTTATTTTAAGGAATTCAAAATAGTAAATCCTGTAACATTTTCACTTTTGCATGATAAATGTGTTTATTATTTCATTATTTAAGTATCATTTGTTGGGGGATCATAATTCAAAACTATATTTCCACAAACATAACCTTGATTCATGATAAGCTATGGGAATTTAAGGTTCAAGTTACAATAATATGCTTAATGGTTTTCCAGGAGCCAATTAGGTTTAAAAAGCAGAGGGTCTATACTGTATATGAATGGATTTGGAATCAGATGTCTGGAGAGAAGAAAAATAATCTGTTCAGTGAAAGTGTAGAAATACAAAATCAGATAAATTGAAGCTCCAGGGAGAGGAGGGTAAGCATGTGTGGGCACCTGTGTGAGTATGAGAAAAAATATAAAGAGAAATATCAGCAAGCTCATGAGCAATTCAATAGTATAGGAAAGAGACATAACCAGCATAAGGAACACAAATCTGATTATAATAGGAAATTAGCCAAGGAGGCCAGAGGAAATTAAGTTCTTCCACTATGTAGCAAGTAAAAGTAAGAATGCTTATGGAAGGATAACTTTAATGAATACAGCTTTCAGGGAGATGAAAGAACAGAAGAAATAATTTGATAACTAAGTGATACATTTGTGAAGGTATACTACCCATATCAACTGAAAGTGCATTATCCAAATGAAATACAGAAAATGAGACAGTGAATATTCCAATATTACATTAGAGAGGGTGAACTGGAGGTGCTTAGGATATTAAGAAATCTCAATGTGAATACAGCCTATGGGATTGGATGGAATAGCAGCCAGTCTGTGTGTTACAAGAAAGTGCATACAAAATGATGGTACCTTTAGAAGGACTGTTTAAGTCTCAGAGCCCCAAAGAAGTGAAAAAAAAAAAAAAAAGCACAAAACAGTTTTCTTACATAAAGGAGACTTCAAGGCAGAGGTAGCAAATTATAAATCATCAATAACTTAGGTGTGGAGAGTTAAGGTATTGGAAAAGTTGGTTAATAGTAAAATTCAGTATTGGGTGTAAATACATATGATGCTTGGAAGGGGAGAAAGAACATAGATTATGACAACAGCTTTGCTTTGCTTTATGAAGCAAAGTTGTCATAATTTGTGCAATTTCTGTGATAAAGTGACAGTTCTAAGTTGGATATGAGGAATGGCTCCATTTATATCTAGGCTTTGCAAAGACAGTTTTCATGTTAAGCTCATGCATGAGTGGTTGTTGGTCAACCTATAGTACATTAGGTGGGGAAGTTAGCAGAAAACCACAGAAAACTGCATTGTACAAAGCAAGGGAATAGATATGAGACTGATGACAAAAAGAGGGAGGCTGACTGACTTCAGAAAGTAATATATGATGGAGATGAATCAATGTGCTTAAGGGCTCTGTACTTGGACCTCTGCTGTTGAATTTATACACTGATACTGAGAATGATTTGAAAGGAACGTCCAACTGTTTGCTGATAATGCTATATTAAGGAGCACATAAGCAATTAATAAAAGTAATGTAAGAGATCCTTTCTTTTAGTGTTGTACGGTGATCAGCATTCATTTTAGAAATTATGGACTTTACAACTGTGTTATAAATAACTCTTAATTTCCCGACGTTTCGATCTTCATATTAAGATCATCATCTGGAGCATATACAAATATACAGAACAAGCTGAGTTACATTACATACAGTAAGCTAGAGAAACAATGATTTGATCACAGGTTATTCTACTGGCATGACCTCTAGTGAAAAAAAAAAAAAAAAAAATGCAAATTAATTAATTATTTAGAAACTACATCAAGCTAAATTCTCTTTATGATAACATGAGCAAACATTCTTTCTTATAGATAGTTTTCTTTCAGTAACATTGATGTCCTATTTTTAGCATTACAATTGTTATTTTTGATTTAGGATCCTGGATTATATACAACAAGCCACGGCAAGAACAGGTGTTGGATTGACTGACTGGCTTCAAGTTGGAAAAGGAGTTAGGCAAGGATGTTTACTTTCTCCTCACTTGTTTAGTATATATGCAGAGGACATCATGCATGAAGCATTGGATGAGCTCAGGACAGGAATTAGGATAGGAGGTAGATTGATCAGTAATCTGAGGTATGCTGATGACATGGAAGAACTAGGACTAATTCTTGACAAAGTTAACAAGATCAGTAATAACAGAGGACTTCAACTCAATCCTAGCAAGACAAAGATTATGGTTCTCAAAGGAAATACAAACAGAGAAGTTCTTGAGAAACAAGTGTACCTTAATGGAGAAAGAATTGAGGAAGTCAGCAAGTTTGAGTACCTGGGATCCATTATTAATGTGAAGAATTACTGTTCAGAAGACATCAGAAAAAGGTTAGGAATTGCTAAAACAACAGTCAGAGACCTGTCTAAAATCTGGAAGGATGGATCTATCTCCATGGAAAAAAGTTGAGGATTTTGGATGCAGTTGTTTTTCCAACAGTAACTTATGGATGCGAGACTTGGAACATAAAGAAGTCAGATAAGAAACGGATATCTGCTTTTGAGATGTGGTGTTACAGAAGGCTGTTGAGGATATCATATACTGAAAGGCATACAAATGAATGTGTTAGAAAAGATCAGCAGAACTTTAAGGCTTCTTAAGGATATTGACAAAAGAAAGTTAAAATATTTTGGACATATAGAAAGGATGAAAGGGGGACTTCTCAGAACAGTAATAGAAGGTAAAGTTCCTGGAAAAAGAGGCAGGGATAGACCATCAATGAGATGGATGGGTGGCGTGTGTGGAGTGACTGATCTTCAGAGTTGAGGCCGCCAGAAAAGCAAACAACAGGACTACATGGCGAGGCCTGGTGTGGCACATCATCGAGCATCAGAGTGACAATACGGCATCTGTAGATGCCAAGGAAGTGAAGAAGAACATTATATACAGTCCTGTTTATAGTTACTCTTAGAGAGGAAGCTTCCGTGGGTCGAATATGTGCCTTCCATATGTTTGGGATTTTTAGACCATCATTATTGTTCAGATTGGGGTGGTTGATAATAATCTCACAGGCTTCCTTAAATTTGCATTCATACCATGTTTTGGTGTGATGTAAACGACTGGTGCTTTTCCAATCAATTCTATGTAAGGTGTTCAGGGCATGATCAGAAAGGCCAGCTTCACCATAGTTATATTTAATGTGTCGTTTATGTTCTTTTTGTCTAATGTAAGAGATCCTGCAGGATGATTTAAATAGACTGACAGTTTGACCACAGGATAAGTGTCTATTCTACAGGTACTTCCATGGGCATTGCTCCAGTGAATTCACAATCATCATTACTCCACTTTTTGTTGCACCTGTTAATACAAGGGCAACAGCTTCCCAGCATCCCTTTAATGTGCAACTGCAAGCACACCGAAGTTGCTTCTCTTCTTTCTCTTTTATTCCTTTCACCTCTGTCCTCTAGAACAACCTTCCTCATGAAGTACTCCTAAACAACTACAATCTGCAACATCAAGAAATTTCTATCTTGGTTTTCATCTGCATTCCTACAGCACTGATGTTTATATAGATCTCTCGTGTATGGGATCAATATTAAAAAAAAATAATAATAAAATTAAGAATCAGGCTAAACCAGTGAATGCAAGGAGATATTTCAATGCATTTATATTAATGCAAGAGGTATCAAGAACAAGGAAAAGTAATTTTTGCATTGGTCAGCTTGAACGGACCAAAAATTATTAATATTAGTGATATAAGAAGGGACAGAATATAACGAATACTGTATTTTCAGTGAGAGCAAGGAGAGAACACAACTGGGGAAGAGTACTGCTAATGACAATAGAACTGCAACTAGTAAAAGTGGAAATTCAGCAGTAAGGTAGAGTTGAGAGAGAGAGAGAGAGAGAATGTATTTGAAGCTATTTGCTGAGATAAAAGCCATTAAGTCAAAATTCAGTGGTGAAGATTACAACTGCAAATTCAGATGAATCAGCTTGTGGTAATTTTGTGTAACTGACAATTTATAGAAGACTTAGACTATGGAGAGATACTGGAAAGAGAAAGGACATGGGGAAGAGCAATTACTGAGAAATAATTACCTAAAACAACATGTGATGGAAGATATCTATAGCTTAAAACTATTGGATTTGGTAGCAGCGTCAGAGAATTTGTACTTAATCAAAGTGATCTGGAGGGGAGGGGCAGTAAGCATTATGGAATTTTAAATTAAGATGGGAATATATATAGACTGCAAAGTTGGGGATGGAAATAGTTTGAAGTTTGTAGTTCCAAGGCATAAAAAATTACAAGAGAAGGGTGTTTGTACTGCATGGAAAATAGTCAAGGACTATTTTTAAGCAACAACAAAAATAAATAAAAAAATAAAAAATAGTAGTATTACATTGCACATCCAGGATCAGGGCCGGCTCTACCGACAGTGCAAGACGTGCATTTGCACGGGGCAGCAAAGTTGGCATGAACTATACAAAAAATAAGGGAGAAGGGGCGGCAAAATATGCTACTGCACGGGGCAGCCCTGTCCAGGATTAAGAGGAAAAATCAGCTGGGTTATGGTTGAACAGCGTCATTAAAAGAAGACTGAAAAACATAATAGTGGAGGATAATCAGTAGGCTAATGAGTGGTACCAAAGCATGAGGCAAGAAGGATGACCATGGAAAGGCAAAACAGATTAACAGAAGAAATTAGTACATCAGCTAATAGTAATCTCCAAGTTCTTTTGCTATGCAGTGAATAAAAGGAAGAATGATTATAGAAGGATAACTTTATTGAATGATAATGGTAGGGAGACGACAGAAACAGACAATATCGTTGAAATACTAAGTAATCACTTCGTGGGTGTATCATCCAGATGAGATAATTAAGTGCCTGATGTGACAGGGATTGATATGAGAATAGAGGTAGATGAACTGGAGATGTTCAGAATATTAAAAAATCTTGACGTGAATACAGTTCGACGACTGGATGATTGCTACTTCTGTCTTGGGGCACCAAGACAGAAGTAGCAAATTATGGATCAATTCATATTTAATGAGAGGTTGTTAAGATTTCTGAATTCTTAACACAGAATTCAGAAATGAACACTGAAATATGATTCTCTGCAGAGGATCTGTTGATTTTCTGTACTGCAAAGAGGAGAAGTTTTGTCTTAGTAATTTACTCACTTCTATGATAAAGTGACAGCTGAATTTGATGAGAGAAATGGCTATGACAAGATAATGCAGGCATATGTAGTAAAGGCATATGATAGGACATTGCATGGAACCCTATTACGTAAGTTGAAGCAAATGGAGATGGACATGACACTGGTGAGATAAATGATGGTGGAGTTGAAACTGCATCACAGAGCTCTGTACTTGGGCCACAGCTATTTAATTTGTATATTAAGGATATTATGAATGATTTCAGGGGAAATATTCAATTGCTTGCTAATGATGCTAAACTAAGTGAAGATAATGTAGAGATCCTGCATGATCTAAATAGTTAGAGCAAGATGATGATGTCAATTAATGTGTCAAGTTACAGATTATGAGATGAAAAAATTACAAGCTGTGTATTATGCATATGGAACTGGGAGTGCAGGAATTTAGGGGATGGTGGACAGAGATAAAGGAAGTTCATAGGCTATATTGCAAAATCAACTAAACAGCTGAAGAGTTACTTGGATGTTAAACACACTAAAAAGTACAGGCAGGTAAGGAAATTATTATCCCTCTGTTTTGGGAATGGAAGAGTGGTAGAGAAGAATCAAGTAACCAAGGTATACAGTCATAAGAAATTTTCACTATGAGGAGAGATTGAAGGTATATTAGCTAAAAACTTTAATGCCAAGACAGAAAAGAGGGGAAATGATAGAAATGTGTAAGTTGCTAAAGGGATTTTACTGGATTGATACAGAAGAAATTTACTACATGACAAAAAGGAAAGCACGAGGGGGGGGCACCCCTGAAGGTTGTGTAGAGAGTAGTTACTAAGAAACAGATTTGTTGCTTACAAAGTGATTGGTGGAATGAATTCACAGAGGCCTCTGTCAACCCATTCCAGTCATCGTCAACCAACTCATACCAAACCAATGAATAAGTTATGGGCATTGTGTCAATAATTTCTGGCCTAGTGGTTAGCATACCCACTCTAACCAACAGGCTATGGGCTCGAATCCTACCATGAGTATGGATATTAGTGATTTGTTTCAATAATGAAATACCGTGACTAGACATATTTAAATAATTATAATACCTGATAAAAACTCAAGTAGTATATTTTATTAGTGTAGAATTTTTGCCTTAGTATCATAGGCATCTTCAGTACAAGAACACAAAGGCAACTGAACATTAACAGACAATTCTAAAAAAGCACCACCTAAGTAACTAATGTAAGTTAACTAAAAAAGGTCAGTAAATTTCCTAACATATTAAAAAAATGACATATATTTAGACAAAATAAAGTTAGAAAAGATTAGTTGAGTGTATGTTTTCATGTAACTTGATGCATGTTTTCACACCAGTACAAAGATTAGTTGATTTAAAAAGTACTATCTCCCACAAAAAAGATACACTGAGACCATTGGATCTGTTAGGAAAGTGAAGTAAAGTTTCACATGATTCTTTATAAAGCCGTTCCATGACAAACCAACTTTTATGAAGAACTCTTGTCTTGTTCTAATGAACTATGTCTTGTGCTGACAGCATGCTCTGCAAGTCCAGACTCAAGGTATTGAATATAAGACTTGTGTTCTTCCAGCAGAATAAAAGCATATCTTCTTGTATGCCCAAAATAAGACAACCCACAAGAGCAAGGAATCTGGTAGACACCTGGATAATTGAGATGTGGAAGCTTGTCCTTAGAAGTGAGAAATGTGGAGATTTTTCTGATGGGATGAAAGGCAACAAAAATATTCAGTGGTTTTAAAACTTCTGCTGTGCATTCATTAATGCCTTGCACATAAAGGTAAGAATATGAGAAATCACCATCCCAGTCTAAGGATGGAAGTATTAAAACATTGGCTAATCAGGCTTACTCCTTATGTCTTTAGATGAACTGTTACAGAAAAAATAACATATTAATTCCACCTTTTTATCTAATGGATTTAAGAATTCTTTCATCAAAAGAGCTTGTAACAGTTATGGTATCTCTACCTCTTGAAATTATATTATTATTAAAAGAGACCTCCAGGGAGTTAGGGAATCATCGAGGGAGGCCACATACTACAGGCACCAGTTATCATACTTATTCTTGAATTCATTCACACTGCTTGCACTCACAACATCCAATGGCAATCCATTCCAATCACGCACCACCCTATGTGAGAAAAATCTAGCCCTCTTCCCCTTCTTAGCAGCATTCATTCATTCTCAGTTTTCAAGGATGTCCTCGTCCTTTCCCCACCCTCCATAAATTGAAAAATTCCATCGAAATCCTGTATGACCTTTCAGAAGTTCAATCATATCACCCTTCTTTCTTCTGTTTGCTAGTGTCTGCAGTCTACAAATTCTCGACCTGTCTTCATAATCAGCATTCCACAATTCTGATATCATTTTGAACACTCTCCTTTGCACTCTCTCCACTATATCAGAATCACAATAGAAACCAGGAGACCAGACCTGTGCCACAATAGTCCAAGTAAGGTCTTATCATAGGCCTTGTAAAGAGGCAAAATGACATCCTTATCTTTACATGTGAACGTTCGTTTCAACTTTGCAATTATCTTTTGAGTTGTATTTGCAGTCTTTACCACATGGCCCCTAAACTTCAACTTCCAATCTATTAACACTCCAAGATCCCTAGCCTCAGTTTCTTCTAGCCTAATCCCACCAATATAATATGACATTGGATATCTAATCATGCCGAAGTGAATGACTTTACATTTACTGACATTGAACTGACACCCATTTTCCCATGCCCACAATTACAGCCTATTCAAATCATTCTGCAAAGACTGCATATCAGCAGCATTCCTGATTACCCTACCTATCCTTGCATCATCAGCAAATAACTGTATGTCGCTTGTCAAATCCTTCCCATTATCATTAATGTACAGATTGAATAACAGTGGACCAAGCACTAATCCTTGTGGTACACCACTGGTTACATTAAATCTAACAGACTCACATCCACCTGTATACTACTTTTTAATATCTATCAGTCACCCATCCTCTTATCCACACTAATATTCCATAATCCAAACCCATATTCTCCAATTTACGCAACAGTCTACCATGCTGTATTCTGTAAAAAGCGTTAGCAAAATTCAAAAGTATCATGGTGTATCCATTGTCTAGTTCAATGGTAACATTGTTATAAAATGTGCACAAGTTGCTAAAACATGACCTTCCCTAAGCAAATCAATGTTGTTCATTGCAAAGTAGAGATTCACTGTCAACCCATTTTCGAATGTAAGCCCTAACTAATTTTTCCAAAATCTTCACCACCACTCCTGAGATACTAATTGGTCGATAGTTGGATACATCAGTCTTTGCGCCACCTTGTGCAATGGAATTGCATACATTCTTTCCATTCCTGCAGAATCTTCCCTGTTCTGAGACTCATATTAAACAGCCAGGTCAAAGGAATAGCCAGTTCAGCTGAACACTGTTTTAGCACCCATGCTGATATCCCATCAGTTTCTATTGCTGAATTCTTATTCAGTTTGTGCAACATCTCTAATACCTCCTCTTCATACACGTAGGTTTCTTCATTCATTGAAGAAGTAGCAGTGAGCTCAATGTTGCATACACCAGGTTGACTGCTTTTAACAAAATGGGCATTCATTAGTTGAACAACCCTCATGCCATCTGCATTTAGAAAAGCTATTCTTAGAACAGAGAGCCAGTTTCTTTTCATACTCAGACTTTGCTTTCTGTACAACAGTTGTGACTATTCTAGCCTACTGCTTATAATTTTCATAACAGACATCATCCTTATGTACACAGCATTCCTTTCACAACATCCTTTTCTTATGAATCTCTTGCTTAATAACACTACACAACCATTTGACTCCTACCCTATTTATTCTTCGAAATCTCAGGACACATTCTGATATTGTATCATTAAGTATTGCTTAAATGCTTCCCATGCACTGTTAATATTCTTCCCATCCAGTAACCAATCTCATTCCATTGAACTCAGTATACTCCTCAGATGGTCATAATTTTCTGCTTTGTAGTTCAGCATGTAACTTTTGAATAAATTTAGTCACTTCCCAAGTGAGTGCATGATCACTATCACTAACTGGCAGCAGAACAGTTATGTCTTTAACTGAAATGCCCTCTGACACTAATCAAATCTAACACACTTTGACCTAAAGTTGCTTCTGTCACATGCTGCTTGAGAAAGTTGTCCTGCAACAGCTCAATAAATTCATTTTCATTCTTCTCATGAGATTCTACTGTTACTAATCAATATTTGGATAATTAAAGTCTCCCATTATGATTACTCTTTTCATGCTCATTGTTTCTATTTGGTGATGTATTTCTTCATCACTAGCAACTAATCAACCAGGTCTATAACAACACCTCACTATGTAATTGACCTTGTTAGATTCCACCTCACACCAGACAGCTTCCAACTCACTGCCACATGAAATACTGTTAGTAGTAGTACTACAATCGTAGGTCTCAACTCTAACTGGATTCAAGTCATCCGATATCATTAGTACCACACCCCTCCTCTCCTATCCTTCCTAAAAATACAGTACCCTTTACACTCGATACCAGCTAGTATGAGTGATTCTAATAGCAAGGTCTCACGAATGCCTACAATCTGAGGTCTCAACACATTGACCAAGGCAACAAATTCCACCCTTTTGTTTCTGATACTAATATGTATAATATGCAGGTAGATGATAATAATCTACTTGCATGTTCTTTTGTATACTCTTGTCTGAATGACACAGTTTGATAACTTCCAGATCTCGATTCTTCTCTAGTGCCTTATACATGTAGGCATCTTTACAAACATTTGATGGGTCCAAATTGGATCAAACAGAAGAAATAACTTATTCCTATCCCTTATGTGCAAGGCATTAGTGAATGCATAGCGAAAGTGTTAAATTCGCTGAATATTTTTGGTGCCTTTTGCCCCATCAGAACAATCTCAACCTTTCTTGCTTCTCATAAGGACAAGCTTCCACATCTCTATTATCCAAGCATCTAACAGATTCCTTGCTCTTGTGGGTTATCTTATTTCAGACAAACAGGAAAATCTGCTTTTATTTGACTAGAAGAACACAAGTCTTATATTCAATACCTTGAGTGTGAACAGTCTGGACTTGCAGAGCATGCTATTAAACACTAGACAGAGTTCATTGGAACATGACAAGAGTTCTTCATAAAAGTTGGAACAGCTTTATAAAGACTCATGTGAAACTTTACTTCACTCTCCTAACTTAAATAGATCTGATGATCTATGTCTAACTCTTTGTGGGCAATAATACTTTTTAAATCAGCTAATCTTTCCTAACTTTGTCTAAATAAATAAATATAAACATACATATATATATATATATACACACATACACACACACAGTTTTTTTGTTTTGTTTTTAAAGTTAGGAATTTTACTATCTTTTTAGTTGTTACATTAGTTACTTAGGTGGCACTTTTTTTAGAATTGTCTCTTAATGTTCAATTGCCTTTATGTGTTCTTGTAATGAAGATGCCTATGATACATAGGCAAAAATTGTACACTAATAAAATATATTACGCGAGTTTTTATCTGTTATTATAATTAATTAAATATTCGTGACTGTCACTAATTGGGAAATTAATTTCATTGCCCAGTGTGGCCCCATTCACTGGAAGTCTAAAATGGCTTGAAAAAGTTCCATTCTCTCTCTCTCTCGATCAGGATTTCCAGACAATGGATAAATGAATAAATAAATAAATAAATAAATAAATAAATATATATATATATATACACACACACACACACACACACACACACACACATACACACCGTCACGTTGTACCATCATTTCTATCTTTTGGTTGAGAAATCATGGGAATATAACAAAGATCTGTATTTAAGTTTTGTAGACCTGGAAAAGGCACATGAGAAGGTGCCAAGAGAGAAGCTATTCAAAACGATACAGTTATATGGTGCCAATGGGGAATTATATCAAGCAATACTTAAGTCTTTATTTGAGCTGTAAGTCAGCAGTCAGAATTGAATGAAATACAGGAAGATGATTTAATGTTAAATCTGGTGTCAGACAAGGATGTACATTATCCCCTCTATTATTCATTATCTATATGGATCACATTATGAAGGAAAGTGGTATTAAACTAGATAAAATAATTGGAGATATAAACCTCAGCTCTTTGCTTTATGTGGACGATGTTATAATACTTCTAAATAAATCCACTACAAGTCTGCAAGATTCCGACTAAAGTGAATAACTGTTGCAATAGATATGGTATGAAGATCAGCATTAAAAAGACAAGGACAATGAAAATAGGAAGAAACATTGAAAATATCAACTACATTGTGAATGGAGAACCTATAGAATAAGTAAAACTTAGGCTCGATTTTTAGTGGAAAGAGACAACAAAATCAACAAAGCTGGTATGGTAGGAAGTCAACTGAATAAATTTATAAGGAATAAGAGAGAAATCAGCCAAAACACTAAATTAGCTGTATACAAGACAGTATTCAAACCAATTTTAACTTATGGATCTGAGAGCTGGATCAGAAGTAAAACACTTGACCAAAGACTAGAGACTGCAGACATGAGTCCTGAGAAAGATTAGGGGCACAAACAGATGCCATCAATGGCAATATCATATTAAAAAAGAGGATATTAGGAAAGAAATTGATATTGTCAGCATCCAGTAATGCATTAGCAGAGCTAATGTCAGGTGGTATGGTCACTTAAACAGAATGTTGGAGTCTTGACATGTAACAGATTGATATGGAGGAAAATTGTAGATAGGAAATTAGTAATGATGTAAATTTTTCATGTAGTACTATCATATCCTGTACAGCTCTTGAGGGTACATGGCAGGAATTTGATGATGATAAATACACACACACACACACACAGGTAGTCCCCATGTTATGGACGAGATGTTCCTGAGAATGTCTTTAGGTCAGATTTGTAGGTAACTCAGATCCCTGATGAGCAGCACATACATTGTGGTAATAATAATACTATAATGGCTCATGTGGCAATAATAATACTCAGTAATACTGTAATAATAATAATACCCCTTTACTGTAATAATAAGTTACAGAAACTATTGTACTCTTTCTTTTAATTCAAACAAACAGAACATAAAAAGAAACTCATACAAAAAGTTGAGATAGGAGAAATTTCAAAAAAAGAATATTAAAGGTTGCAATGTCTTGCTTACTGAAAGAGGCATTTTTGAGGCAAGAAGGTAGGCTAACATTAATCGGAAGATGATGATGGCGATGGTACTGGAGAGGATAGTGTGGGTGCTGGGGAATCAGGATTTGATTCTGTTTGTAGAGGAGGGGAGCTTACCACTGAACTCTGTTTCTTGAAGCAGGTATCTATGGTTGTTTGCACAGCCTTTTTCTTTTTTTTCATAATAAATGGCTTTGTAGAAACTGATGTTCTCACTAACTGCATGGTAAATTTCTTACAATGAGCAGTTTACAACCTTTGTAAACTGCTCATTGTAGAATCTTGCCCCTCAAACTTAGCAAATCCTGCTTCAATGAGACGAAAGGCTTCAGCCAATTCTTTTGTCAAACTTTCTTGGCTCTGGGACTTCTGATTCTTCGTGTTATTGTGTTTCTATCAGGTGCTTCTCTATCTCCATAAGGTTTTCATTTATTAATTATTGTGAATGGGACTCTAGTAAGTCAATGACATCATTTTCACTGATGTCCAATTACAGTGCATTGCCACTATCCACCACAACTTTTCTGGCTTTGATGATGATTTCTTCTGTGAAGCCATGAAAATCATCACAGAACTGAGGGCACAGTTTGTTTTCCACATCCCTTTCATTTAATTGCTTCATTTCCTATGAAAAAATCAGCAATGTTTCTGATGGCATCATAGATGTTATAATTCATCCAGAACCCTCTCAAGGTCATCACACCTTCTTCCATAACCTTGACTGCTTGCAAGAATGTATGCCGTACGTAATAAGCCTTATTGCAGAAATGACTCCCTGGTCCATTGGCTGTAGTAACAATGTAGTGTTGATGGTAAAAATACAACCTTTACATTATGGTGAAGGTCATCTAAAGATGTTGGATATCTAAGTGCATTGTCCAGCACAAGCAGAATTTTAAAGGGAATTTTCTTTTCTTTTCTGAACAATAACAATCCACAGCAGGAAAAAAAGCAGTTCAAGAACCAATCTTCAAACATGGCAGGTGTGACCTAGAGCATTAAATTTGACTTCAAAATAATGCAACGAGGTGCTCTTGGATTTTCGGAGCGGTAAACAAGCAAAGTCTTGAGCATAAAATCTCCAGATGCATTACCACTCAAGCAATAAAGTTAGTCTGTCCTTCGTTGCTTTGGTGCACTTTTTTTCTTCTTTTGAGATGTAAGTTCTTCTGGGCATTTTTTCCCAGAACAATCCACTTTCATCTGGCATATAATCCCCCCCCCTTCAATAATTTTCTTCAACATTTCAGGAAATTCAGTTGCTGCAGCTACACTGGCACTGGCTGCCTTCCCCTTGCACTTTAATATTATGCATATTTATCCTATTTTTGAAACAATTAAACCAACCTTTACCTGCAATAAATACTTCATCACAATTACCTTCGATTTTCACATACACACAGCTTTTAAACTGTTGAATATGTTTGGGACTTTTCCTGCACTAATGCTAGCCTAATAGGAATGTTACACTTATTCCATCATCATCATCAAATTCCAGCCATGTACCCTCAAGGGGTGTACAGGATACGACAGTACTACATGAAAAAATTACATCATTACTAACTTCCTATCTACAATTTTCCTCCAAATCAGTCTGTTACTTGTGAAGACTCCAACATTATCAGATCTTTCGTCTATTTCTATTTCTATCTCTATTTCTATTTCTATCGTCTAAGGCACTTTGTACCGTATCAATCCACCTATATCTTGGTCTTTCTCTGGGTCGTTTTCCTGCCAACCTGACAGAGAACACTTGTTTTGCTAATTTTTCCTCTCCCATTCTATTTAAATGACCATACCACCTGAGATTAGCTCTGTTAACGCATTCCTGGATGCTGACAATGTCAAGTTCTTTCCTAATATCCTCATTTTTAATATGATATTGCCATTGATGCCATCTGTTCACACCTCTAATCTTTCTCAGGACTCTCATATCTGCGGTCTCTAGTCTTTGGTCAAGTGTTTTACTTCTGACCCAGCTCTCAGATCCATAAGTTAAAACTGGTTTGACCACTGTCTTGTATAAAGACAATTTAGTGTTCCGACTAATTTCTTATTCCTAATGAATTTATTCAAATGACTTCCCACCATACCAGCTTTGCTGATTCTGTTGTCTATTTCTATATTTAATTTACCATCTTCAGTAAAAATCATGCCTAAGTATTCTTGTTGAGAGGCTTATACGCTGGTTAGACATAATAACTAATATTTAAGGAATTGACAGCGTATACTGGAAATATAGATTAAATAAACTTTAATATACACTTTCCGATATTTCGGCAAACATAACTCCATCCTAGACACACTAGTCACCCGCCAACCTGATGGAACCTTGGTTTTCTCAGTTTATAGAAAACCCACCTATACAGGCAGATACATTCACCAACAATCCCACCACCCCCCCTCACAACAATATGGAGTTATTAAAACATTATTCAACAGGGCAAAAATAATCTGTTCTAATGATCAAGCCCTAACCTCTGAACTAAATCACATCCATGACACTTTCTCAGCCAACGGCTACCCCCTCCAAAAAATCCAAAAAATACTTAACCCAGTTATCCACAACCCACCACCCCCTCCCCCTCACAAAAAAGATTACTCTAAATCCATCACTATTCCCTACATCAGAGGCACCTCAGAAAAAATCAATAAAATCTTAAAAAAACATGACTTGACCACTTGTTACAGACCACATAGAAAACTGGCATTCCTTATCCGCTCCACCAAAGACCAACCACTTCCCCTAGACCTACCTGGTGTATACCAGGTCCCTTGCAGCTGTAAACTGTCCTACTTTGGCCAAACAGGCAGGACAGCAAATATCAGAATCTCAGAACACAAGGATTACATCCGATTTCACCAGTACAGCCACTCTGGGCTTGCAGACCACGCTCTGGATACTCGCCACAGAATAAGATGGAAGAAAGCCACAGTAATACACCGCAGCAAGTTCAAGTATGAAAGACTATTCATGGAATCAGCCTCGGCCCTTAGGAACATGCCAAACCTCAACAAATTTGGATGCATGAAACTGCCCCAAATTTGGGAAACTTTTATCAAAAGAACTTCAGCACAAAGGCCAAGAACTACCAATATAGCCCGCCAGGGGGCACCATCAGGACTTTAGGAAAACTCTAGCATCCTAGCCTCAGTCTCATTTGTTGTATTAGTACTTGTGTGCACGTGTCTTTTTAGTAAGTTCCCAAGAAGATGGCAACGTAACGTTCGCCGAAATATTGGAAAGTGTATATTGAAGTTTATTTAATCTATATTTCCAGTATACGCTGTCAATTCCTTAAATATTAGTTATCATGCCTAAGTAGCTGAAATGTTTTACTTGTTCCACAGGTTCTCCATTCACAACACAGTTGATATTTTCAATGATTCTGCCTATTTTCATTGTCTGTCTTTTTATTGCTGACCTTCATACCATATCTATTACAACAGCTATTCAATTTAGTCAGAGAATCTTGCAGACTTGTAGTGGATTTATTTAGAAGTATAACATCATCCACATAAAGCAAAGAGCTGACATTAACATCTCCAATTTTGATATCAGGTTTAATACCACTTTCCTTCATAATGTGGTCCATATAGATAATGAATAACAGAGGAGATAATGTACATCCTTGTCTCACACCAGATTTAACATTAAACCATCTTCTTGTACTTCCTTCAATTCTAACTGCTAACTTACAATTCAAATAAAGACTAAGTATTGCTTGATATAATGCCCCATTGACACCATATAACTGCAGCGTATTGAATAGCTTCTCTCTTGACACCTTGTTATATGCCTTTTCCAAATCGACAAAACTTAAATACAGATCTTTATTATATTCCCATGCTTTTTCGACTATTTGTCGTAAAGTGAAGATCTGATCCTGACAGCCTCTATTTGGCCTGAATCCAGCTTGTTCTTCACCAAGCTTTTCTTCCACAATTCTTCTCAATCATTTCTCAAGTAAACTTGCATAGATCTTGCCAGGAACACTCAGTAGGGAAATACCTCTGTAATTCTCACATTCAGTTTTATTTCCCTTTTTATATATGGGTACTATGAGAGCTCCACTCCAATAATCGGGAATTCGTCACTCTGTTCAGGCTTTCTGAACTATGCAGTGCAGCCACTGTAAGACTTTTATACCACCATACTTCAGCATTTCTGGTCGAATATCATCTACTCCTGCTGCCTTTCCACATTTCAAGCCTTTGATGGCTTTTTCTACTTCAAGTATGGATATGTATTCCAGACTGCGTGCCTGTTGAGTGTTTTTTTTACCACTGTGCTATCACTGCTTGTTTCATTTAGCAGTTTTTCAAAGTAATTACTCCATACTTCAAGGATATCTTTTTCTCCTGTTTTCATGTCACCTTTATAATCTCTAACTCCTTTTACAGCACTCTTTCGTCCATTCCTAAGCTTCTTCAACAACCTCCAGAATATTTTGCCACCTTCTTGATATTTATTTTCTATATTCTTGCCAAAGTCCTCCGATGACTTTTATTTAGCTAGTTTTACACACAGTTTAGCTTTCTTACATTTGTCTCTGTATTCTGTAAGAGCATAAGCTGACTTATTTGCCAGGAACTTTTGATATGCTTTCTTCTTTTCCTTCACTGCCACTTTAACTTCCTGTGTCCACCATGGAGTTCTGATTTTTTTTATCCTTGCACACAACCTCACCACAGCCTCTCTGGCAGAATCAATCAATGTTTTCTTCAGAGTTTGCCACTGAATCTCCAAGATTTGATTCCTGTTCTCAAACTCTTTCATTTTCTTTTCAATAATCTTTCTGCATTTTAGTCTACAGTTCACATCTGAGAGCTGCTCAACTTTTATTTGCTTTAAAACTTTCTTACATTTTATTCTTTTCAATATGAAATTCAATTTTATCCTGCTCAAGACTAAATAGTGATCACTTCCATTTTCAAATCCTCTGTACACTCTGGTGTCCTGCACCAGGGAGAAAACATCACTATAACATAGTCAATGAGACTTTTCTTATTCTTAGCCTCTTCTCTCCATGTGAATTTGTGCACATTTTTATGTTGGAACATGGTGTTAGTAATAACCAGTCCATGTCCTGAGCAGAAATCCAACAGATATTTACCATTATTATTAGCTTTGCTCTTTTCTCCAAATTTTCCCAAAATATTTTTGTATGTCTCACAATCATTTCCTACTCTGCTATTCAGATCTCCAACAAGGACCAACTTTTCCTTTTTCATTGTGTCAGTTGCTTTTTCTAAAGCGTCAAAAAATTGCTCCACTTCTACCTTAGTAGAACCTTCTGTGGGACCATAGGCACAAATAAGTCTCATTGTCCAGTTCCCCATTCTCATATTTGCCCACATTACTCTACTTGAGACTGACTACCATTCAAGAAGATTAGCCTCGTATTTTGTGTTGAATACTCTGGCTACTCCTTCTTTTCCTTGATTTTCATTGCCTGAATATAACATTTTGTATTTATTGCTCAGAAAGATCTCACCAGTTTTTGTCTTTTTTGTTTCAGTCACCCCTATTATGTCGATCTGGTACTTATCTAATTCCTCAGCTAACTCCATTTCTTTGCCATTCTGGCTTCTTACGTTGATAGTACCGATCTTTAACTCTGGTGATGTTGAGTTGGGGTTTGTTTTCAGTTTTGTTCCAGTAGCTGACTTTTCGCTGTTCACCCTGGTTCCCTGGCGAAAACAACGGGGGCCTTGTTTAACCGGGCGACGCCCCAGCCAGCATGAAATTTTGTCATATTGTACCATCATTTTTTATTTTGGTTTAACCAATAAGAATACAATTTGGTCGGCTAAATCCCAAATTGCCAGCCCATCCTCGTTCGTTCAGTATCAAAGTAGATACCCAACAGGGTGCACCACGAGAAGGTGAGGATTGGACATTAGGTCAGAAGCCCTGGTCAGTTCTCTGCATTCCTTTAAAGGCTATGTGGCGGTCTCCTCTCAGTTATACAGCTTTGACACTTAAGCACCCCCACTTATTTTGATCTTCTAAACAAATCAATAACCTTTCCATTTCAATGATTAATATCCACTACACTGCTTAGTAATAACCGATGCTTTCATTGGAGCACTGCTTTTCACATATTCCTTCTCACTTTATAATTGTTCCAATAGTCGAGCAACTGAAGCATAATGCTTTCCCAATGAATGATGGCGTCTGGACTTTCCCAAAATGCTTAATTATTTCTACTTTCGTTTCCACTGTAATCACCTTTCTCTTCACTGCAGGCTCACCTGAACTTGCAGTGGACTTTCGGTTTGGAGGCATGGTCATAAGGATAATGCACACCCATCAAAACCGAATAAAAAAGTTAGACAAAAAGACAAAAGTGATGCTGGTCATAAGCTACTGTATAAACAATGAGACTAGCAGCTAGCATAAAGATGCTGCCCAACAAACTGCTTACACTATGTGTGGAAGAAACTATTTCCAGATTTATTCATTTAATTATCCTTATGGGAGCTGTGTAGCTCAGTGGATGTGGCGTTTGCACACCACGGCGCTTGGTTGCACGAAGGAAGAAAGGAAGACTTGGTTTCGAGTCTAGTTGGCGACTAGAGGAAATTTTTGTAAGCCTTTTTTCGACCAGTTCCCGGGTTAGTCGATCTCTGGCACGGGCAAGCAGGTTTTTCCTCCCGGAAACTCGGGTTTTTCGTCCTGTAAACTCAAGAAAATCGACCGTAGAACCCACATTATTTCAGACATTAAATATATTGTGTTAGGGTTAGGGACCACAAGATGGCGGAACATTTGAGCCATCTCTCTTCACTGTGTACTGCTTAATTAGTGATAGCCTTGGGCCATCTATCTCTGATTGGTACCAGTGGAGATTGAACTGCCCACTCAGTCTCCAAAAGTTAGATAGGGCTAAATTGCCTAGCCTACTCCCCGTATATGGGAATAAAAAGAAGTTAGCTAATTTGATTTATGGGAAGCCTTGGGAGCCTGGTCATAAGTATGGAATGCCGTAAGTTGGGTTGTCCGTAACCTGGGGGACCGTCTGCATGTATGTTTGTTTGTTTGTGTGTGTGTGTGTGTGTGTGTGTGTGTGTGTGTGTATATATATATATAGAAAGTATACTTTCTACATTTATATCTCCTCCAGAGATTTCTATTTAATAAGGTTAAAACACCTTATGGTAACTTGTTTTGGCGAAATACTTAGCTCGGTATTACTAAATCTTGGTATTTCTAATTCTAGCCTAGCTCCCACTGACGAGACCTCAATAAAGGTCGAAACCGGTCTGGGTAGTGGCCCCTTGCCTTTAATACAAAACATCATACATCCCCTTCTTGGAGATGTGTTTTGGCATTAAGGGTAAATATTAAGATTAGTGATCGGAGCTTGTTCCACCTTTGCCACGAGTTGCCCTGGTCCTGCACTACCTGTGGGATCAGTTAGACTTGCATCAATTGCAGGCGCAAACTTGACTTTTAGTCTGTTTGCTTACTTGGGAAATGGAGTAAAACCAGGTTTAAAATTACTTGGTATCTTTAACATATATATATATATATATATATATATATATAAAAATTGCTAAAACAGGAAAAAAATCCTTATCACACCCATGGTACAAAATGTATTATAGGCTTGCAAATAACCTTTCACAGATGAGAGTAACAAAAAATAAAAACAAAAATAATAATGTTAGCATCCCACAATGAATTTTTGTACTCCATGGAAATGCTGTTTAATATGAGTAATCAAAGTAAACTATTATGTTGTGCCAGCAGTCATTAACAATGAGATGTAAGTAATTAAAACAGTTGTCTTCTAATTTACATATTTACAATATAAAAATTATCAAAATGAGCGAGTTATAATTTTCACCACTTAATCATTGACTTCTTTTTTGTGTGGCCATCCAATAAAGGGTGCTTACCTTAGTACCATGAGTAGGTTAAGGATTAGTACCCCAGAAACCCTACTCTGGAGACCAAACGTGGAACTTTTTCAAGTCACTTCAGATCACAAATAAGCAAGGCAGTGATCTCCCGCCTAAACACATTTATGAATGAGCATCTGTGCCTATAATGGGATTTGAACTCATCGTATCGCGTATTGATTAGAGAGTGGAGATACTATCTACTAGGCTGGTAAGTTACATTAATTACAGCAACACATAATGCAACTACAATTAGTTCTCTTTTGCTTGAACAGGGGAAAATTTATCTGGTCAGGGGAAAACATGTGGTCTCATATGATAAAAAACATTAATGCAAATACACGATCTTAAGACCAGTGGTTTTATTATTTATAACAATCTCTCCCCTAAAATTGAAATTATCGTTATAGCTAAATTATTTAAATTAATATTACCTGGATGATAGATGGTGCCAAGATAATGCACTGAAAAAGTTCTGATATGAAAAAATAATTTCATTAGAGGTCTGAGAGACTAATGTTTCTAGTTAAGGAATGAAAAAAAGAGCTTCATAAAATCTTTGTAATACTCAAGTAAAAGTCTTAAAAAGTATTTTGGCCATTATAATAAATAAGAAATTACTGCAGCCAGTTTATAGCACAAAAATATTCATCTGAGTACAAAACAAAATGCAATGCCAATATTTTGCAAAGAAATTATGTAAGGATGATTTAAAAAATAAATAAGACAGAAATAAAAAAACCTTATGGTCACAAGGGATTTTAGGCTCAAAGAAGTTGTATCTTGTTTTCATCAAATTGGCCTTTTCACTTTTTTTCTGTGATGTTAGAAAGAAACCTGACATCACAATTCAAAAGTATAAACAGAGTTAATTTAGTAGTATGGTCATTTAAACAGAATGGGAAAGAAACAGCAACAGGTGCTTGATTGAAAAAAAAGAAAAGAAAAAAAAAAAAAACTTAGCAAGACTAAGATCAAAGTGAATTGATGCAGTTAGTTGTGCACCAGAAACTGAAATGTTAAATTTGTTCAAATAACATATTCATTTGGATAAATATATTTAATGGAGCATGTACACTAGACATATTTAAATAACTAACAGTTTACACATGAAACAACAAAATATAGAATTTTATTAAAAAAACTCCAATATATTTCATCCAAAATTACATGGACATCATCACGGAAATAGTTAACTACACTCAAAACATGAATCACAATAATGAGTCATAAATCATGCATATATTAGCTCATGTTTCAGTCACAGGTGAGGTACAATTACACTATTAGTTCAAAGGAAAAACTGTAAAAGGCTGAGTACATATATAAAAAATAATTCTGAACAATTAATAGCGATCACTTCCCAGTCTGATCAGTTGAGGTTCGGATGATTTAGAGGCATTTCAACGTCTCAAGAAAAAGAGGATCAAATCTGAACTTACTGGAATGAAAAGTTTTGTCTGATTCCAAAGAACTCCTTGCCTAGCATAATAGCATGAGAAGCAAGGCCAGACGACTTCTCACATTCCAAAAATGTAATATAGTTTTGATATTCTTTGATTCTAATCCAGGACTTGAAGAACTTAATATTGAAGGTATAGGGGAGATTATTTAATGATAATCTCTTTCAGGATGATCTCTATCATTCACTTGCTGTAATTACCATATTTGCCGGCATATAAGACGCACTGACTTTTTTCTACACATTTTTTAGGAAACAAACTTTATCACTGAATATTATAATGAATTTATAGTATTTCAAATATAAAGTAATAAGTAGGTCTACTTTCAACAAATACCTAATCTAACTAGTAAAGAGTATCCACCTTTTAATCTTCTTCATCAATACCTAAAAATTCATCTCGAGAGCTAAATGAAAAGACATTTGAAACCTCTTCTAAATCAGAATCTGAGTCCTCATACAACAAATTGTCCTCTGTACCATCCAGTGCATTACTAATGCCACACTTAAATGATTTAACCACTGTCTCAGTTTTCACAGCATCCCATGAAGCTTTGACCCACGCACACACTTGTGAAAAGCTAGGCCTCTTCCTTCTTCCTGATGGCATAACCTCAACATCTGAAGACTGCATCCAGCTGTTTCACTTCTCCTTCATAAATCCCTTAAATGGTTTATTAATACAAACATCTAAAGGTTGAAGCTAACTAGTTAGACCTCCTGGAATTACAGCTAACTAAGTTTTCAATTCCTTGAGTTTATTTTTAGCATCTTCTGTTCTGTGAGAATGAAACTGATCCCATACTAGCAAGGCAGGCTTCTTCAACAGTCAGGGCACCTAGACCAAATTTTATCTATCCGTAACTTCATTCCTCCTCCATCCATCCAGCCTTTTGTGTGAAAATGTACAAACACTCTTTTAAGCAGTTTTTGTACATGTTTCTTGGGTAGCATCTTCCTTTTAAAAATCAATAGTGGCAGCAATTTTGTCCCATTAGCACAGCAGAATAAAACAATCGTGTAGTTTTTTCGTGCCCCAAAGTTTTAACAGTAACACCTTTTGTGCCCTTGGAATCTACAGTTTTGTTTGAGGGCAAATCAAAAGTCAGCGGAACCTCGTCCATGTTTCCTATTTGCGCAAGTTCAAAATTTTCTAGTTTCCCTGCATTAATGACGAATCGATGAAATTCAATAATTTTTTCTTCATATTCAGCTTGCATCTTTTGTGATATTTTTGTTTTAGTCCGCATACATAGCTGGTTTCTCTTCATGAATCTTGAACACCATGATGTTGATCCAGTAAAGTTGGCAATCCCTCTGTTAGTGGCTATCGCTTTCGCTTGATGAATAATCATTTTTGTAGACACTGAAAATCCTGCTTTTCTGTGGTCTAATATCCAAGTATTCAGTTCTGCTTCAAGTTCTGGCCATTTTGCAGTTCCACTTCGTAGGTTATGCTTACTATGAGTCTTTTTTTAGATCCTCTTCCTGATTCTGCCAAGTTCTTATCATTTTCTCAGTTGGGATGGCCCGAAATGCCTCTCTGCAGCCCTGCATATGCAATCATACGTAGCAATGCCGATGTTTTTTACAATACTGTACAGTATTTTACAATACTGTAGCAATGCCGATGTTTTTCAGCCACAATTTGCCAAGAAATTTAGAGAAAATTTAATGGCAGAAATCGATCACCGTTCACAACAAACGTGACAACATACACATCCACTGAACTCCACATAACTGGAATGTTTTCACACACCACAAAGAAGCAAGAAAGAAATCACCTAACTCGGAACAGAGAAAATTTCCAGAAATGAAAGTAATAAAAAACTGAGTATCGGCATATAAGACGCACCCTGTTTTTCAGACCTATTTTCAAAGAAAAAAAGTGCGTCTTATACGCCGGCAAATACGGTAGTTGCTAGGTTTGATGATTTAATGTCAGACATCCTCTTTATATGCTCCTTCAAATTTTATTGACTGTCTGTTTCATCAACTATATTTTAAACGTTCAGTTTTCTAGTTTCTATATCTATTTAATCTCCTACTCTCAATGATCTAAAGAATTTTTTCCTTTAGTGTTACACAGTGATCAGCATTCATTTCAAACAAATTATGATACTATAACCATGCTAGAAATAACTATTTTCATTTCCTGACATTTCGGCCTTCATATTAAGGTCATCATCTGGAGCGCGCGCACACACACACACACACAGAAACAAGCTATATTACATTTCACTTCTTCTTTGGTGCATCAATCCAAAGTTTGGTAATGATAGCAGCACATCATAACATCCTGACTTATGACCTCCTTTTTATCTCTTCATAACTCTTAGCACCAGTTAGCATCATTGTTATTTATATATGAAATTCTTGGTCTCCTCGTGGCCTCTTTCCTTCTACAGACCCCTCCATTATTTCTGTAATAATGGAGGGGTCTGTAGAAGGAAATCTACAGACTCAAATGGTGTCCAATTAGGCTTTTTCTTCTCTTATTGATGTGTTTCATTAATGGTCGCTCTTCATTAACTATATTTAGAACTTCTTCATTACTTTTCCTTTCTGTCCAACTAATTTTCATCATCTTTCCAGCACCAAAGTTCAAATGCCTCCAACTTTTTGATGTCTTGTTTTGTTAGAGTCCAGGCCTCACAACCATATAATACAATGCTCCATATGTATGTTTTTACTAGGCTTTTTTTGAACTGGATGCTAAGTCCTTTACTGGTAAAAATGTTTCTTCTGTTGTAGAATGCTTTTTTTGGCTAGGATTATTCGTGCTTTAATATCTGATTGGTTTCTTCCATCTTCTGTGATAAGACTTACAAGATATTTAAAAGAGGATACCTGTTGTATTAGGTTATTATTTATTTCCAGGTTTATTTTCATTAGATTTGCTTCACTTGCAATTAATAATTTTGTTTTCTTATAATTAATTTTTAGGCCATACTGTGTGAAAATTTCTTCCATCTATGTCAGGGTGGCTTTTAGTTTGTTTTCGTGATCAGCTATAACTGCTATATCATCTGCAAACCATAGCCAGTTAATGTCAATTCCGTTTATCTTAATTCCTGTTTCTATTAGTTCTTTCAATTTATTTATTGCATCTTCAATGTACAGAATAAACAATAGGGGTGAAAGAGAGCACCCATCTTACACCTCTAGGTATTTTTGCGATTGCGGTTTTGGTTTTATTGCTGGCTGCTTCTATTAGGGCTTCTTGATGCTTGTAAAGATGGGCCTTCTATCTCTCCAATCTACCTTTGTTATTGTTCGATGATTTTCACATTTGTTTGCATTACAGGTATCCCTCAATAAACGCGGTTAATTAATCCCTCGATGTTACTGCATATATCAAAATCACGTTAATCAAATCTAATAATGGCAAAAATTACAATTCGTTCATGATCGATTACTGTATTAATAATTTGTTTTATATGGTACTCTTTTAGGAAAGATAAAAAATGAATGCAGAGTAAATGTTTAATAAATACTTCTACCTATATTATTTACTGCAATTTTTTTTTATCAAAAGAAGTTACCAAGAGTCGTTTGAATAATTTTAGTTTTTTTCTTATCGGCATAAATTCTACGATAACAAGCAAAATGACTCTCCAGACCTCAGCAAACAAGCAATAAAACATAAAGAAAAAACACTGCAAATATAATACATGATGGTACAAATTAAGTGGATATTGAATCCAACATTATTTCATAGCCGAATATAGAAACTACAAGAGTTTCGTGCCGAATATATAGAAACTAAAAGTTTCGGCGGATGCAAGCATAAGCAACCTTATGGGCAACTCGTAGTAAAGGCGGAGTAAGCTCCAGATACTTTCCTTAGTATTTTTCATAATGTAAAGCACATCTCCTAGAGGAGATGTATGATAAATAAACCTTTGGCTCTCTATTTCAGTAATGCATGATGGTTTATTAATTTTTAGTTACAATCTAGAAATTATTGAACAAAATAAAAAAACTAAACCATACAATACTGACATCGGAGGTCACGGTATCTCTCAGATACAATTTACCGTCAAATATCACAAACTTTTACATAACATGTGTTAAACCAACCTGACAGCAAAAAACAGTGCGGAATATCACTCATAACATATGAATGCACAGCTACTCATGACCTCCAAGCTACATAATACTGAATTGTGTAAGAATATTTATATTAAACATTTTGCATGTATCTGTCAGATCAGCTGCGAGTTCCGCAGGGTTAGAGGCGCGTTAATCAAAACTCTTACCGCGTATATCAAGGGATTGCCGCAATTAATTTCAGCGCATTAAGTAAGGGATACCTGTATTTACTTTAGGAATGGGTATGATAGAGCATTGTGTAAAATCTTTGGGTATGATCCCCATTTCATAAATATCCTTTATGATCTTGAAAAGGTATGACTTAGTTATGTTTCCGGAGTATTTTATTAATTCTGAAGGGATGTTATCAATGCCTGGTGCCTTGTTGGTTGATAATTCATTCAGTGCCCATTCAAATTCATCTTTTAACATAGTTGGACCAATTTCTTCCACATCAAGTCTTGTTTCATCTTCTATAGCCTTGGCGTCTAGATCTTTTCCGCTATATAGATCTTCTAAGTACTTCTTCCATCTTCCAAAATTTCTTCCTTATCTATAAGTACGTTTCCCTGTTTATTTTTGATAATTGTACTTCTTGTCTTGTTTTGCTGTCTTATTCCTTTTATGTTATAAGCTTTATCGATTCTCCCAGTCTTTGTTAGATCTTCTATTTCTTTATATTTCTCTGTATACCATTGTTTTTTTGCTTCTTTACACTTTCTTTTTTTTTTTTTTTGTTATATTAGATTTAAAATTCTAGATTACCTATAGTCCTATTTATAACTACTCTTAGGAAAAAGGTTATGAAGGTGGAATATGTGCCTTCCATATTCTTGGGATTCTTAGACCGTCATTATTGTTTATTATATTTCACATAGTATGCTAAAGTGACAATGATTTCATCAACAGTTATTCTACTGGCCTGACCTCTAGTGAAAAAATAAAATAAATGAAATAAAATAAAATAACTACATCCAAACTATATTCTGTTTATGACAACATCAGAGAAAATATTTTTCCACATAGCTAGCTTTATTACAGCAAAAATGATGTCCTGATTTAACATGAGAATTATTATATTAGATTTAAGATTCTGGATTACCTACAGTTCTATTTATAATTACCCTTAGGTTAAGGGGAAAGGTTAATATGTGCCTTCCATATTCTTGGGATTTTTAGACCGTCATTATTGTTAAGATTAGGGTGGTTGATAAGAATTTCGCAGACGCACAATTCCTATCAGAAAAAAGGAACAAAACGGCACATTAAATTTAATAACTATTGTCAAGCTGGTCTTTCTGATCATGCCCTGAATACTTTACATAGAATATACTGGAAAAGCATTTGTTGTTTACATCACACCAAAATGTGGTATGAACGTAAATTTAAAGCCTGTGAAATTCTTATCAACCACCCTAATCTTAACAATAATGACGGTCTAAAAATCCCAAGAATATAGAAGGCACATATTCTATCCACATAACCTTTTTCCCTAAGAGTAGTTATAAATAGGACTATAGGTAATCCAGAATCTTAAACCTAACATAACAATTCTCATGTTAAATCAGAACTTTTGCTGTAATAAAACTGTCTGTGTGGAAAACATTTTCCTCTGATGTTGTCATAAACAGAATATAGCTTTGATGTAGTTATTTTATTTTACTGATTTATTTTATTTTATTTTTTCACTAGAGGTCAGGCCAGTAGAATAACCATTGATCAAATCATCTCTTTAGCATACTATGTGAAATGTAATATAGCTTGTCTCTGTATATATGTGTATACTCCAGATGATGACCTTAATATGAACTTCAAAACGTTGGGAAATTAAAATAGTTATTTCTAACACAGTGGTAGTCTCCATAACTTGTCTGAAATGAATCTAAAGAATTTCATTAGAGCAATTCAAACATTTGTCTTTTCTATTCAAAATCAGTTTCATTACCATATCTGAAAGCTAATTTGGATATTATATTATGTATCCTTAGTTTATATGTATACAGTAAATACAAAATATCTATATTTTGTATTCCACTTTTTCTCCCCCTATTCTTATAGTTTCCCAAATCAATTCCATAACCTGTTCGATAAGTTTGTTATCTATCACAGCACATAATCTAAAATCAGTCCAAGTCCCAATCTGTTTTTTGACAGATCTTAAAGCAGTATTTCTTTGCAATTATTGTAGATTTTTTTTTTAAACTTGGTACTCAAGTAAATTATAACAAAAAAGAAATTATTTTCTTGTCTATTATAACTTTATTTGAAATTATGCTTAGATGATGTGTTATATAGTGTAATTCCTCCTTTGAATCAAATATCAGTACATGATCATCAGAATGCAGAACTGTATTCATCTCATAATTATTAGTGATGTATATCCTTATTTTTATTTTGCAAGTGCTATCCACAGAAGACAACCCACCAAACACGACCATAGGGCACTAAGAAGAATAATATGTAAAAACCACCACTTGTACGTGGACCTTCGAACGTGGAGTTCCGGGCATTGACCGGAACATGAATCTGCACAAAAGCATTCAGAACTGAGGCTCACAACATGGGTTTCCACATGGTAGGAATGTAATATATAAGACCCACATTACCCAAACCAATAAGCAGCATTGTCTTCAGTAGTGCAAAATGGAAACTTGGAAAGCTGCATCATGGAGTGACAAATCACACTATACCCTCTACCAAGAAGATGGATGGGTGTGGCAGATGCCCAATGAACATCTCATACCAGAGTGCATAATCCCAACTATGAAATTCAGAAGTGGCGATGTATTGTATGGTCTTGTTTTTCCTGGTTTGGCCTCAGACCTCTGTTTGTAGTGCCATGAAGACTGAACTCTGAGAGGTATCTGAATGATGTAATGCTTCCTACTTTTTGGTGTTTATATGAAACTGATCATTGTCTCTTTCAGCAAGACAATGCACCATGTCATAAGGATGCTGCTGCTGAGCTGTGTAGTTTGTGGACATGAATGTCCCTCCCCCACACTTGATTGGTCTCCACAGAGTCCTGATCTCATTAATACTGAACATCTATGGAATGAATTGAGCATCAGGTGAGATCAAGTGGCGTCCATCTCACAACAGTACATGATCATTACATATCTCGAGGAAAAATGGTCCAAAATTCCCATTGATGGCTATCTTATGTTTGTAGAAAGTATGCACCTATAGGATTGCTAGTCATCACACCAAAAGTAGGTCATGCATCTTATTAGATAGATGCCATGGCTGTTTGTTCCTCACACCATAGTATCCGCTGGCTTCTCTCCAAGCAGTGCATATTATCCTCTAGCCTAGAAAGAGCAGAACTATTACCATGTTTCTCATTGTGCCTCTGCAATGGTCTGAAACTTTTGTAAGGATTCCAAATTTCTATAAAATCTCTTTAGTCAATATCAGAACAACTTGCATAAGGATGAAGAGAGGGATAGGAAAAAAAAAAATCCAATAAGTGTATGTATTTGCAAAATCCATTAATAACAGCAAGGTCTGCTATTTTTTAATGCTATAAAAACCTGTAAAATTTTATATAACACAAATGCAGAAAGAGCAAGCCACTCAATCGTAAACAAAAGAAAATAAACTCTCTTCTTAATTACAAATCACAGATTTTCACTAAAATGAACAAATTGTTTCATGGACAAGTAAATCTGCAAAGATATCGATCCTGAGTGATGATCATATATAAATCTGAATTTGTCAACTTGTTTTTATGAATAAATGCCCATCTTAAAAAACAGAGTTAAAACAGAATGCACCAATCAGAAGAAATTATTTAAAAAATAAGTATTCAGTACTCTACTTAGAAGTTCTTCTTACAAAATGATCTCTCTCAAAAAACTGGGCTCTTATATTAATCAGTATAATAATAAAAAGCCAATGTGTGAATTTGTTAACCTGTCTAATGACAGGTTAAAGTCACGGATGGCTAAGCAGTCCTCAGCACAAAAACTACTCAACCGACATAGTCCTTTGGATGTTATAGTATAAACAAAATAATTAGCTAAACATGAATCTTTGCCATGTACATGCATACTTGATTTTTTCCTATCAGATGCAGCAAACTGTGTTCACAATAAGTGTTAAGAAAATTTACAAGAATTGATATATAAAATTGGTGCAATGACTGATTCAAAACCAAATAAAAAAATATTTAATAAAACCAAACAACTATATGCAATGTAAATATTCATAACTATAAAAATAATTGGATCCAAGGCTTTCTAAATAAAGCTCTACTTCTTGAGATCGCCTTTATCTTTAGAGAATATATTCATTCACTCACTGACTCAATTGTATTACTGAATCATTTTACATATCAGTCAACTAAAAGGAATGAAGAATACTGTCATTAGGAAAACTGTGAATAGGATTTGAAGTCCGAGAAAGGAGATCATTTAGCATATGTATCTTGTTCCATACATCCTCACTCTGAGTATATATATATATATATATATATATTCTTACCTTAGGTAATACCACAAGAAGAACAATCACAATTCTTTACCACAGAAAATAGTTTCCATTAATGATTTATAAACGAAAATTTATCAAAGTAGAGCTCTTGTTCATCAATGTCAGTTTAAAGTTTCAGATTTGTCTAATTCCATCACTTGTTTCTGAGAAAATAATTCATCAACATCAACAGTATGTTCTTGAGACAGAAAAAGAACTTTCCATTTTAGTTTCTTCAAGCATTGCAATGGTTATGGCATTGTAAACAAAATGCTTATTTACTATCTCCTGTGTTATTCACTTGTTCACAATGTCAATTCAGTGATAGGATTCACTTTGTTAAAATTCCTTATCAGAATCACTCACGTTTAATACACTGATCAAATTCTGCAGAAACTTAAACAACATTTTCTGGTTTTCGTTCTCAAACTTTTTTTTTAAGCTGGAAACTGAATGCTCTATCTGTCAACCTTCCACCAATCTCCTCATTAAGCATGCACACTTCAACTAAGCAGCAAGTGAGGAGTTAGTAATAGCTTCCACATCATTGTTAGCAGAAGGAGAATGTCTATATAGCCAACAATTATGGTACATTTAAAAACTGTGAATTAGAATAAACAATTGAATTATTGCATTATTGGATTTCTGGCAAGCACATTTAATTACAAACACTTTATTTATTTATTTTTTTTAAAATAAATATTAATGTGTTATTAAAGACACGGTGCCAATATACCTGGTTACAAAACTGAAATTAAAAATTTCTAACATATAGAAGCAATCATAAAAAGATCCATAATTATGATTATGTTTGTACACTGTAAAACTTTTATACCACTATTTCATATTTCAGATCAAATATCTATGCTAGCAGCCTTTCCACACTTCAAGTTTAGTTTCTACTGGCTTTTCTATATAAACTAAGATGTATTCTTGAGTGTATTCCTCCTGATACCATATTTATTCAAATATAGCTCACTTTTTTCCACAAAATTAAAGTTAAAAAATCGTGGTGCGAGATATGTGGGGATTTTCGGAAACTCAAGTTTTTCAGGAAAAAACTAAATTGACGTTTATAATTAAATTCTCAGTATTCATTATAATTTATAATTGCTCACATTATTTATAAAATGAATGCACTAAAATTTTAATTATCAATGGTAATTACGCAATAGGTCGCTCACCTTCAGCATGCAATATATTGGAATCTTTCAGCGACAATGCTTTTGTAATTAAATTAATTTTTCCTAGCAAAATCATGTCCCAAGCTCTCAAAATCCAGTTGAACGTCAGTTCTAATGATGGTCTCTTAATCTTAATCCACCCCCTTTGCAATCCAAGATCGAGTAGAAGTCAATGCTCTCACTCTCACATTTCTTCTACTGGTTGCTTGCATCTCTATGCATATGATTCGTGTAGTATTAACAAAAGATCACATGACTCAATGAGAAAGGCGGGCCGACACTGTTGAGTTGAAATGCCGATTCTCTTCAGCCAAATTCCAAATATCTGAAACTACCATGACAACATTCACTCTCTATTTCTTAAACTTTAAAACTTTTTTCGTGTGCAAACTATATGCGAAACTTTTTAATTTATTTTTTGTAAAGTAAAATCATGGGTGCGAGATATATATGAGGGTGAGTTATATTTGAGTAAATATGGTATTTTTCAGTGTTCTCTCAACTATTACCTCATTTAATAATTTTTCAAAGTTCTAGAGAACAAACATGATATTTTTAAAACCACTTCAGCCCTCCAATAAGCAGGGCAGCAGTCTCAAACAGAAAGAAGCAAATACTTTCATGCAAATCCATGCAAGAGTCGAACATATACATATAGTGGCATTCAACCTTAAGTCTGGGTCTTTGTCTCAAAATGCAGTATTTAATGAACAGGGATGTATAGGAAATACAATATCCAGTTTTCCTTGTTAGGCTCAATGGCCTGACAAGGAAAATTGGATATTGACTCATAGTCAAGTAACTTTACATCTTTAAAATATAATTAATTTTGACAAAGAAATTAATCTTATTGAGGTTCTACCACTTCCCCTTTTTTAGGAACTTTATCTTTTATCATTATTTTGAGAAATCTTCCTTCCATTCTTTCAATAATGTCCAAAACATTTCAAATTTTTTTTGTCAATACTCTGTCAAAATTAGAATATTAAAATTCTACCAATCCCTTCTAGGACACAGCCATCTGTCTGTATTTCAGCATGTAGATACTAATCTATTGAAAATTAAAATGTTGCTAATTATTTTTTTACACACACACTATGATTAACAAATAAACTGATTAACAAGCTTCCATTTTTAAAAATTAAATGGCAATGAATTTTATATTTTTTGTTCGATGACACATAATATACACTTACAGTATAAAGAATGAAACTATTTTAGTTTGCCTCGAATTAACCTAAAAATAAAGTAATAAAAAGGCCATTTTTGTTTTTGTTAAACTATAACCTATTCACTAAATAATTAAAAACTAAAAAGGTTATGAAGAAATTATTCACTGGCAAGAAAATGAAATGATATCCTGGGATGAATTTACTGTAATAACTAACAATATATCATTAATCTCAGATTGTGTTTCTAAGATTAAGGTGAGATGAACAGACAGAATTACCAATCCTGGAATTTAAGTGTAACATTAAATGTATTAATCTGACATTCTTAGTTAGGAACAAGCTGATTAAGAATGATAATAACATCTGTAGATGTTTCAAACAGTAAAACTTTCTGATCCATATATATATATATATATATATATATATATATATATATATATATATATATCAAATATGATACCAAAGAAAACATAGTTAAAGCAGAAAGCAAGTAACTAAATATTAGGAAAATCACATAATACATCTTCCTTTAGTATCAATGTTCCAAAGCCTATAAATAGTATCTGGCACAGCCCATGTTCAACAATGCATGAAGGTATATAAAAAAGGGACAAGATGAAAGTAGGTGACTGGAGAAGTGGGTCAGAGGGCAACATGCCGGAAAGACTGATTTGTAGTGCAGAGGACAGGAATGAAGGATATCACTCCCAGGTTATTTCTATAGCTATACTGAGCAATTCAGCAAAAGCATTTTTCTCACTTCTGCTTTCTTTCCAGACAACTGATGTACCCTGAAAAAGAAACTTCTACTCAAAGCTAGAAATAGCCCTAATCTCACCTCTGTCAACAAATCTCATTTTCTTAATTTTATAATTGCTATAGATTATTAAAGACAGAATCACACAAAGGATCTCTCTCTTTATTTCTAAAATATCTTGCAAAATTATAATTTAAAATAAATAAAAAAACACGAGATATGACATTTAAGTTTCAAAAAGAGGTAAATTTTTTTAATGTTCCTTCAGATCTTCAATAATCTAGAAGGTAGCAATAACAGTGTTGTTTAAGACAAAAACAAACATCTACACCACGGTGAGTTGTGTTAGTAGCGAAGTGAAGATGTTTCCGCTTAAATCACTAAGACCAGTTATGTGCTTTGGTCAGTGGAATGATCACCTCAAATTAACAAGTTCTTAAGAATTTATTATATAAAGAAGATAAAAGATAAATTTATATGAACAAGAACAACTCAGGAAAAGCTTGGGTATGATAAAGATTGATCACCAGAAAATAATAGGTTCCTTCTTCTGCAACCCTTGCCTATGCATAACACTTACAGATCGTGCAACCTCTTGCACACTGAAGTTATTTTACATTTTATATATACATATATACATATATTAAAAATTTAAAAAAATTAAATTAACAGCCTATTTTTCTATCCACTTCAGGGTGAAGGCCTCTCCCATTGTGGGAGGTTTTGGGTCTAATACTACCAATATTCCATATTATGCGAAGACAATCACAAACATCCATGCCTACATGGGATTTGAATCCACAGTCTCTTGGCTTGAGAGCCGATGTGCTAACCACTTCGCCAACTAGGTATATATATATATATATATATATATATATATATATATATATATATGGGGTGCTTAAGGGTCAAAGTTGTATAACTGAGAGGAGACCTCCACATAGCCTTTAAAAGAATGTGGAGAAGTGACCAGGGCTTCTGATCTAATGTCCAATCCTAACCTTCTCGTGATGCACCCTATTATCTACCTGGATACTGAACGTACGAAGATGGGGTGGCAATCTGGGATTTAGTCGATCAAATTGTATTCTTATTGTATTCATGTTGTATCATGATACAACACGACAGAATTTCATACTGGCTGGGGTGTTGCCCAGATAAACAAGGTCCCCATTGTTTTCGCCAGGGAACCACGGCAAACACCAAAAAGTCAGCTACTGGAACAAATCCTAAAACACACCCCAACTCAATATCACCAGAGTTCAAGATTGGTACTATCGACATAAGAAGCCTGAATGGCAAAGAAATGGAGCCAGCTGAGGAATTGGATAAGTACTAGATCAACATAATAGGGGTGACTGGTAAAAAAAAGGTGAGATCTTACTGAGCAATAAATACAAAATGTTATATTCAAGCAATGACAATCAAGGAAAAGAAGGAGTAGCCATAGTATTCAACACTAATTATAAGGCTAATCTTCTTGAATGGCAGGCAATTTAAAATTGGTCCTTGTTGGGGATCTAAATAGCAGACTAGGAAATGATTGTCAGATATACAAAAATATTTTGGAAAAATCTGGAGAAAAGAGCAAAGCTAATAATAATGGCAAAGACCTATTGGATTTCTGCTCAGGGCATGGACTGGTTATTACTAACACCATATTCCAACATAAAAATATGCACAAATTCACATGGAGAGAAGAGGCAAGGAATAAGAAAAGTCTCATTGACTATGTTATTGTTGATAGTGATGTTTTCCCACTAGTGCAGAACACCAGGGTATACAGAGGATTTGAAATTGGAAGTGATCACTATTTAGTCTTGAGCAGGATAAAATTGAATTTCATACTGAAAAGAAGAAAATGTAAGAAACTTTTAAAGCAAATAAAAGTTGAGCAGCTCTCAGATGTGAACTGTAGACTAAAATACACAAACATTATTCAATAAAAAACAAAAGAGTTTCAGAACAGGAACCAATCCTTGGAGAATCAGTGGCAAGCCCTGAAGAAGACATTGATTGATTCAGCAAGAGAGGCATATGGTTAGGTTGTTTGCAAGGATAAAAAAAATCAGAACTCCATGGTGGACACAGTAAGTTAAAGAGGCAGTGCAGGAAAAGAAGAAAGCATATCAAAAGTTCCTGGCAAATAAGTCACCTTGTGCTCTTAAAGAATACAGAGACAAATGTAAGAAAGCTAAACACTATATAAAACTAGGTAAACAAAAAACAGAAGGTGGCAGGATATTCTGGAGGTTGTTGAAGAAGCTCAGAAATGGAGGAAAGAGAGCTGTAAAAGGAATTAGAGATGATAAAGGTGACATAAAAACAGGAGAAAAAGATATCCTTGAAGTATGGAGTAATTACTTCGAAAAATTGCTAAATGAAACAAGCAGTGATGACAGCACAGTGGTAAAAAACACTGACCAGGCATGCAGTCAAGAATACATATCCATACTTGAAGTAGAAAAAGCCATCAAAAGCCTGAAATGTGGAAAGGCAGCTGGAGATGATATTCGACCAGAAATACTCAAGTATGGAGGTATAAAGTTCTTACAGTGGCTGCACTGCATAGTTCAGAAGTTCTGGACAGAGGGATGAATTCCAGATGATTGGAGTAGAGCTCTCATAGTACCCAATATAAAAAGGAAAATAAAACAATGTGAGAATTACAGAGGTATTTATTTACAGAGTGTTCCTGATAAGATATATGCAAGTATACTTGAGAAACAGTTGAGAAGAATTGTAGAAGAGAAGGTTGGTGAAGAACAAGCTGGATTCAGGCCGAATAGAGGTTATCAGCATCAGATTTTCGCTTTACGACAGATAGTAGAAATCATGGGAATATAAGAAAATCTTTATTTAAGTTTTGCAGATCTGGAAAAGGCATAAGACAAGGTGCCAAGAGAGAAGCTATTCGAAACGCTACAGTTATATGGTATCAATGGGGCATTATATCAAGCAATACTTTATTTGAGTTGTAAGTCAGCAGTTAGAATTGAAGCAAGTACAGGAAGGTGATTTAATGTTAAATCTGGTGTCAGACAAGAATGTACATTATTCCCTCTGTTATTCATTATCTATATGGATCATATTATGAAGTAAAGGTATTAAACCTGATATCAAAATTGGAGATGTTAATCTCAGCTCTTTGCTTCATGTGGATGTTATACGTCTAAATAAATCTGCAAGATTCCCTTACTAAATTGAATACCTGTTGTAACATATATATGGTATGAAGGTCAGCAATAAGACAATGAAAATAGGCAGAAGCATTGAAAATATCAACTGCATTGTGAATGGAGAACCTATAGAACAAGTAAAACATTTCAGCTACTGAAGCACAATTTTTAGTGAAGCCGGTAAATTAAATATGGAAATAGACAACAGAATCAACAAAGCTGGTATGGTAGGAAGTCAACTGAATAAATTTATATGGAATAACAGAGTAATTAGCCAAAACACTAAATTAGCTGTATGACTAGATGACTAGTCTCAGCTAGTCACTTAAACAGAATGGGCGAAGAAAGTTTAGCAAAACAAGTGTTCTTTGCCAGTTTGGTAGGAAAAAAACTTAGAGGAAGACCAAGGTGAATTGATACGGTAAAAAGTGCCTTAGAAGATAGAAATATAAGATCTGACAATGTTGGAGTCTTGACAGGTAAGAGATTGATTGGAGAAAAATTGCAGATAGGAAGTTATGATGTAAATTTTTCATGTACTACTATCATATCCTATACACCCTTTAAGTGTACATGTCAGGAATTTGATGATGATGATATATATATATATATATATATATATTAAGCACCACATTTATTTTGCAGTCACTCTTTTTGAGATATACCTTCAAGGAGAGTTCAGGCTACATATGATAGCTACATGATTAAATTTACATTATTAATATCCTATCAACAGTTTTCCTCCAAATTAGTCTATTACTTATCAGCACTCCAAGACCGTCATATCTAACATTTCTAAGTGTCTTCTGACTGAATCAATCCACCTATCCCTTCCTCTCGGTGTCTTTCCTAACATCTTGATATCAAACACCTGCTTGCTAACCTCTCCTTATCCATTCTAATTAAGTGGTCATACCACCTTAGCATTAGCTTTGATCACACAATCTTGAATGCTAACAATGTCAAGTTTCTTTCTAATAACTTCATTTTTAATATGATTCTGCCACTAATGCATCTCTAATCTTTAATCAAGTGCTTTATTTCTAACCCATCTCTCATCCATAAATTAAAACTGTTTGAACAGTCTTGTATACTGCCAGTTTGGTGTTTGGGCTAATTTCTAGCTTATTCCATATAAAAAAACAACTGGCTCTCCATCATCCCAGCTATGCTTATTCTATTTTTTTAATTAAAAATAAAGTTGTTGTTTTTTTTTGTTTAAAATTCTTCATATTTCTATGTGACTACTTATTTCTGAGATCTGCTTTAAATCTTCTGCAAGTAAATCAAGCTCCCTCTTCAGCTGTTCACTACATGTCACAGTAGATGGTTTCTTTTCAGATTTTCCCACCAATGAAGGTTTGTACTTTCACCCAATCTCTTCCTCATGCACATAAATGACCTACTTTCACTAACTTCAAAATCTTATTCATAGCTATGCTGATGACAGCACAATCCAATCCTCCTCATTTGTCAAACCTTGCAGTGCAAATTCATTAGAAGCCTCAAGATCCTCCATAACTAAAACCTTAAATTCTGATCTTCTCACTAATCTTCAATGGCGTGATAACTTGGTGAATTTCAACACAACCAAAACACAATCCAGTATAATTTTCTGCAAAGAAGATTTCACATCGCTTCCCTTAACGTTCAATAACATTCAGATATCTAAAAATAACAGATTTCTCTTCTTGGCCTGCCCTGCACACCACAACCTTTCCTATATGATCTGAAATATGATTTCTGCATTAATTTAATTTTAGTATATCTTCTGGGCCTGGCTCCCACTGATGAGACCTTAAGAAACACCAAACTAGTCTGAGTAGTAAACCTTCCCATAATGCACAGCAATATACACTTCTGAAAGAAAATGTGCCTTGCATTATGGTCTTGCTATGCACTAAAGCAATTCGTGCAAGGTCATCAGCCACTATATACAAAAAGCCTAGTCATGAAGATACTTCTCGCACAAACTTTGCTTGCTTTACTTGGATAAAGGATTACACAAGAATGTAATTTCTTGAAAAGTTTAATTTAATTCAACCTTTCCTAGTGCAAACAAATCTCAGTAAGAATGTAATTTCTTGAAAAGTTTAATTTAATTCAACCTTTCCTAGTGCAAACAAATCTCAGCCATAGCTTCTGTAGCTGCCAAAAAACTGTTTCTTCACAGGGAACTACTGGTGACCTCTACACAACTCCTAACACTGTATAAATCCCAAATCTTCCCAAATATGGAATACTGCTCATACATTTAAGGTCACTCAAAAACCTCACCAGCACTGCTTGATGCTTATCAAAAGAGGGTAATCAAATTAATTCTCTCACAGACATTCAGTTTCTACCTTATGCTTCTACAGCTACATCATGGTCAATGCTCTGCTGAACTAGACATTCCACTTTCTTCCAAAATTAAAAACAAGAGCAGCTGCTTGTAAATATCCATTTACCATGTACCTTCTAATTTATAGAACCAACTCCTTCTCTTTCATTCTGCCCACTCTGTTCTTTGGAACACATTTCCTCACTCTGTCTTCCCCAAAGACAGTAACTTTTAGCTATTCAAAAATCACATCAAATTTCTTCTTTCTTCTTACCGACACTTGGCATTCATGTGCTATAGGTCTTGTGACATTTTGTGGAGTAGATAAAAAATAAACTGAACAAGTTTGATAGCTCATGCTTTCATCACACTTTCACTCATTTTTAAAGGTAATATTTGCCTTTTGTTTAGTTTTAGCTGTGATGTTTTGAGCAGTGAAGACAGCTTATGAAAACAACAAAATTTAGCTGGATTACCATATCATATATTGATATCATTAATTAATCTACTAGTCAATCTAACTGGCAATTTTTTTTTTTTCTCAGAGTACTTAAAGTAAAGCTGCTATCATATATCCATCTTACTTTCCAAAAATATTTCTGTGTATTTTATTTTTTTTGGTCATCTTCATATTACAAGTTTAACCCTAATAATAAAAACATAGTTCATGAATTCTACAAATATTAATAGCATAATTTTTTAAGGTTCCATTTTTAAGATCAGTGAATGATGCTGAAATTGCTGATGATCATCCAAATTTACTTATAATTTGCTAACTCCCTGCCCCTCAAATTTACTTCTTAAAATTTGCTGACTTCCCATCCCTCAGATCGACTTCATTTTCTTCAAGCAAATGAATAATAAAATACTGAAAATATCAAATGGTTTATAACAGCTGTTACAACACATAAGAATGAGACTTATTTGAAAATACCTGAAGAATTCCTAATTTTGCATTAGAAAGACTCCTAATTTAACTGTCTTTATATAAAACATTTATATTAAAATGCATTACATATCTCCACATAAAAATTAAATAAAATATGCAACCACCAATGGTAGCTTATTAAAAATTTCTGAATTAATTTAGCTGCCTTCAGTAAATTCTAAACTTTTTTTTTTTTTTGACTCATTACAGAAGTTCATCATCAACAGAATATATTAAAAAAGCAAAGAATTGACCTGAGACAAAGTCAAATTTTTCTCACACTTAAACATTATATATAGCAAGTATTATTAGGAAGATCAAGGTGAGGTTACTTTTCTTATAATTTATAATAGCATTTTAATTCTGCTATTATAAAACCAAAAAAATAAGCTCTTTATGGTCTGGTCCTTCGTATGATTTCTTCTTGTACAAAATAGGTACGAGACATTTAACTCAGTCCAACTGAAGAGAATATTAAAACAGCTATTTTATATATAAAGTTAAAATTTGCTGCTTCTATAGTTCATTACATTCAGATTCATCTGATATGACTAAGCATAGAGGAAAACAATGTTGTCTGTTGGCATGCACAGTAACTTCATTATCCATAGGTAATGATTCTCAACCATGAAAAACACTCAGATACTACTCTTCATTTCAATGTAATGAAACTTGACATTTCATATGACAAGCTGAGCCAGTTATGGTGTTAGCTGGTCAGTCTGCATAACAAGAATACACAAATAACTATTTTAGACCAAATAACATTTCTGGCTAACGCAAAAACTGATAATGCATAAAATAGAGGATAAACTGTCACTTCAGGTTTCTCTGTAAGAATTAACTTTCAAAGATAAATAAACATTTTCTTCAAATATTTCTTGTACATGTTTTTGATTTCCATTATTTCAGTAATAAATGTGCATGGTTATGTTTTCATATTTTTCTTAGAATGAAGTCAGAAAAGTTCCTAGATTGAAATTATTTCCAACTCCCAGGATTAATAATGAGGAGGAGAAGGAAAAGATTCTTTCAATGGTAATGATTAAAATTTCATAGTGATTTGATTATCAGTATTAAAAGCGGAATAACATATCACATCATACAAAAATGTCTTATTGCTTATAAGAAACACAGAGAAAATACATATTCAAATCAATTAATGAAATACCAAATAGAATAAAAATAGCAAACAGCATTAAAGAAATATTTCTGTTCAAACATCCCTAAAAAACATGGAAACCTATACACTACCAAAGTTGAAGGAATAGCTCATACCTTCTAAGTATTCCACATGATAAGTCCTGCTTACTCAACTTTTTTTTATTCAACAGAGTAGATGGATCATCAACAAGATATGTCAGCTGTTAGGACTTGCAGATTAGGTCTGTGGTGAAGTGGATAGTCACAGTCATTCATAGTGTTTTCACATTCATTCATGAGGACTTTTTGACTAACATGATCTGTTTGTGGGAGATGAAATGTAAACAATAAGACCAAAGTACCAGTGAAGCAGCACTTCAAGTGCCACATATAAACACCATTTTAGGGAAAACAAATGCAAAGCGATATTATACATATCATTCCACATACTATACCTTACTCATAAATGTCCACCTCAGTAATATGCATATTCTAATTACACATAAAAAAATTTTTTTAATTACATTTTTCAGTACATTACCTTTTCAGCTTCCAACTGATTAAATACAAATTCTACTACAACATCATCCTCAATCCCTAAAATTTCTGTAATTCTTCGTGCTATCCATGGCTTGATCATATCCAAATTTATTTTAACCATATCAACCTAAAATAGATAATATACATTTGCTCATCATTCATATAATAAGAATATTATATAAAATAACCTGAAGAGTATTTAATAAAACTTCTTTACAAAAATATATTTTTTTAATAAAAAAAACCTCAATACAAAAAAAATATATTGGAAGTTTTTCCACTTGGTTATACTATAAATTAAAGATGCCAAGAAATTATATTCTTGGTTTAATCCTTTATCCAAGTGGAAGTAAACAAGTTTGCACCTGAACAATTTTTCAGGACTGGGGCAACTCGTATAAAGAAGCTAATGATTTCACATCACTTGCCTTAGTATCCCATAATGCCAAGCACATCTACTTGCAGACATGTATAATGCTATGAATTATGGGAAGGGTCACTACCCTGACAGGCTAACGAAAATAGTTCAGGCACAAACTTGTTTGCTTACACTTGGATAAAGGATTAAACCAAGAATATAATTTCTTGGCATCTTTAATTTATAGTATAACCAAGTGGAAAAACTTCCAACAACTTTCTCTAATCCAGAGTATTTTAATAATAAGGTGTGACACCTTTTGGCTACTTATATATGAAAATATGACTTATGCATTACTTCAACCTTAGTATCTCTTCTGGGTCTGGCTCCCAATGATGAGACCTCTACAAAGGTTGAACCCAATCTGGGTAGTCGCCCTTCCCATAATGCCTAGCATTATACATGTCCACAAGGAGATGTACTTGGCATTATGTGATACTAAGGCAAGTGATGTGAAGTCATTAGCCTCTTCATCTGAGTTGTCTAGTCCTGAAAATAGTTCAGACACAAACTTGTATTCTTACACCTGGATAAAGGATTAAACCAAGAATATAATCTCTTGGCATCTTTAATTGAAAAAATTATATATACTGTCTAGGATTATGTATATATATTTATTTCATGCTATTTACTCAAGATGAAGTAAATTTTATTGCCTGAAATATAAACATGAAAACAGAAGAACTATGTAGTATGCAAAATACTATGTAGTATTTTGAAAAGAGATAAAATGGAAAATAATAGAGGACCTGAATGAATTGTTTGAGGTAGCAAAAGAAAAGAGTGAGAAAGTTAGGAAGATTAGTCTTTTGCCATGGTATGACAGTGAAGTGTTTAAAAGGAGGGCCGTAATTGCAAATGACTATGCGTGGGTTATGAATGACGAGTGGTGGGGAATTTGTGGATGTGCAGAGTGAGTTCGATGGGCGAAAGGATCTATATAAGATGGATGGCTTGCATTTGAATGGATTCGGTGTAAGGAGACTTAAAAAAGTGTTGTTGAGTGAAGTGGGTGTGCAGAATCAGGGAAACTAGATTTATTAAGGGGGGGGGAGTAGATATACAGACCTTAGGGAGGCAGTTGAGTGTATGAATGCGTATAATATGCCCGAGCGAATAAGGACAACAGATCAGAGTGGGATAGTTAGTATAAGGCATCAAGGTAGGGATGGGGCTAATGGGGTCTGAAATTCATGTACACTAATGCTAGGAGTATTAGGAACAAGAAGGAAGAATTTTTAGCCATGATTGGCACTTCCAGACCACAGGTTATTGGCATTAGTGAAACATGGCTGACTGTAGATGATATAGCTAGTGGGATTGAATATGATGGGTATAGTGTGTTCAGGAATGACAGGGAGAATAAAATGGGGGGAGGAGTATTGTTCATGATAGCTGATGAGCTGCAGCCAAGGAGAATAGAAATTGAATTGCAGGATAGAGAAAAGAGCACATTTGAGGCCATTTGGTGTGAGATTGTGGCTAGCAGAACAAAATATACAATTGGGTGCTGCTATAGACCAGGTGATGGAAAAGATGGTGGAGATAGTATGCACAAGCAAACAGAAGAAATGAGTGGAAGGAGGGTAATTATTATGGGAGATTTCAACTATGGTCGCATTGATTGGAGGAGTGAGGAGAGGACACATGGGAGGAAGGAATTGGATTTTATGTGGTTATTAAAGGATAACTATCTGCGACAGCATGTAATGGAAAATACTAGGGGTCAGAGAGTGCTTGACCTAGTAATTGCATCTGAGGATTTGGCTGTAACAAATATGACCACATTGCCACCAATCGGTGAGCGTGATCATGGGGTCTTAACTTGGGAGGTAGCTAAAGGTGTGGAATTTACAATTAAGACAGGGTACATGTGGAATTATCGGGCTGGTAAGTATGACAGGCTTAGGAGTTTGATTAGTTCAGTGCCATGGCATGTACAACAGCAAGGGCTAGAAGTTGATAGTGCATGGGAGGCAGTTAAGAAGTGTTTGCATGAAGCAATGGCTGACTGTATACCTAGAGTCCGAATAATAAATCAAGTAGGAATTAAATGGATGAATAATACCATTAAGCTTGAGCTGCAAAAAAAGGAACAACTATGGAGGGAATTTAAGGAGAAAGGTGACCTGCAGGCACATGAACGATATAAAGCGCAGGCCAGAAGGGTAACAAGTGTGGTAAGAAAAGCAAAAAAGAATCACGAAAGAACATTGGCCCTGCAGGCTCAAGAGAATCCTAAACAGTTTTTTCGATATGTTGCAAGTAAAAGAAAAAATGTATATGGCAGAATGATTTTAAAGAATGCTAATGGTAGGGAGGTAACTGAATCAGTTGATATAGTTGAGTTACTGAGTAAGCACTTTGCAAGAATATATCATCCAGGTGGTGACATTGCAGAAATGAATGAACCAATAGATTATATGGGAATTGTGGTGAATGAAGTGGAGGTGAGTAGTCTATTGCATAACCTCAATGTCAATACATCTGTGGGATTGGATGGTATACCAGCTTGTGTCGCACGTGAAGCGGCTAAAGAATTGTCAGTACCCTTGATCATTTTGTTTAATTTGAGTCTCGGGTCTGGGTTAGTCCCGAGAAGGTGGAAAGAGGGGAAAATAGTTCCACTGCATAAAGGAGGTTCCAAGACTGCTGTTGTAAATTACCGACCGATTAGCAAATCAGGAATCATTGTCATGGTCTTAGAGAAATTAGTCAAGAAAAGAATACGATTGGATAGATGAAAATGGGATATTGTATGGGGGATAACATGGTTTTGTGAAGGGGAGATCATGCCTCAGTAACTTGCTCACATTTTATAACACAGTGACGGCTGAACTGGATAAGGGTAATGCGTTTACAGCGATTCTACTGGACCTTGCAAAGGCCTTTGACAGGATACCACATGGAAATCCAATCAGTAAACTGGAGCAGATGGGGATGGATATAGGGTTGATGAGATGGATAGGAGGGTGGTTGATGGAGAGATACCAGAGAGTGGTTTGTTTATTCAGGAGTCGAGTCCAAAAGATGGCTTGTGACTAGTGGTGTGCTGCAGGGCTCTGTTCTTGGACCACTACTCTTCAATTTGTTCATCAATGATATAGGAAAGGACCTGAGAGGAAGTGTTCACTTGTTTGCTGATGATGCAAAGTTGGGTAGAGCAATTGTGAGTGCACAGGATGTCAAAATTTTACAGGATGATTTGGTTGGAGGACTGGGCTAGGGAAAATGGATGTCAATTTAATGTGGCAAAGTGTAAGGTTATGCATTTTAGGGTGAAAAGAATAGCAGCAGTATATCACATTGTCACATTGATGGAACCGTACTCCAGGAGACTGATTGATGATTGAATCCACCAACATTCGCAAATCCCTGTTAATGCAGGGATTTGGGAATGTTGGTGGAAAAGGAATTGAAATTTAGGCGGTACATTGCAAAAGTGGCTAAATCAGCTCATCATATTACTTGGCTTCTGAAAAATACTTTAACAAGCAGAGACAAACAAGTTATTGTTCCTCTGTATCGAGCCTTGATAAGACCCCATCTAGACTATTGTGCCCAGATATGGGCACCGGGGTTTCTTCTTGATGGGGAGGAGGTGGAGAGGATCCAGAGATGAGTGACCAAGATGATAGCAGGTCTGTGGAATTAATCTTATGAGAACAGGTTGAAGATTTGTGGGTTGCAAAAATTGGTTGATAGGTGGAAAAGGGGTGTTATGATTGAGACATTCAAATTACTGAAGGGTTTCTATAAGATTAATCCAGAAGATATTTTTGAGAATAGGACTTTGGGTGGGAGGACTAGGGGTCAAACATGGAAGCTGGGCAAGAATGTCGTTAGCAGGGGTGTTAGAGCTAGGTTTTTTACTTGGAGAGTGGTGAATGAGTGGAATAAGCTGCCAGAGTCTGTGGGTGCTACGACCGTGGATGAGTTCAAGGCGAGGTATGATAGATACTGTGTTAATGTTGAATAGTTGTTCTTGACATGATGTTAGGGCCTCCCTCGATGAGTCTGTAGACTCCTTGGAGTTGCCTGGAATAATAATAATATAAAATAAGAAGAATCTTCTTCTTCCCTCTTTTACTTTGCAGTGTTGAGGGTTTTCTATTCATTTAACTATAACCATACACAAGGATACAGTGGTTAGTCCTATGCCTCCCAGTGTATCCTATTGTCTGTGGAAGCATTGACTTCTCGAGGCCAGTTTGCCTGCTTGTGGGATGAAAAACCCTACAGTCCAAGCCCAGCTAACTTGGCTATGTCTGAGAAAGATCCTAAGCTCCTCACGTCAATGACAGGATAAGAATCTGTTAATGCCAAATACTTTTTTTTAATGGTAATCGCATACATGAGAAAGGTTGTTCAATCTTACATATCATGAATGAGCAGAAAATTGAATCCATGAAAGTGAATCAAGACAAGAGATCACCTGCTTTCTTGACTGCTCCACTACTTACTAGGCTAGTGTCTATCAGCCACTGTTATTCATGTCAACAGCTTCTCATCTCCATTTCCTCTGCTTTATATATAATATTTTCTGTGCAGTATCAGAACAAATGTTTTGCAGTCTAACGATATCTGTTTTATGCAACTCAAGTAAATTGCTAAGGTAAAATCTCTTCAAAACAAAAAAAAGCCGATCTGCCCCCCAAAAATTCCTATCTACCCTAAACCACCACACTTCATAAATTAAAGATGCCAAGAAATTATTTTCTTGGTTTCATCCTTTATCCAAGTGTAATGAAACAAAGTTTGTGCCTGAAGTAACTTCATGACTTCACATCAATTGCCTTAATATCCCATAATGTAACGCACATATCCTTATGGACATGTATAATGGGATGCCAAGGCAATCAAGTAATGGTCGCTTCCAATTTCAAATCCTCTACACAGCACTGTATCCTAAACCAGCATGAAGATATCACTATCAACAATAACACAGTCAATGAGGCTTTTCAAAGTTGTTTAACCAATTATGATTCTGTATATATAGGTTCCCCCCTTACTGAGATCATCTCTGATAGCTGGTTGCAGATATGCCTACTTATTCTAGTGTCAGTGGCATAGCTATTTTGGTATCCTTGGTAAACTTCTATCTATCTTCTATAATGACAATTTCAATAACTTTTAAAATATCCTGTCACTGGTGTCCTTCTGACTGCCCAATGCCAACGTGTCCCTACATTGTTTATATGGACTGATATGAAGAGTATGCCATTTCTTCTAGCAGTTTAATTTTTATCTTGACCCAACTGCTGTTGTTGAAAATGAGTTTTTTTTGAAGCAAAGAAATCTCAAACAGAGCAATCACACGAAGAATTTACTTCTCCGTAATGGTGAAATAAATGGCAAGTGATTTAGAAGAATACTAAATATGCAGGGTAGAAAATCTGCTAATGCCTTTTATTTCCTCCCTTATAGAGAGTAATGCCTTTTATTACTGCAGTATAACTGATTATAATTGTTATATAAATCTAAATGATTGTCATACTTATTCTACTATAATTAAAAATCACAGTAGCCTAATATCATAATAGATGGCTGAAAGATTAGCAAGTAATACTAATAAAATAATTATTTTTAAATCAATATCCTCATTGCTACAAGGTGTTAAGCAATAAATCACTTGCAGGTCACAATACCAACATGTTACTGGAATTTGTAGGTTATTCACTTTGGGGAAGTTTTTTTTAAGCATATTAATTATGAATTAATTACAATTTATTCTGAACTGAAAACTACAAAAGGAGGGTTAAAAAAAATGTTATTCTTTAAATTATTTGAGAACCTTCTTTATGAACTCTGACAACACACAATAATAGCTAAAACTAAAAAATCCAAAATAAATAAAGAATAACTACACAACTTGCTTTTGATTTAGTTCTTCAGTCAATTTTTAAAGGACAACCAAAGTATTTCCATGATGGATATTTTTTTCTACCATACATCAACTGAAAAACAAGCCTGGGTTCAAATCCCATTTGCAACAGAGAAACATCGCTAAGTCTTTTTTTTATGGAGGATTAATATTCATGTTGATGCTAAATGGAGAAAACACATCTAAAAGTAATAATTAACTAAATTTATTTAACTAATTAGATTATTAGTGAATATTCTATCTGGTCAACAAGGCTTATGCACAAAGAAAAACTAAGCACATGCACATCAGCAGGAAGGAAATCGCAGGGCTGATTCTTACAGTCTTAACTGGTGTCCTCTATGGGTGTGTTGGTGGAATTCTGCTGATGGTGTCAATAATGATGGTCTCCCAGATTTTTTTTTGGCAGTGTGAGGCAGCCAAATTTGTTAAAGTTTGGAGAATTTTGTAATGCTGACAGATTCCATAAACAGTCTTCTGATTTGTATTCATTTCTGTATAAGGAGGAGGTTTTTTCCACATAGAATTCAGTGATCTGTATCTATGACATGGTCTACCATCCTGGAACAGCTATAGTGAAGATGATAGATATATTTTCTTTGCTCCTAGGTGGATATTAGATAGCTAATATCCACACATTGACCAAGACAAAATATTGGCTAAAAAATGTAGTTACTTTTTAGTTTTTTTTTTTTTAAATTATTACTTTAGGCATGTGTTATTTCCATTAAACATCAACATGAGTATTAACCAACATATAAGAATCCACAGTACAATATGGAGGGTTAAGTCGGCCAGTCTTAAATGGAGATAGAATGTTTATTTTCCTTCCTCAGGTAGCTCAGGATTTTCCTTCCACAAACTGCAAACTAGCACACAAAGCCTGTTTTGCAGGCTTCATTAACTGACAATGAAATTTTGTTTTTCCTATTTATCATTGAAATGTAATATGTACATGTAAGATAATAAATGACAACCATTATCATAGTTTGATAATCTTTATAAGCAACTAGGCAATGATCCACAGATGTAATGACAGTAAATTACATTTGAAAAAGTATACTTCTGGAAATTTAGAATTTAAAAAAAAAAAACTTTCAGATAATAAAAAAAAAAAAATATATATATATATATATATATATATATATTATAATTATACTTACTTTTCGATTTAAAATTTCATTGAACTTCAGTTGCTTCAGTAATTTTTTCTGTTTATCACTGAAGCGATTATCTTGCTCAGCACTAGTTCCCTAGAAGAAAAATATGACTAATAAGCAATATGTAAATTAAACTAGATTTCCTGTATACATTTTTTTTTAATTAAATAAAACAGTTGATTGTATAAACTATTTATAAGGGGGTGTTTTTCTATGTTCACCATAGAAAAACAGCCCTATAAAGAATAATTAATTTTATTTAGCAAATTAGATTATGAAAATATTTTGCCTTGGTCACACAAGGCATCTTCGTGTGCACAAAGAGATAGACTAAGCACACTGAACAGGAAGGTAAATACAGAGTGTAAAATGTGCTCCTACAGTCCTAAATGGAACCCTCTATGTGCATGTGAGTGGTAATGGAATCTTTCAGAATAGCTCTGAAGATCCATGCATGGTCTGTTATTCCATAACATAGTTTGTGTTTCTCCAGAGAAGACTTTAAGCTGTTCTTTCAGTCTGTCCAACTGAGTTAGTCTGCAAGAACAAGGGTACCACAGCCACCAGGATGATCTAGATCACATATGGCCTAGATACCCCAGCCTGCGGGCCAGATCCGGCCCTAATCTATTTCAGCAAAGTTTGTCTGATTCATGGTGGGAAAAAACATGGTGTGTTCTACTAACTCACATTAAGCTGACGTCATATGACTTGTGCAAAACACACTATGCTTTCTCCAACCAAGGTCTCTTTCTCAATTTGACTAACAGCGTGTGTGAACGTGTTATAATAAAGTGTCAGTTCGGTACTTGCGTTGGTGTTGTGCTTTGTTCCATGCTTGCATTGATGTTGTGTTCCGTTCGGTGCCTGCGTTGATGTTGGGTTCCGTTCGGTGCCTGCGTTGATGTTGTGTTCCGTTCGGTGCCTGCATTGATGTTGTGTTCCGTTCGGTGCCTGCATTGATGTTGTGTTCCGTTCGGTGCCTGCATTGATGTTGTGTTCCGTTCGGTGCCTGCATTGATGTTGTGTTCCGTTCGGTGCCTGCATTGATGTTGTGTTCCGTTCGGTGCCTGCATCGCTCAACAAAGAATACAACTTGAAGAGACACTTTACTTCGAGATATGCGGATCACCCAAAAATTGATGGACAACTACAAAAAGATGAAATACAGAAGTTGAAGAAGAACTTGGATACCCAGCAGCAAATGTTCAACGAGCAAAGAACATAGCACCACAGCATTATCAAAGCCAGCTTTGTGGTAAGCAAAAAAATCGCTAAGCATTCTAAGTCATTTGGTGAAGGAGAATTTATCAAAGAATGTCTGCTGGATGTTGCAAGTATAATATATCCTGAAAAGAAAAAAAGACTTCGAGAATATTCGTTTGTCGAGCCATACTGTTGTCTGACGGATAGAAATTATGGCTGATGATATCAAAAAAAGTTTAAAAGAGAAGACTGCTAGATTGGAAGCATTTTCAATTGCTTTGGATGACAGCACCGATGCCTCCGATACAGCACAACTAGCAATATTTATTCGAGGAGTTGATGCGGATTTCAACATCACAGAAGAATTACTGGCATTTCGGCCATTAAAAGGAACAACTACTGGTGAAGATATATTTGAAACAGTCACAGTCTTTGAGAGATGTGGGCTTAAATGGAATTCACTATCCTGCATATGCATTGATGGAGCCCCTTCAATGGTTGGTGCACAGAAGGGATTTATTGGAATAGTTCATGAAAGAGCAATAGAACTACAGATCCATCCAGAAAATTTAACAAATTTTCACTACATTATCCACCAACAAAATTTGTGTGCAAAATCAATTAAATTCACAAATGTTATGGAAGTTGTAGTAGCCAGTATTAACTTTATTAAGTCATGTGCACTTAATCACCGCCAATTTAAGGAGTATTTGGCAGACCTATTTTCGGATTATGAAGATGTGTCTTATTATTGTGAAGTAAGGTGGTTGAGTAAAGGTAAAATGTTAAACCGATTTTATGATCTGAGACAAAACATTGCAGATTTTATGGACATAAAAGGAAACACAATTAACCAAGTAAAAGATGATGAGTGGGTGTGTGATTTGCATTCCTTGTAGATTTGGTGGAAGAAAAATATACAAATTTACACGCCTTTTCAAGAAAAATCATTTGTCTTTTCGGCAGCACATATATCTGTGAACAGTTTTTTCGAGGATGAAATACAATAAATCAAAAATTCGGACAATAATAACGGACGAAAACTTCGAAAATTCAATGCAATTATCCTCAAGTAATATTAACATCAATACTGATAGTCTCGTAGTTGAAGTACAAGGCCAATCTTCACATTAAATTGTTATGTCGTTCATTATATTATAAAATTTATGTAGGGCTTCATACCAAAGCATTATATTATAAATAAATGAAATATGAAGTAACAACTTGCTTTAATTCATTTAATATTAATTTATTTTATTTAATAATTTGGTCCAGCCCTTGATTTGGAGACAGAATGATAATTTGGCCCCCGAACAAGGAAAGGTTGCTCATGCCTGATCTAGATGATGGAGATCTTTTGGTGAGCAGATAAGAGTAGCTAATTATTAATATGGCTTAAAGAAGACCTACATGTTAACCCTTTTTTAAGAATGTGAAATTTTTTCTGAGGTGTCCCAGATGTAGGGAATAGCAATGGGTTTTTGTGTGTTCTGGATTTTTTTAATTTATTTATTTATTTTTTTTTAAAGAGGAAGGTCACTGGCTAAAAGTGTTCTGGATGTGATCAATTTCACTGGAGAAGTTGGTGGGATCAGAGTAGACAGTTTTAGCTCTATATGCTAAGGTTTTGATAACACAAGAGTACTGGAAGGGGTAATGATGTGAACAGATGATGGGTATAACTTCTGGTGTATGTATATTTTCTGTTGACAGAAAAGGCCCTCAACTCTACTGTCTCAAACCCACAATATGGCTAAGTTATGTTGAGAATATGTTCGCCATTGGGGCACATGGCTGAAATATTTCGAAATATGTTTTGAAATTATATGTTGAAAACATTTTGCACCTCAATAGCCAATATCTGAAAATCGATTCCAACAATGAAAAGGAAAATACGGTTTGCTCTTCCTTGATACCTCTTTTCTATCTTCAGAAAACCTATTCACACTGAAGATACATCCATCAACATTACTACCCCTTCCAGCAGTAATGTGTTATCAAAATCTTAAGCAAATAAAACTCAAACCATCTGCTCTGATTCACATTAGCCTCTCAATGAAATCAATCACATCCAGGACACTTTTTTAGAATGACTTCCCCTTAAAAATATAACAAACAAACAAACAAAAAAAAAACTTTGCAGGTATTATTTCTGGGAAAATTCCCATGTTACTCCTCTAAAATAAACTATTATTTTAATGGCTAATATAGCCTACTTTGGCTATATTATATTTTAATGGCTAATATAGCCTACTTTGGCTATATTATATTTTAATGGCTAATATAGGCACACCTAAACGAAAGTAGGGTATATTAACCATTAAAATAATAGAACACTTTACCCCCCCCCAAAAAAAAATAATTAAAATGCAAAAAATCCTGATATTCTGCATCCAGAGCACCTCAAAAAATTTCATGTGTTCTCAACATGCTAACCTCCTTCAACATTACCAAAAATTAGTTGCCCTTATACAATATACCATGTTTGTAGCAGTATTGTTGGAGATAAGTGAGGTCCATTCTATGATCAATTTTTCAATAACAAAATTATTGAAAGATTAAAAAAATCTGAAGGACGTTTTAAACAAAATGTGTCTCCTGGCATGTTAGCTGACTTCTGTTAGAGCTGCATCTCAACAACTGTATTCCAACTGTGTAGTTTGAACTATTTACATTAAAAGTTTCAACGTTTGAACCGCATGATCAGCACTCTGCACTAAATTTCAAAATAATTTTTATCTTAAATCATAATAGTCCTCAGTGAATCTTTCACCACCTATGTGTGCATTTATATACATTTAATCATGTTTTAGTCACAAGTTGTGAAAGATGTAAAGATTTTACCTGCACAGATAATTCTTTTACTTTTTTAGCAGTTCTGTTGTTGATTATTAACAAATCTTGAAGTGCAGACTAATAATAATTAATACTAAAAATATTTAATATTAATCTTTCTCTCTTTTGTATTCCTTAAACCCTTTATAACATAGATCACTGGTTAAAAATGGGATGTTTGAAATGAGAAAGAACATGCTGATGCATCAAGATCAAATATTTGTAATGAAATCAATGAACATTAGCTGTTAATTTATTATAAGGCAAATGTTAAAAAATAAATATATTTATAATTATTCATGTTTGAATGAAATATTATAAACTTTGCCCAAATTGCCTTTGCCTGAGAGAGTATTTAAAATGGGTATGCAGGTACTGAAAGATTGAGAGACAATCACCTAGATCATTATGATCTCTACACTATCCCTTGATCCTGTAAATGAACTTTGAAGAAGTTGGAAGAACAGCAAAAATCCATCTAGAACAACTTTGAAACTATGTTCATTATCTGCACTACTGCCATTCTGGAGTAGCAGACCATGCCATGGATACTGATCACCAAATCCAATGGAGAGAAAACCTTCCTTTTATATAGAAACAGATATAAATCTGAGAGACTATTTTTGAATCCATCACAGTACAAGCAAATCCCATCTTATGAGCATAATGTGATCATAGTAATGTGTGTAAGTTGATTTATTCTTTCCTAAGATAAGACAAATCAATTAAAAAAATGCAAGTGTATTGAGAAATATTGGTGAACTTCAAGCAATGTAAAATGTTTGTAACCGCATAAAATGAATTAGGAGTCCAATCATTAGTCCATGCAATGTTCGTAAATACGAATTGTTGCTTGTATCTTGAAAGTTCAAAACTAGGCATTTACCTGAACTACAACATTCTCTAAACTCATTGATCTCACTTTACCAAAAATCTGGGGGGACTATCATATTGAGCCATTCAGCAAGATTCTATCACCACACCTATAGAGGGCACCAGTTAGGACTGTAGGATTCAACCTTTCACACTCAGTATGCATTTACCTTCCTGCTGGTGTACCTGTATGCAATGTTTAGAGTATTTCTTGGTGACATGATGCCAAGGCAAAATATTCACATAATCTAATTAGATAAATTTAGTTAATTATCTCTAGATGAGTGTTTTCTCCACTAAACATCAACATGAGTTTTCCCCAGTTTGCATAACATATTCCCAAGTACACTTGGGAATGTTCATGGGTGGGAGAAACATATTAAAAAAAAAAAAAAAAGCTTGCAAAATGTTTCTTGGAACATTAATGAAGGAAATTCCTCTAATCTTCACATATAAATAGGTACGATGGATGCTCTATTCAAATTCACCTGGGATTTTGCCTTGTAACCAAACCTTATGGATTAACTGCAAAACTTTTAAACCATTTTATTTCAGGTCAAATATCATCTATTACAGGTGCCATTTTAGGATTCTAATGGTTGTTTATACCTTAAATAGGAAGTAAAGTTTCACATTTCTTTATAAAGCCATTCTATGAGGAAACAACTTTTATGAAATTTTATTTTCCCTTTGTGGAAGATAGTACTTCTTAAATCAGCTAATCTTTACTAACTTTATATTGTCTATATATATATATATATATATATATATATATATATATATATATATATTTTTTTTTTTTTTTTTTCCATAAGTTAGGAAATTACTGACCTTTTATAGTTATCTTACATTAGCTACTTAGGTGGCATTAAAAAGCACCACCTAAGAATTCCCTGTTAATGTTTAACTGCCATTCTATGATCTTGTATTCACAATACCTATGATACTTAGGCAAAAATTCTATGCTAATAAAGTTCTTTTTCACAAGTTTTCTTCCAGTGTTATAATTATTTTCTGTATAAAAATATGTGGAAGTCTTCTGGTCTGTTAGTGTCCTCAGAATATCCATTTCTGGGAAGATAAAAAATACATTTTATGTATCAATATAGGTATGCCAAAGTTGGTAGAAAGATGTGTTCAACCTGAAAATATAGGAGTTGGGAAAAAAATCCCTTTATTACAATGCTCTATTTCTGCAACATGTCTTTTCTATCAGTAATGTTTACAAACTGGCTTTGTTCATTCCTACTTTACTTTAAGCTTATAAAATCATGAGTAGCTGCTAATAAATATCCATTCATATTCCAGCTTTAAGCCTACAGAGCCAACTTCTTATCACACTTTTTTTTATTGTATCTAGCTATGTCCTCTGGAAGTCTTACTCACACCATTTACTATAATCTCCATGTGGTCAAGAAACACAAGTTTTTTTTTTTTTTTTTTTTGGGGGGGGGGGTAACTGAATTACAGCTGAAGCAACTAAGACTATGTGACCAGGATATTATGTCTATAAATTGCATTTCTTCTGGTCAGTTTGCTTATTTTGGGAGATGAAAAGCAGTCACATTGTATAAGACCAGCTAACTCATCTTCAGCTAAAGACTAAAAGTTCCTTGCATCTTAAATGAAATTCGAGGCCAGATCTTTCCAACCAAAATGCAACATTGATATTGCCTGAGTTAAGTGGGCTTCTTTCATTTTTTATGCTATGTAAGCCTCTGATGTATAAGGCTAATGCATACAAACAAATAAAAGTAGGAATCAAAGCGTTTCATGCCAAATATAGTAAACTATAAAAGTATCGGCGACTACTAGCGTAAGCTAAAGCACGTAGTACAAACTAGGGCAACTCGTAGCAAAGGTGGAGAAAGTTCTGATCGCTATTCTTAGTATTTTCCATAATGTAAAACCCATCTCCTAGGAGATGTATGATGTTTTACATTATGGTAGGAGGTCACTACCGAGACCGGTTTCGATCTTTATTGATATCTCATCAGTGAGTAGCTAGACCAAAAATTATACTAAGGGTATAGCGAAAAGAACTTATATACTTTGCTATACGGGTTGTCAAAAAGGTGCACTCATATATTATTTATATGATAAAGAGCCAATGGACTTCATTTCGGGGATGTAAACATTATTTAGATTAAGGAGATATTAAATCGCACACCTGTGGGATTTAATATCCCCTTAATTTAAATAATGTTTACATCACCGAAATGAAGCCCATTGGCTCTTTATTTTTAAACATAAAAGTAGTTTTGTCACACAAAAGCAATTTGTCTCCAGTTGGATTATTATTATTTTTTTTTTTTGTCTTACCATTTGATCTCTTTTGGTCCATCTACATTTCCTATTACTGGTTATTAAATTTTCTACCAATTCAAATATTCTCAAGATGTCCATCCAATTCTCGGAGCTTTTGAATTACTTTTTACAGTTATATTATAGGAGAATACTATCTTTGGTCACATGGTATCAGTTACTAAATGGAGAAAATGTCAGTAATGCATAGAAATCTTTGAAAAAGTGCTTAAATTAGGTGGTATCTGAATCTACCCATAGTGTTGGAAGAATAAATAAGTTGGGAGTTAAATGAATGTGCAACCATATTAAGCAAAAGATCCACAAGAAGAAAATAATGTGGAAAGAATATTGTCAGAATAAGAGTGAGAAGAGTTATGAAATATATAAAGTGCAGGTCAGAAAAGTAACCAACATTGTGTGGAAAGTTAAATCAGAGTATGAAAAAAAAAAATTGGTTATGCAGGCTAAAGGCAAAGCAAAAGAAAGAATGAATGTGGAAGACAAACATTACTGAATGCAGATGGTACTCTAGTGTCAGAAGCCAATGGGATTGTTCAATTAATGAGTGCTCACTTTGCTAAGATACATCGACAAGATGTATGTAACATGGTGCACAGTACTACTACTACTACTACATTGGATGAAAAGTTAGAGGTTCATGAAAATGAGGATGAAGAGCTGTTGCATAACCTGGATAAGAATTTGTCTATAGAGACAGATGAAATATTAGTCCATTTGCTAAAGGAATGTTCAGCCAAATTAGCTAGGCCTTTCACATGTTTGTATAACTTGAGTCTCAGCTCAGGAACAATACCACAGGAATGGAAGAAATGTATGATAGTTCTATTGTACAAGGGTGGTGCAAAAACTGATGTGTCAAACTACCAACCTATCAGTATCTCTGGCGTGATAGTGAAGATTTTAGAGAAGTGGATAAGAACCAGCATACAGAAATGGATAGACAAACAAGCTATAATCTGCAAGGAGCAGCATGGGTTTACTAAAGGAAGGTCATGTTTTAGCAATTTGCTCATATTTTATAACAATGTTACAGCCAAGTTGGATAAAGGGAATGGATATACTAAAATAATGTTGGATTTTTTCTAAGGCATTTGATAAGATACCACACAAAAGGCTGCTGCATAAACTGGAGAATACGGGATTGGAATATAAACTCTTGACTTGGATCAGGAGATGGTTGACAGATATCAAAAAGTGGTATACAGGGTGTGAATCTGATAGATTTAAGGTGACCAGTGGTGTACCTCAAGGTTCAGTCTTTGGGCCATCATTGTTCAATCTATACATTAATGCCATCAGGCAGGGTCTAACATCAGATTTACAATTGTTTGCTGATGATGATGCAAAGATAGGCAGAGCATCAGGGATGCTACTGATATTAGCCCCTTACAAAATTATTTAAATGGGCTGGAAATTTGGGCAAACAAAAATGGTTGTTAGTTTAATGTTAATAAGCATAAAGTTATGCGCTTTGGCATGATGAAATATCCAGTGGCATATTATATTAGTGAGGTTATGCTATAAGAAACTGAGAAGGCAAGGGATCTTGGTTATTGATGGATATGAATTCGAAGTTCAAAGGTCACATAGCAAAAGTTGTAATAAAACTCAGAGATTAATTGCAATGTTGAAGAAAAAATTGATATCTAAGGATAAGGAAGTCATTTCGCCTCTTTATAAGGATTTGATAAGACCACACCTAGATTATTGTACACAGATTTGGTCACCTGAATTTCAAGGGAATAAAGATGCTGTGGAAAGGGTGCAAAGAAGAGTTACAAAGATTATACCAGAATTATGGGATTTAGATTATGAGGACAGACTACAAGCATGTGGATTACAGACCCTGGTTAACAGGAGAAAGAGGGGTGATGTGATAGAGGTCTTTAAACTTTTGAATGGGCGTTATAGGATATCATCTGATGAAATTTTTCATTATATGGAAGGTGGGGGAGAGAACACGAGGACATCCATAGAAGTTAAGTTGTTCAGTCAAGAAAGGGGGTAAGAGCTAGGTTTTTCTCTCACAGCAGTGAGTGGAATAGTTTGCCTTTATGCATAGTGAGTGCATCTAGTGTGAATGAATTTAAGGGACGTTATGAGCTGATTTTGGTGATTTATAGCCTCCCTCGATGAGTCCTAGACCCTCTGGAGGTCTCAGATAATTCTTTGACTAAAAATAAAATTTTAAAAAATATATACATAGAGGCTGTACGGAAGAAGACAGAGAGAGAGGAAAAATAGTGTACGTGTTGCCTATGTATGATAATGACGAGCTGAGCAGAAGAGCAGCAATATTGAATGACATAATAGCTAGAATGTGTGACAAGAGAGGACTGGTACATGTGGATGCTTGGAGTGCGTTTGAGGAAAGAGAGGAATTGTATGCGAGAGACCGCTTACATTTGGATGAGGAAGGACGTAGGCATCTGGAGAGATTGCTGTTCTGAACGAGTCAGTGTGTCCCAGGGAGGATGATAGCAGGGGTGGCCTCTTGTGGGAATGGATACTTGGGAGAAGGGAAACGACATCAGGTAACACTGAGCCCAGTGAAGTCTAGAGGGGATAATGCTGGGTATAGAAACAATGGCATTTATATGCTTTATACTAATGCCAGGAGTATCCGGAATAAGGGAGAGGAATTGGTGGTGCAGATAGCATCAGCCTGGCCAAAAATTATTGGGATCACTGAAACGTAGTTGACAGAAGAGGATATAATAACAGGAATAGAAGTCGCTGGGTACAGCATTTTTCGGCATGATAGGAGGGGAAAGCGTGATGGTGGGGTACTGCTTATGATAAGTGACGACTTATGTCCTCTAAGAGGAGGCTTAGGTAGTGAGACAAATGATTTTGAGAGCATGTGGTGTGAGGTAGAGGTGGGCAAGACATGATATTTAGTGGGATGTTGCTACAGACCCAGGAGCACAGAGGATGAGGACCAGGAGGTGTTTAGACAGTTAAGTTTGGCAAGTGCAAGAAGAATGATTGTTATGGGTGATTTTAACTACAGTAGATAAATTGGGGAGAGGAAGATGCATGTAGCAATAGGGGAATGGAATTTCTAGAATTCTTGAGGGACAAATGTCTTAGGCAACATGTAACAGAGGGAACAAGAGGTTCAAGAGTTTTGGATTTGGTTATAGCATCAGAAGAGTTGATAATAACTGAGTGGCCATATGGTTTTGACTTGGAAAATGAATAGACATGCAGGAGTATCAAAGAGACAGAACTTATGTGGAATTATAAAGCAGGTGATTATAATAGTCTTAGACATCAACTTCGGTAAGTTTCATGGAGGGAGGAAATGGAAGGCCGGAATATCATTGATGTGGGAAATTGTGAAAGAATATTTGTTAGCAGCAATGGTAAGTTGTATATCACGAGTGAGGAAGAGGACACAATTTGGAGTAAAGTGGATGACAAACAATATTAAACAGGAATTGCATGCGAAAAAGAGGCTATGGAAGAGATATAAGGAGACAGGTGAAGAGAAGATGCATGAAGAATATAAGACACAGGCCAGAAGAGTGACTAGTGTGGTAAGGAAAGCGAAACTGGGATATGACAGGAGATTGGTCCTAAGATCCAAAGACAATCCTAGGGAATTTTTTAGCTATGTGGCCAGTAAGAGGAGAAATGACTGTGGAAGAATGATATTGTGGGATAAAAATGGGAATAGAGTGACTGATGCAGAGAAAATAGTGGAATTGTTCAATGAACACTTTATTGGAGTATTTCATCCTAGAGCAGTCAGTTTTAATGCTAAAGGGAAATGGCAGGTTCAAGGTTTAGAGGTACAGGTGGAGAGTGTGTTTCAGATACTGAGTACTCTGGATGTCAGTAAAGCTTTGGGACTGGATGGTATTTCACCATGAGTTTTGAGAGAATGTGCTAGGGAACTGACAGTGCCTTTAACCTGGCTTTTCAAAAAGTCTGGCTGCGGAAAGGTGCCCAGGGAATGGAAGGAAGGTAAGATAGTGCCATTGCATAAGGGTGGTAACAGACTGGAAGTGTCTAATTATAGGCCATTTGTGTGTCATCAGTAGTTGTTAAGATCTTGGAGAAAGTAGTGAGGGACCGTATACAGCATTGGGCAGATGAGGGTAATGTTATCTGTGAGAGTCAACATGGATTTGTGAAGGGGGCACTCTTGTTTTAGCAATATGCTAGCCTTTTATAATAAAGTTACAAGAACATTAGATAAGGGAAAGGCATATACTGCAATTTTCTTAGATTTAGCAAAGGCATTTGACATGGTGCCACATGATAAGCTGATATTTAAGTTGCAGCACATGGGTCTGGATGTCAGATTGGTCAAATGGATTCAGGATTGGCTGTCTGATAGGTATCAAAGAGTTGTGCATGGTGGAGCAGTTTCAAGGAGGCAGAGGGTTACAAGTGGGGTCCCACAGGGCTCAGTACTAGGACCTATATTGTTTAACCTTTATATCAATGACATTGCAAGGGGATATTCATTTGTTTGCAGATATGTGAAGCTGGGAAGGATTATTAGTAATAGTGCAGATATGGTAGCCCTGCAAGAGGATTTGAATAAGCTAGACAAATGGGCAAATGAATGGGGGTTTCGGTTTAATGCAGCAAAATATAAGGTCTTGAGGTTTGGGACACATCGATGGGATGCTGCATACTCTATTGGAGGAGCTGTACTGGAGGTAGTAGGGGAGACAAGAGATGTGGGGTTGATGATTGATAGAAACCTGAAATTTAGGGGACATATTGCAAAAGTGGTGAAGGTAACACAGAGGATTGCTGTAATAATGAGAAGAACTGCACTGAACTGACCTGCAGAGATAAAAGAGTTATCATTCTGTTGTATAAGACCCTGATCAGACCACACTTATATTGTTCTCAGATTTGGTCCCCAGGATTTGAAGTAGATAAAGTAACTGTGGAAAGGGTACAAAGGTGGATAACAAAGATGGTTTCAGGACTGTACAATGTTAGTTATGAGGATCGGCTGAGAGAATGTGGACTGCAGAATTTGGTGGATAGAAGGAGAGGTGATATGATTGAGACTTTTAAACTGTTGAGAGGTGGTTACAGAGTTGACACTGGGGAGTTCTTTCGCTTGGTTGAACAGTGGGAAGGAGTGATGACAAGAGGCCATCTCTGGAAGTTACGAAAGGAAACTGTGAGCAAGAGGGTGAGGAGTGGTTTCTTTGCATGGGGGGGGGGGCAGTTGAACCATGGAATGCATTGCCTGATGGAGTGGTGAGAGCTAGAACGGTCAATGAGTTTAAGTAGTGGTATGATAGACTTTGTGTTTCTTAGGGGGGGGACCTCCCCTCGATGAGTGTTGACAGACTTTATGTTCTTAGGAAGGCCCTCCCATGATGAGTCTTTTGACTCCATGGAAGCTTGAATAATAATAATAATAATATATATGGGATTGCTTAAGGGTCAAAGCCAAATAATTGGGAGAAGATCTCCATGTCGCCTTTCAGAAATGCAGAGAACCAACTGGGCCTTCTGACTTAATTTCCAATCCTCACCTTTACATGTGCACGCTATTAGTAGGTACTGGGTACTGAATGAACGAAGATGAGCTGGCAATTTGGGACTTAGCCAACCAAACTGTACTCTCTATTGGCTTAAACCACAGATTTATATGATGGTACATGATGAGATTTTATGCCTGCTGGAGCATTGCACAGTTAAACAAAGTCCCAATTCAATGCAATATAAACATCATGACTCTTCATATGCTTTGTAGGTAAAATGCGCAAGAAAACTCCTTTTACATCAATTTTTATTCCTATATATCAAAATCTTGCAACATACCTGTGAACCTCCAGTTGAAAATCGCTGATCTATGTGGATCACATTATGAAAGAAAGTGGCATCGAGCCTAATATTAGAATTGGAGATGTCAAATTAGCTCTTTGCTTTATGCAGATGATGTTGTACTCCTAAACACATCTAGTGCAAGTCTCCAGGATTTACTAAACTGAATAACAGCTGTAATAAATTTTACATGAAAATCAGCCATAAAAAGACCAAAACTATAAAAGTAGGCAGGAGCATAGAAAAACTTCAGCTGCATTCTGAATGGAGATCCTATTGAACATGTAAAATATTTCAGCTGTTTAGGCACAGTTTTTAATGAAGATGGCAGGTTACATCCAGAAATAGACAATAGAATAAGCAAAGCTGATATGGTGGGTAGCCAGCTGAATAAATTTATATGGAATAAGAGAGAAATTAGCCAAACTGGCAGTATACAAGATAATGTTTACCAGTTTTAAGTTATGGATATGAGAGTTGAATTAGAAATAAAGCACTTGATCAAAGACTAGAGACCACAGATATGAGGATTCTGATAAAAATTATGGGAGTGAACCAATGGCATTAATGGCAGAAGAAAGGAACTTGACATTACTAGCATTCAAGAATAGGTAAGCAGAGCTAATCTAAGGTGGTATGGCCACTTAAATAGAATGGATGCAGAAAGGTTAACAAAACAAGTGTTTGAAGCCAAGATGGTAGGAAAGAGGCCCAGAGGAAGACCAGGATCTAGGTGAATTGATTCAGTCAGAAGGTGCTCACAAGTAATAGATTGATCTGGAGGAAAATTGTTGATAGGAGATTAATAATAATGTAAACTTAATCATGTAGTGCTGTCATAGTAACCAGAACATCTTTTGGGAGATGCATATCAGGAAACTGATAATGATATATATATATATATATATATATATTAAAGAAATTTAATGATCAGAAGTTAAGAGATACCAAAATAGGAAAACAAAAAAAAACTATTTGAATAAACAACTAGTTTCATCTTTTCAGAAGACCTCACTGGGTGCATAACATGAAGAGATGCAAAAATATATATATACATTAGAAGAGAACGACAGTTATAAATTAACTTGCAAACATAATGCCAACATTTGAAGCCATTCTCAATGCATTGTTGCTGATGGGCACGTTCACACGGGCATGTAGGCCAAAGTTCAATAGCTGAACAGTGACAATTAGATAGGTTATAGCTAAGGTCGGTATTAAGATTGAGGAAAATTTCTATTGATTCCACAGTTCTTCTCTCCACGTCATCATGGCATCTAATAATGTTTTCTGATTTGTTCAAGATCTCTGGATGAGCGACAGAATCTTCACCATTAGAGTGAGCAGAATCAAGAGCATGATTAGATAGTGTGCTGGTTCTAGTTTGGCCATAGGTGATGTCTCTGACATACTCTTCCACATGCAACTCAATGGATTTAACCATGACCAAAACAGGGCACACTGCAGTTACACCAAAAACAATAAACTCCTGGATACTTAAGAATTATCCATTATGAGAAAGTAAAAAATACATATTAAAAAAAATGTTTTGTCTAGGTTGTTTGGCAAGTTCCTGAAGGGCATCAGTCAAACGTAGGATAAGGGGGGGGGGGGGGTAAATGTGCTATATTAACTAAACGTGCTCACTCCCTCCAAAATGAATAAGAAGAAATTACCAAAGAAAGTTGTGAAGAGAAACTACAGTTTCCTCTTCAAAACCTTTCAAAAAAATGATTATCCTAAACAGACTGTTCGTAAGCCACTATTTAATCCACCTGCTCACCATATTGAAGATAGTACAGTCATACCTCGGTTAACGTTACCTCTGGTAACGAAGCCACGATGTAATGAAGACCGCAATTTCAAGCCATGTTTTACATAAAAATATGAAAATTTTAAGGTCAATGCCCAGCAATCATCCGATTGGCAACTCATCACGTACTCCCAAGCTGTGAGCGTGTCTGTTTTAAAAAAGTTTCACACGCCATCCACGTAATTTAGTCATTGCTCACACATCGTAGGATGTGTTTCAGTGTGGTTTCATTGCAATAAATGACGTATGTTCTCTGATAGCATTATTGTAGAATTTGTAAATATTAATATTTAGTTAAAATGTCAGAATCAAGGAAAAGTTTTTTTAGAAACTAAATTACATATCGTACGTGTTGAAAGGGGGTTAAAGAAAATCCAATGTGGCACGTTCTTTAGGATTAGCGCAGTCAACTTGAACAACCATATTTAGTTAAAATGTCAGAATCAATAAACGTTTTTTTAGAAACTAAATTACATATCGTAATTTACAAATAGTACGTGTTGAAAGGGGGTTAAAGAAAATCCGATGTGGCACATTCTTTAGGATTAGCGCAGTCAACTTTAACAACCATTAGTCAATCAGAAAAAATAAAAGTCTGCTCAGAATTGTATAGATGTTACAGCAGCAAAATTAACTCACTTAAGGAATCCAATTTTAGAAAAAAAGGAGATAATGTTAAGTTGTAGATAGATATGTCACAATGTCATATGCCTTTAACTCAAATGGTGATTCAAAAAAAAGCATTATTTTTGTTTAATCACCTGAAATCTAAACAAACCGAAGAAATTGCGGAAAATTTTGGGACTTCTCGTGGTTGGTTTGAGAAATTTTAAAAAACGGGCCAGAATTCATAGTGTAAAATTATCAGGAGAAGCTGCAAGTGCAGATGTTGAAGCTGCGAATAAGTTTCCAGAAAAACTAAAGGAAATAATTGAACGTGAAAATTTTTCACCAAATTTGGTGTTCATTGTTGATGAAAACAGTTTGTTCTGGAAACGGCTACCATCAAAAAGTTTCATTTCTATTGAAGAAATATCAGCAGCTGGATTCAAAATAGCTAAAGACCATTTAACATGACTCTTTGGATCAAATGCCTCTGCCGATTTTAAATTAAAATTTTATTAGTTTACCATTCGGAAAATCCGAAGGCATTAAAAGGTAACATAAAAATGAATTTACTAAGAAGTGTGGAAAGCCAATAGAATCACGTGGATTAACAAGGGGTTATTTACTGATTGGTGTGTTAACCATTTTTGTCCAGAAGTGAAACGGTATCGCAAAAGAAATAATTTTGAAGAAAAAGCTCTTGTTGTTGGACAACACTCCAGGACATCCTACTGATCTTAATAGTATGTTGTCCTTCTTCCCGCAAACACAACTTCCCTGATTCAAAAAATGGATCAGGGAGTAATAGCAACATTTAAAGCTTATTATCTGTGTGGTACATTAAACAATTTAATTGAACTAGAAGATAAAGAGCAAACATCAAAACCTTTTGGAAAAACTACACCATTAAATATGCAATTGAAAACATTAATAGCTCTTGGAAAGAAGTCACTCAGAAATACTTAAATGGAGTTTGGTGCAAATTATGGCCAGAAGTTGTACTAGAAGAAGAAAATAACATTCAAGAGATTAGTTATCCAGATGGCTCAATCAATAGGTTTCGAAAATGTCAACAAAGAGGACGTAAGAAATTTATTAAATACAGATGATAGTTTTTCAATGGAAGATTTAGAAAAACTTGTTAGCAATGAAGCCAAAGAAAATGAAGATGAATTAAACAAGTTCCTACTGTGGAAAAAGTGTTAGCAACCAAAGATTTAAAAAGGTGCTTGAATGACATTAAAATGTTTTAAATTTTTTTAGTGAAAATGATCCTGATTTAGGAAGAAGTGTTATTGTTAAGTGATCAGTGTTAAATGCAATAAATCCATATAAGCAATTGCTAAATGAAAGAGAAAAAAAGCATAAACAATCAATTTTAGATACGTATTTTAAAACGTCATGATTTTGTCTTTGTTAGGTATGTAATACTGATTTTTTTATTTAATAAAGCTTTTCTTTTTTCAAAAAAGTATTTCATTTTCTTTACGTATGAATGTATCCCTATTATGGCCAAAGTATTTTTACCTCTGAGAACGAAGTTTTGCTTAATAAAGTAATTTCATGGAACGCATCCTCTTCGTTAATAAAGGTATGACTGTATACTGATGTAAAAGGCTTTATGTCTCTACTGTGTATTCACTGTTTCACCAAAGTTAGCTAAAATTCTCAAGAAATTTAAAATAGACTTCTTTTACTCCTCTATCCAAACTTTTCCTTACTTTGTAACCTAAACCAAAACATGACAGCCTAAAGTAACCAGTTTATTTTTTTTCCCCTATATACAGGGTGTTTGGGATAAATTTGACATATTTATAATTAATTATATTTTTCCGTATTACATGTATTAACACACACTTCTCTTCATTTAAAAGTTTGGACCCTTCTTCATTCATATACAAGATGTCAGAAAGGATGGATAGCTGGAACCCACCTGAATCATGGAAGAGAATAACTTGTATCATGATGATTCGTGCCCGCCATCAAAATAAGGATATTACGACTGCTGCCCAATGCTCCCTGAATACAGTAAAAACAATCAGGCATGAACTAGAGACTTGCAATGGTGACTACGAGGATGTAGCAAGAAGAAAGATCCCTAGCAGACGATCTGATTGCGTTCGTACAGCAGAATTCCTCGCAAATCTGCAGGAACAGGTGTTGAAGAACCCTGGCATTGGAATTCGGGCTTTGTTCGTGGAGTTGCTAACTGTAGTCAAGCCCTGGATAACAAGGGTAGCCAATGGTGTTGAAGAACCCTGGCATTGGAATTCGGGCTTTGTTCGTGGAGTTGCTAGCCCTGGATAACAAGGGTAGCCAATGGTAGGCCGTATGTATGGCAGCAGGATTCGGCCCCTTGCCACACCTCTGGGAAAAGTCAAAAATGGTTGTCTGAAAATTTCTACGACTTCACCAGTCCAAATGTTTGGCCTCCAAACTCCCCAGACCTTAACCCCATGGATTATTTTGTAATGGGCGCAGTTGAAAAAGACACCAATCGCACTTCCAGTAATACAAAAGCCCAGTTAATGGATAAAATTAAAACAGTTTTTGCGGCCCTTCCCAGGGAGACTGTAGCATCAGCTTGTTCGAGGTTCCGAAGCAGAATTGAAGCTGTGATCGATGCTAATGGTGGTTATTTTGAGTAAATCTTGTTGATAGTATTGTAATTAACTCTGCCTGTAATGTTTTTTTGTCAATTCATTAAATTTAATAGATACAAAGAAGATTTTCTTTTTCCTTACGAAACTGTCAAATTTATCCCGAACACCCTGTATAGGATGTCTTGAGAGGAACAGAGGCAGAAGAATATACTATTTTCTGGCAGGATGCAGGAAAAATGGGGTGGAGTATTGCTTATGGTAGCTGATGAGATGAACCCTCCAAGGGTAGAAAGCCAGGAGATATTTAATGCATGTGACTTTGAAGGTATATGGTGTGAATTAGAGGTTGGCAGGATCAGATATATAGTTGGATATTGCTACAGGCCAGGAAATGTAGAGGAGAATGAACAGGAAATGGGCTTGGTGAGTGGAAAGTGGGTGATTATTATGGGTGATTCCAATTATAAACTATAGATTGGGCAGAAGAAGTAGCCAGTGGTATTAAAGAGACTCAATTTTTGGAATTCTTGAGGGACAAATATCTTAAACAGAATGTGCTGGAGGGAACAAGAGGATCAAGAGTTTTGAATTTAATTATAGCATCAGAGAATTTGATGGTGACTGAAATGTCATATTTGCCTCCGCTTGGTGAAAGTGACCATATGGTACTGATCTGGAGAGTACAGACATGCAAAAATCTTAAGAGGGAAGGAAATGATGTGGAATTATAAGTTAGGCGATTTTAATAGTCTTAGAAATCAACTTGGGACATGGGTGGAAGAGAGGGTAAAGAGGTTAGTGGTGCATGGAAGCTAGTTAAGGACCATTTGTTAACAGCAATAGCAAAATGTATACCACGTATAAAAAAAAATTGGAGTAAAATGGATGTTTTTGTTTTTTTATTTGATTTTTATGGTGCAGACATCAAAGGTCATACCGCACCAGGACACAAGTCACAACAGTACATATGGTAATTAGGACAATCATAAACATCCATGCTCTTGGCAAGATTCAAACCAGCAGCCTCTTGGCTGGGGATCAGGCCACTCAGGCAGGTGTAAAATGGATGACAACTGAAATAAAGAATTGTAGATAAAAAAAAAGAGGTTACGGAGAAAAAGTATAAAATGAGAGGTGGTGAACAGTTGCATGAGGAATACAAAGTTCAAGCTAGAAAGGTGACTAGTATAGTCAGGCAGAGGAAAATTATAATATGAGGAGGCAAGTACTACAACCATAAGGAATTTTTTCGTTATGTGGCTAGCAAAAGAAGAAATGATTGTTAGATGAAAAACATGGTATATTAACTGAGGTCTATTTAATGATTATTTTATTAGCTTCATTCTGGGGTTGTGAGTCATATGCCAATGACAATGGAGAGGCTGAATTAGAAGCAAGCAAAGTAGATGCATTTACAATAATAAGTACTCTGGAAGGCTTTGGGACTGGATGAAATTTTGCCACAAGTCTTAAGGGAGTGCACTTAAGAACTAACAGCTTCTGACTTGTCTATTTAATGAAAGCCTCACAACTAGAAAAGTCCCTGGGCAGTGGAAGGAGGATGATAGTGCCATTGCATAAGGTTGGTGGGAGAATGGAGGTATCAAATTATAAGCCAGTTTGTGTTACTTGTGGATGTTTAGGTTTTAGAAAAATTGGTAAGAGATTGTATACAAAACTGGACAGAAGAAAATAACTGTGAAGGTCAGTATGGATTTGTTAAGGAACATTCTTGTTTCAGTAATCGCATTAACTTTTATGATAAAGTAACAGGAGTGGTTGATGAGGGAAATGCATACTGCATTTTTTTTTTTTTTTAAGATTTTGCAAGGACATCTGATAAGGTATCACATGATAAATTGATGTTTAAACTGCAATGCATGGGTTTGGATATTAAGTTGGTGGAGTGGATCAGCAATTGATTTGATAGAAATTAAAGGGTTGTGTATGGAGGGGCAACATCAAGGGAAGGTACTAGTGGAGTTCCACAGAGCTCCGTGCTGAGACCACTAATTTTCAACCTTTATATCAATGATATTGTCACTGAAATTCAAGGAGATATTCAGCTGTTTGCAGATGATATGAAGCTGGGGAAGGTTATTGATAGTAATGCTAATGTAGTAGCTCTTCAGGAAGGGGGATGCCAGTTAACGTTACTAAATCTAAGGTTTTGAATTTTGGGAACTGCAGATGGGATACTGCATACTCTATATGTGGAAATATGCTAAAGGAAGTTGAAGCATGGGATCTTGGGGTTATGGTGGATTGAAATTTAAGGGGCATGTTGCAAAGGTGATTAAGACAACTCAGAGAATTGCTGCAATATTAAGATGAACATTAATCAGCAGAGATGAAATGGTAGTGATTCCATTGCATAAGGCCCTGATCAGGTCACATCTGGACTAATATACTCAAATCTGGTCACTAGGGTTTAAAGGGGAATAAAGATACTTTAGAGAGGCAGTTGAAAAAAATGATTTCTGGACTGTGGAATGTTAGCCATAAGGATAGACTGAAATCATGTAATCTGCAGAGTTTGTCTGATAGAAGGCAAAGGAGTGATATGAATGAGATGTTTAACCCTGTGGAGCTCGATGTTGAAAAAATTGCAGCTTAGGTCTCTTGTATCCGAGAGATGCATTCATTACTAGTATGTGCTGAAATGCGATAAAACTTAAAAAACACTATAAATATAATACATGGTTTATTTATTTTCAGTTACAATCTAGAAATTATTGAAAGAAAAAAAAACAAAAAACTAAACCAATACTATACTGACATCGGAGTTTGTGGTATCTCTCAGATACAATTTACTATCAAATATCACTTTCACATAAGACTATCATTCTCATCATTGGACTGGAGTAACATTCGCTGAACCTCTTCAACATCTGATGGATTTTCCAAGCAATACATTTTTCCAGCCATTTTCAACAGTAAATTAAAAAAAAAACTAAACCAATACTATACTGACATCAGAGTTTGTGGTATCTCTCAGATACAATTTACTATCAAATACCACAAACCTTTACATAACACGTTAAACTAAACAAATGGCTTATATATCTCGTAATATAAAAATGCACAGCTAGTCATGACTTCCAAGCTATAACTAGATACGTGTAAGAATATTTATATTAAAACAATTGGTTTGTATCTGTCAGATCAGCTGCAACCTCCGCAGAGTTAAGCTCTCGAGAGGTATATTTACCAAATGGATAAGAGAAAGAAATTTTTAGATTGCAGAAAATAAGGCAGGGGTGAGAACTAGAGGCCATCCCTGGAAATTGTACTAGGAAGTGGTGAATGAGAGAGTGAGAAGGTTTTTTTTTTTTTTTTTTACGTGGAGGAATTGCCTGAGTATCTTGTGAATGCTAAGAGTGTGAATGAGTAAGCATCAGTATGATAGATATGTTACGGGCAGGAGAGATTTTCCATAAGTCTGTGGACTTTTGTAATATATGTGTAATTATTCACACTATGATGTAGTATAATGTATATTTCTTATATATATTTTTTTTTATTGTCAATCATATAGACCTCTCTCTTCCCTTCCAGGAGTTAATGTAATAATAATAATATATATAGAATATTGACCAATTCATCATTAAAAAAAAAAAAATCCATTCTAATTAAAAATTATTCCAAAGAACTGCTTTTAAGGGGGAATTTGAACAGTGATGTATATGTGCTATACTTCACATCAGCTGCTCAAAAACTATATACTGTGTGCTCCAACATGAACCACACTTATGCTGATGACGTCACGTACCATATTTCAACAATGAACCGTCTATATTCCTCAAAGTACTTATTAAACAGGATATCCGAAATCTTATTAGGTGAAAATGAAATTAACAGTTGGCTCACTTGAACAATCAAAGGAATATATATATATATGTATATATATCACTAAGAGAAATACTGAAAAGATATGATCATACGTCCTTAAAAGAAATGCTGTTTAAACTAACTTTTCGCTCCATATCCAACTATAAAGGTAAAAATTCATGCAATTTTTTAAAAGTATGTTGACGATTAACGTTTATATAATCTTTAAAAATAGCATATCAAGACCCCCCCCCCATTTTCTGAAATCAAAAACTATCACGCATATTAAATTGAACAATGCGTAGTGACACTTCAGCTTCCAACCATATTAACTTCTTAAGCACAAGTGAACTTATGATTATCATCTTTAATTATTAAACAAAGGCATATTCTTACCCTAAAAAATCCAGCATCAGTCATTTTTTTTTTATATCGTTTCTTCTTGGACTAACACAACGATCTTAGACATATCTAACAAATCACCACACATGCGCAAGAAAAACAAGGCCGTTTCCATAACTGTCCCCACCTGGTGACCATAAAACTTCATATAATTCCCTTCAGAAAATCTTAATTAATATTATTAAGAGCATAAATGTAGTAAAAATTTCATTATCTTCAATTTTTACGTCATTATTATTATTAAGAGAGACCTCCAGGGAGTCAGAGACTTATCGAGGGAGACGAGTCTCTGACTCCCATATATAAATGACTCCCATTGATAATAAAAGAGACGTATAGTATTCGTAAAAGAACAAAAAATAAAAATAAATATTCATTGTATTAGTAATTCAGAGTACAGTATTAAGTTGAGATGAGCAGCTATCCCGATATTTTTGATCATATGGTGTATAGCAGCCTATAATCTTCTATTCCACAAGATTTTGATATCGCTGCTGGAATTCCCTTCCATTTGCTTCGAGAAAAATACTAGCGATATTAGTCACACATGTTGAATGATTCGACCTGGCTTGCAATCGGCATTCCATTCATCCTACAGGTGTTCGATGAGTCTGAGATCACGGCTCGATACAGGCCAGTTAAGTCTTCAAAACCCATGTAATCATGTTAATGGGGAATTATCGTGTTGATGCAGGAAAGGACCTTCGCCAAACTGTTGTCATAAGGTTAGAAGCATAGCATTATCTAGAATGTCATTATAAGTTGCTGCATTAAGGTCCCCTATCAATGAAACTAAATGGCCCTAGCCAGAACCAAGAAAAACAGCTCCAGACCAAGATGCCTTCTCCACCAAATTTCACAGCTGTTATAACACGTTCGGGTTAGCGTTCTCCTGGCATCCACCAATCTAGACTCTTCCGTCCGATAGTTATGGTGTTGGCGTTGCCTGCAGGGTTTTTCAGAAATAAGTAGTGAGTGTCTTTCAACCGATGACAGGCGATTTTTTCGCGCCATGCGCTTCCGCACTCGGCAATTCCGCTATATGATTTTATGTGGCCTACTGGACAGAACAGCAATTCACTATTGCTACTCCTAGTCGTTTACACTTCACATAAAGGAACTCACAGTTGATCTGGGCGTCTACATCTAGGCAAACGTTTTCGGAACTGGGTTGTTACAAAGGTGGAATTTTACGGAAGTCCCAAGTCAAAAATAAATGAGCTCTTCAGTAGGGCCAATTTTACTCTTAGTTTGGCTATGAAAACTGCAAATCACGTGCTTCGTTTTACACCTGTATGAGTCATGCTTGTGATGTATATAGCCACATCCACTACTATGAAGGGATGTCCTGATGTTATGGCAACTTTGTTGCCATCTTATGGTTTGTATTCTTTTTTCTTTTCTTTTTTTTTAAACAGAAGCAGGAAAAACAGGAGTAAATATAATAATTTTTTTTTTTGTTCAAAATTTTTACCGCAGTAACATTGGTCATTGTAATATTTTATGCCTCGTTCATGCTTTGGAGTATTGGGAAAATTTATAGACTAGGAGCCTAGAGTTGGTTACATAAATATCACACAGAGTGATTAAATCCCAATCAAAGCATGTCCTCGACATTACTCTATGCATACTGCTATATTCGACATTCCTCCAAGTACAACTTGGCAGAGTTAACAACAGAGGATTATTCACTATTTGGAAAACATCCCGAAGTATTACAAGTGATAACAATAGGTTCAGTTCCGTTTTTTATCTGGCGGACAGCATGGGGAAACCGCTTTAATGTTATACTCTCGAATGGAGGAGCTCTGATTCCTTAGATGAATAATTATGGTGTGGAGAGCATGCAACAAGTTGCCAACAACATGCATTGCCCGAGATGCGTGCAAGATGAAACAGGAGGGAGCGGAACAGAAACCAGAAATCCCATTCCATAGATGAAACCTGGCAACAGCCACTTCACTTCTAATAAGCAAAGGTGGTGTTTTATCCACTGAGGAAAGTCATCCACCACCTCACCTATTAGTTTAAACTGTTGCAATATTAATAATAATAATAATAACAATCCCTACATGGCGCACCACCTTGTCGTGGAAGAGCTTGTGCGCTCTGAGGATGCTAGGGGCAATGCTGGAGCTAGCGCAGCTACCAACAGCCCCCCCCCCCGTAGCCAGAATGCCTTAGCAAAGGAGCCATACTAAGCCTCACCTCCAATTTGAATGGCGAATAGAGAAGAAAGAAGTTATCAATACGAATCAGTCGTTGCCAGGGTCAACAAGGACTGAGTTTGGTGCTATAGCTCCTGGGCATTAATGGCAATAAATGGGCCACAGGGCTTAGACGCATTTGCTGGTCAAAGAACTGAAATGCGACTGGGAGAAGAACAATAAAAACGAAAGAAATGGACTATATCTGAAAACAAGATGATTATGCAAGTTTATTATGAATCAAGTCCAGCACCAAGAGGATAAACAAACTGAATGTATGAAATTTGGATAAAGGAATTTCTAATAATAAGGCAGCGATTAATGGACCAATGAAGATTTCTTGTAAGAAGCGATTTTCAGTGATGTTGAACTTGAAGTATTGAAAAGATAGATTATCATGGAATCCCAGAAATAACTTGAAGCAGCTGAAAGACCTATGGAAAAACATTCAAGTAAATTTCTTGAATTGAAATAATCGAAATAATAACCAGCAGAATCACTTAAATGCTACACAACAAGAACTGAGATGTATGATTCTAGAATAAATGCAGAACACCAGAGAAAGATAGCGACTACAGATACTGAAACAAAGCCGAAGACAAGATCTAGCTGCAATGTTGAACAACACCAACTTGGTAATGGAAACATTTCCAAAAAAACAGTTGGAAAAACAAATCAGCTGATGTATAGTGATGCAGTTATAGTTACAAGAGAACTCGGTTATATAATATATAATAAAACAGATGAATAAAGCAAAAAGGAACCCTAAAATGGAAACCACATTTAGAATCAAAAGTAAACAAATTTTGAGCAAATGTTAACAATTTAAAGAATTTAAAACAAGGGGAACGTAAGCAAGAAAATACCAAGAGTAGTTTAATAAAGCGATAGCGATACAACCTTGACAAAAAATCGATAACTGATGTATTAGAGGAATTGAAAGAAAAAATTGTGGCTTCAATACAGGCAAAACATGCAGTTTAGAACTAACCAGCATCATTTTTACCAAAATACTGATGGGAAATCCGAACACAGTGTGGAACACCTAAACTCAGAATAAACACTCAAGTTTTCAACGCATCTCTGGGATAATCAACAAAGAACATAATGGAAATGCTAACTTGATTGAAGATGTTTAAGAACAATTGAAAACAACACTCAGATGAAAAACTATGTCATAACCACAGAAATGATCCGAAGAAAGGGTAGTTGTTTCGATTATCGTCTAACAACTTGCCTGCCAAAAACATTTAAGTTACTTAGTGGACTTCTAGAAACTTCAATTGTTAAATATTTATCACGGCACCAACTTCTGCCAGTTGAACAAAAGTGATGTTGCAGAAATCCAGAGGAACAAAAAACTAATTGTTAATCAACAAAATGATTTTAAAAACGAAAAGACGAAAGAGACAACTTTTATATGGCATGGATTGATTACCAGAAAGCATTTGTCCCTTGGTCACATAGCTGAATTATAAATGTTTAGAAGTTTTTGGAATGAGTAAAAACATCAGAAAATTCCTATCAGTTGTCATGTCCACAGCCGTAGTTATGTACAGGCATACGAGGTTCAAGCTGGGTTCCCCAAAACTTAGCATCAGTTTAAGGGCCACAAACGATGAGGAGAGGTCCTCGGAGCACTCTAGCGCCTCGGGTTCTGCCAGCCTCGGGAAAAGTGCAAGTATGGCCCTGATCATGTCCACTTGGAAAACTCGCTTAATAATCAGTAGAGATAATTTGGTTACAGTGAATCAAGAGAGGAATTTCTCAAGGCGACTCACTATCACCGTTATTATTCATCCCAGCACTGATTCCTGTAATATTAATTCTAAAGAAAACTAGCTTTGGTTATCAATCAACAGAGCAAGAGGGAAAATTACTTCATTTGTTATACATGGATGACCTCGAACAATACCAAAAATAATCCAGAGAAATTGAGACACTGCTGAATACAGTCTTCAGTGAAGGCATTTGCATGGATGTTGGTCTTGAGAAATGTGCAACCTTCTCAATAGTTAGTGCAGCAGCGATCCTATAAATATCTAGGAATTCTTGAGAGAGACGACATCTGAAGCTCAGAAATCAAAAAAGAAAACAGTGTGCGAATATATGAAATGGGTTGAAAAGTTCTAAAGTCCAAGCTGAATGTAACAACACTGTAACAGTAATCAATACATGGACAATCCATGTAATCAGATACACACCATGTATAATTGACTAGACACAAACCTATTTGGATGCTTGATCGTAAAATATAAAAACTAATGAGAGTGAATGAATGCCTTGCACCCACGCAGTGATTTGGATCGGTTATACATAGCCAGGAAAAGTGGAGGACGTGGTCTTTTTGCAAGTGTATCAAACAGAAGAAGAAGAGGAAGAAGAAAAGCAAGCGTTGAATGATTACATCAAGGAAAGAACAGAAAATATGTGAATTATAGCTTACAAAAAAAAAAAAAAAAAGAAAGAGAGAAGGAAAAAAGAAATGAAAAATTTCATTCTTCTTGTTCAACAGCACAAGTAGAATGAAATGGCAAAAAGATCAGAAAGTTGGAAAAAATAAAGCATTCCATGGTCCATGGAAAGATATTGAAATGAGAGTTGACAGCCTGTTAACTTGGCAATGGCTTCAGCAGGGAAGCATCAAGAAAGAGACAGATCTGATACTTGCTGCTCAATTACCTAGTATACATAAATTATATAAACCTCTTCTTCTTCAGCTTCTCTCATTTCTATATGATAGCTGTTTCTGATGAGTCTTCTCCACTGATTTCTATTGTAAACATCTTTGTCCGGGTTTTTCTCCTTCAGATCTTCCTCTACATTATTTTTCCTCCTCTTCTTTGGCCTTCTTCTTCCTCCTTGTATTTCAATCATCCATTTCATATAACACTGTTGGTCTCACTACCGTTCTTTATATTTTCCCTTTCAATTTCACTGGAATTTTTCTATCACACAAAATTCCTGACATTTCTTTCCAATTCTTCCATCCTTTTTGAATTCTGTTATTGACTTCCCTTTCCACTTTACCTTTACTATCCACTATTGAACCCTGATAAATGAATTTATCTACTTTCTTGATTTTATTTACTTTCTTGAATTTCTCCATTCAGTAGTACATCTTCTTCAGTGTTAATATTTCGACCACACACCAGATATTCAGTTTTTCTTCTACTAACTCTCAGTCCTCTTTCTTCTTGTACTTTGTTCTATCTTATCAGATTTTGTACTACTCTCTCTTGTTTCCGCGCATAGTACAATAACACCTGCATATAACATACTCCAGGGTACTCTCTCTCTCTCTCTCTGACTTGCTCTGTCAAAGTATCTATTACTACATTAAAGAGAAAAGGACTGAGTGCTGATCCCTGATGTAAATCAACTGGTACCTCAAAATTCTCTGTTATTCCCAAACAGCTCCTAATTGTACATTTCTGTACATTTCTTGTATCAGTTTAACATATTTTTCTGGTACTTTCTTCTCTCTTAGACTCCTCCATATCTCTTTTCTAGGTACTGAGTCATATGTCTTTTCTAGATCTATAAAAACGATATGTAATGGCCTTTGTCCTTCCATGTATTTTTCGATCATCTGCCTCAGAATAAATACCGCATCCATAGTTCTTCTTTGAGGCATAAAAACAAACTGTTCTGTTTCAATATCAATTTCTTCTGTCCATCTTTCATCTATGATTCTTTCAAATAACCTCACCGTATGAGAAATAAATTTAATTCCTCTATAATTACTACAGTCCTGTATATCTCCCTTTCCCTTATAGAGAGGTACCACCACACTCTGTCTCCATTCCTCAAGAATTACCTCTTGACTATAAATCTCCTTCAACAGATTCCATATTAATTTTATAAATTATATAAACCTCATAGGTCCATAATTAATCTTACGCCATGAAAACATGATTTTGTCATTCCTCACAAAGCACTCGTATCATAAAATCACCACACAAAATTCTCATTCTACTCCTATTTTTCTTTGATGAGCATTCATTTTTCTTCGTTGGTACCTCTTTTTTTTTCTTTCTTTTCTCAGCAACACGACACGCCGAACGTTCATTCAGTCAAAAGCTTAAGCTTCGTCCTATGAAAAACTACACCTAAGCAAGCCATCTTTCTCATTACATCTAACTCTTCATTCTCTACACCATCCTTTATTTGAACCTACACTAGCATCCTTCTCTCTCTCATCCCCAACAATTTCACATATTGCTCTCAGTCATTGTCTTACTTTCGTACCTTCTTCACATACTCTCACATTTTCTTGAAACCTTCTCATTTCCTCTCTAACCATTATACTTCTCCTGCCCAAGCTTTCATTTGTTTCCTCATTCTCTTGACCACACACACACACACACACACACACACACACACACACACACACACACACACACACACACACACACACACACACACACACACACACACACACAAATTTCCTCTTGAAGTTTTTATATAAGTTAATCTTATTTGAAGCGTTGTGTAATGTCCCCATTCATTGTCTTGAACTAAGTCCTTAAATCTTTCTTTCCTTTCTGAATACGTCTATTTCTTTTTCCAGGAATGACGAGTGGATAATGCAGGGATAGGAAGAAAGAAATGATATGCAATCTTCATGGGTATTAGAATCCACAGCAAAATTTTATGGATTGGTACTACCACTACAGAATGAACTGTTGACCACTGCAGATTTCTTCAAGCACTCCATAGACGTGGATTAATTTCTCTCTCCCAATTTCTCCAATTTCGTTGAATGTATCTAAAAGGTGAAGGAAGTGGTAATCCCAACACTAAAGGCATTGTCTTGAAATGTAGATTGATAGAAGAAACATCCATTTCAGATATCTGATTGTTACTTGGTCCAGTGTTATTAGCCCTCAGAAATATCCTTATTACTACTACTATCTTGTATCAAGTATTAACAAAAAATGCATGAAGATTTTTTTCAGATATGGTGGGAGCCCTGGGCTCGAAATCTTCGATTATATCATGAGCAATCTGACAGGATGTGAAAATCTCAGGGAGTGTAGAACAATGAACCAATGTTTGAACATCTTCAAATGCCTCTGATAATTTAAAATAAGGTTGAATGTCAATTAATCCAACAGTGGTAAGTTCCATTTCAAACCTTCTCTTGACACACTCTCTCTCTCTTTCTCTCATTTCCTCTTGAAGCAGTCTGAGTTTCCATCCTTATGAAAATTAGGTATTTAATGATAGTTATTCATAAATTTACTGCCGCATTTTCAAATGCCAAGATTACACTGGTAGTTAATCAACACTCACATGTTAAGTTAGCCTTCTCCATAGACCAAAAATCCTAAAACTTCTATTAGACACTTCCTTAAACTAAATAGATTCATGACGCCATCGACAGAATTGCCTTACCAGTTATATAAACGTACATACATCTAGAGTACCGTATATGCACCTACAGAAAGGACTTTAACACTGGTATGGAAAAAGCAAAAATTAGACTTAGTTGCTCGCACATAAGCTGTTACGACAATTTCGTATCCATCAAATTAAAATTAACAAGGCGCTCATTTATATAAAAATAATAAATAAATAAATAAAAACAAAAAATATGCCAATTAATTATTTTCTCAAGGACATCACAAGACGATCCTAGCTAGACCTCTAAGATGATGATGCAAAGATCTAGGCTTGAATTCGGTCTAAGATGAGAAGAATTAAGTGCTTTTCAACTGAAGGTGGGTTAGCTGGTGATACTTAGTGACAAGTTATTTCTTCTTAGACACCCGAATTTTTTTCTCTCGCTGGCGAGATAAAAAAATTCGGGTGTCTAAGAAGCATTCGGGTGTCTAAAAATTCGGGTGGCTTTGCGCTTTGTAACTATATGCCTGCGGAAGGAGTGTCCTAGGTTCGATTTCCGTCTGCGACGTGAGGAGCTTAAGTATCTTCCTCAGCCATAGCCAAGTTAGCCGATCTTGGGCGTGGACAGCAGGGTTTTTTCCACGTTTATCTGGGGTTTTTCATCCCGCAAGCAGGCAAACCGGCTCCGTGAACACACAGGGTACAGTGATAGGATATAATACAAGGAAAGCAACGGGAAATGACCTTGCTCATAGTCATTTCCCCAGATGGTGCGTGTATAGCGCTGCTCCTAAATAGCCGAAAGGCTATAACCTCAACAATAACTTACTAATAACCAATAAAAACCCATAAATGATTTACACAAACATAAGTACGATATTGTACCTAAAACATCGTGATATAAACATAAGTCATAACAAGATTGATTTCCTAAAAACATAATCAAAACCAGGAGCATTAAATCAACCGCTGGTAACACGCTTTAAAAAAAATCAGCTAACGCCTTTTATTCCTGTATAGGGAGTAGGCGAGGCCGTTTTAGCACTGTCTAACTTTTGGAGACTGAGTGGGCAATTCAATTTCCACGTACCCAATCAGAGAGATAACTGGCACAAGGCTCTCACTAATTAAGCGGCACGCAGTGAAGAGACGGCTCAACAAATGCCGCCATCTCGTGGGTGTTCGGGATAAATTTGACAGTTTCGTAAGGAAAAAGAAAATCTTCTTTGTATCTATTAAATTTCATGAATTGACAAAAAAAACATTACAGGCAGAGTTAATTACAATACTATGAACAAGATTTACTCAAAATAACCACCATTAGCATCGATCACAGCTTCAATTCTGCTTCGGAACCTCGAACAAGCTGATGCTACAGTCTCCCTGGGAAGGGCCGCAAAAACTGTTTTAATTTTATCCATTAACTGGGCTTTTGTATTACTGGAAGTGCGATTGGTGTCTTTTTCAACTGCGCCCCATACAAAATAATCCATGGGGTTAAGGTCTGGGGAGTTTGGAGGCCAAACATTTGGACTGGTGAAGTCGTAGAAATTTTCAGACAACCATTTTTGACTTTTCCCAGAGGTGTGGCAAGGGGCCGAATCCTGCTGCCATACATACGGCCTACCATTGGCTACCCTTGTTATCCAGGGCTTGACTACAGTTAGCAACTCCACGAACAAAGCCCGAATTCCAATGCCAGGGTTCTTCAACACCTGTTCCTGCAGATTTGCGAGGAATTCTGCTGTACGAACGCAATCAGATCGTCTGCTAGGGATCTTTCTTCTTGCTACATCCTCGTAGTCACCATTGCAAGTCTCTAGTTCATGCCTGATTGTTTTTACTGTATTCAGGGAGCATTGGGCAGCAGTCGTAATATCCTTATTTTGATGGCGGGCACGAATCATCATGATACAAGTTATTCTCTTCCATGATTCAGGTGGGTTCCAGCTATCCATCCTTTCTGACATCTTGTATATGAATGAAGAAGGGTACAAACTTTTAAATGAAGAGAAGTGTGTGTTAATACATGTAACTTACGGAAAAATATAATTAATTATAAATATGTCAAATTTATCCCGAACACCCTGTATATTTAATGTTTGAAATAGTGTGGGTTCTACGGTCGATCTTTGTCCGTGCCAGAGATCGACTAACTCGGGAACCGGTAGAAAAAAGGCTTAGAAAATCCTCTAGTCGCGACCAGATTTGAAACCATGTCTTCCTTTGTGCGGTCAAGCATCGTAGTGTGCATATTCACATCCACTGAACTACACAGGCTCTCCACGTGCTATAATTTTAATTATACTATCTCAAAATGGTTTTCGCTGTTCCTTTTTAAGTCAGTGTTCATGATACAGTTTCACAAAAAAAAAAAAAAAAAAAAAAAAAAAAAAATCAGCTAACGCCTTTTTATTCCCATATATATAGGGAGTAGGCGAGGCCGTTTTTAGCCCTATCTAACTTTTGGAGACTGAATGGGCAGTTCAATCTCCACTGGTACCCAATCAGAGATAGCTGGCCAAAGGCATCACTAATTAAGCGACACGCAGTGAAGAGTGACGGCTCAACAAGTGCCGCCATCTCGTGGTCCCTAACCCTAACACTCGTATTTAATGTCTGAAATAATGTGGGTTCTACGGTCGATTTTCTTGAGTTTATGGGACGAAAAACCGGAGTTTCCGGGAGAAAAAAAACCCGCTTGCCCGCGCCAGAGATCGACTAACTCGGGAACCAGTCGAAAAAAGGCTTAGAAAAAGTTCCTCTAGTCGCCGACTAAACTCGAAACCAAGTCTTCTTTCGTGGCCAAGCGATGTGGTATGCAAACGCCACATCCACTGAGCTACATATATTTTATTAACAACAGAGCATCTATGTACAATTTGAATAGGAATAAATATATATACATCTATTTACAATTACATACATTTTGTACATAGTATGCTCATTTTAATTGGCATTTTTTCTTTGACATTTCTTTATAGTTTCTTTTTCACATTGTGTCTATTATCTGTGTTCATACAATCTTTTTTTACATGATAATATGCTTAGTGCCTTGCGTTTCCTAGAGTCCTTATATTTCATCTGAGCATTTTTTTTTCTTCAATGTGTCATGCATTGATATCATTCTATCTTAATCACTTATATTAAGATAGGATGTTCTTCGTAAATTACTATTTCATACATCCTATTTTTTATCTATTTACAATTATATACATGCTGTACATAGTATGCTCATTCTAATTGACATATTTCTTTGACATTTCTTTATGGTTTCACATTGTGTATATTATCTGTGTTCATACAATCTTTTTTTACATTATAATCTGCTCAGTGCTTAGTATTTCCTAAAGTCCTTATACTTCTCTGAGCATTTTTTTTTTCAGTGTGTCATACAGACATCCACTGAGCTACACAGGCTACAGTTTCACATAAAACGCTAATTTTTGTCACAACTACATTTACGATTAAGAACAACCCTATCGTAAACGTTAGAGATTCAAATTAAGAAACGCTGACTTGTGGTTATAATTGACTCACTGTAGTAGTCCTATCTACTGGAAGTTAATATTTATTATTATTATTATTATTAGAATTAGAATTAAATATACTACAAGTGTTTTATATGCAAGAACAAACCAAACTGGAATTTGAATTCGCCACACTACACTTAGGTGAGAATCTCAGTCTTTATGGATAGATAGTTTTTATCATTGTTGTCGTTGTTGTTGTTAAAATAGCAATCTTATAAATAGAGATCATCTGGAATCAATTGCTACATTATTCCAGAACTTCTATTACAAGTGTGTCTAATATACATAAATTCATGGTTCAATTACTACATGAGTGAGATAAGAGAAAAAGTAAAATTCTTAGATCAGGCATTCTATTGCATACACGAGATAATATCTATCCCCATACATAAGAGAATAAGTGATAGCCTTTTTTTTTTTCTTCCTCAAAATAACCAAACTTTGGTTTTGCTGCTAATTCATGAGGATGATGAGGACACTTTTACCCTGCTCAGTCAGGACATGATTCTTTCTTTCCACAGTCAGTGGAAAAGATCAACTTGAGCTGTTCTCCCAATGGTAACTTTGACTTCCCTGTAAATATATATGGACCCCTCCTCAAGAAATTCATGCACTTATACATCATTTCCACATGATGTACAAATAATATTCATTGTAATCGAACAACAAAATATCCCAAATAATTATACTTGAATCGTATGTAGTGAAAAATATTTAATCCTAAAGTAACTTTATATAGTTTTTCAATCCTCAAATCCTAAAAACCGGTCAGAACACACAATTAACAGACATATTACATGTCTTAATAGCATTTACTGTATGGACAGTAATTCCAAACACCAAGAAACAGCTAACCTGATTTTAAAACTGGTCGGTTTACTACTATAAATATCAAAAACCTTAGCTTAGAGGATTAATGTTTTGAGTTTAGATTCAAAAATTTTGAAATTAAAAATATTAACTTACAGAAACATAACAACTCTTCAAAAAAAATCCTCTTCGATATACAAAATACTGTACATCAGATATAAATTGGAACATGAGAAGATATGAAACGTACAAACATAATAAAATAAAATAAAAATAGTAGAAATTAATTTATTGCCTTTTTCAGTGCTTAGTCGGTTATAAGAGCCTCGTTAGGTCATTCGGTATAGACGAAGTCCTTTGGTCGGAAAGACCTGGGTTTGATTCCCGTCCATGATGTGAAGAACCTTTATCTGGTCTCTTTCCAAAGGTGAGTTAGCCGGTCTCATACGGAGGTAGAGGATTTTTCTCACCATGAAACTCGGGTTTTTCGTTTCTCAGAACAGGCAAACCGGCCCGGTGAACATACACGAATCTATAATAAAAAATATATAGGCTTGGTTCTTGGGTCCCCTGTGCAGTGTTAGCCCCAGTGTTGTATTATGGATGAATCCATAATTGCGAACCTTCAATATGAAGATGTCACCTAAGAAGAAGAAGAGTCGGTTATAACAAACATGGATTATAATAATATTTTCCCGAATGTTGAGAACTGCAACGCTAAATCTCGAAAATTACTGCGTTAAAAAAATAAAAAATAAAATAAAAAAAGTAGCTATCATGCAACATTAAAGACAAGCGTACTTCATAAGTCAAATTACTATAAATCCAATTCTTTACCACGGTATAAGAAGATATTCAACTTTCATGCAAAGTAGCTATTTTAAGTCCAATGCTCTGAAAAAATATACCATAAACTTTAAAAAAAGTCATGTTTTCAGAGTGATAGTAGAAGTCTTACATAATGTTTGACCTATGAAACATTATGTAGGACTTGTTAATCTTCTTCTTCTTCTTCTTCTCTTCAAAGATTAGGCATTTGCCTACTTCGACTTCAATGGTCTTACCATCTTGCAGCTGGTCTTCCTCTCTCTCTCTCTCTCTCTCTCTAGTCTAGTTATTATTATTGTTGTTATTAACGAGTGTTTCCCACAATAATGACAAGAACTGTATTTAATGACAAGAACTGTAGAATGAATATTATAGAGAACTTGTCAATGAATTATGGCATGTATGATATCTTAATATAATTACGTTAATATCAAAGCCAAAAACAGCAGACCATAAGAACTGATCACGTGTGTTTGTGGAAAAGTTAGTGAAACTCTGAAGGATGGCACTAGGAAATTTTTTATTCATTTGATTTTAATATAGAATGTGTTATAACGGGAAAACGCATTCTAGATAAATCCGAATTATTATTAAAGGAGAATTACGATGAATGAACCGATCGAGTTAGAGTTCTCCTGTATATCAGTTTATTTATTTATTTGTGTGGGGTTCCCCCCGTGCCTCGACCGCCCCTTCGGACTGGTTGAGCCCTCCTAATGAGGGATTAGGTATTATATCTTATAACTGTAGCCTGTGTGTTCACGGGGACGGTTTGCATGCTTGCGGGATGAAAAACCCTATATAAACTGGAATAAAAACCCTGCTGTCCACTCCCAAGACCGGCAAACTTAGCTATGGCTGAGAAAGATCCTTAAGCTCCTCACGTCGGGAATCGAACCTACGACACTCCTCCCCAGGCATGTGGTTGCGAAGCGCATACCACTAGGCTAACCGCGCAGACTGTACACCAGTGAGAGTTATGCAATCGGCTGTACACCAGTAAGAGCAGCCGATTACATATCTTACCTCAGTGTAGTAAATAACATATGATGGGGGGAATGCACAGGAAGCTCAGAAGGTTTTAAATGCATATATAACTGAGAATGGGGGTGGGACAAATGAAAGCTTACTGCAGGAAGTCTTATTATTAGAGCTTCTAGCGAGGAAACACGAGAGAACATTTATGATCATGCATATTTCAATCAATTTGAAGCAATTTACACAGAAGTTTTTATTTATTTCATTTTTTTTGGTTAATACATATTATAAACTATATCGATTAATTATTCAAGATAATGAGATAAATAAATAATATTTAAATATGTATCTCCCCTCCAAAAAAATACAAACGCACATAAAAGGCAATATCAGTAGAAGGTCTAGGCGCATTTGTTTTCTCTTTCAAGGCATATTAGCTTATGTTTGCAATACACTACGTCGCAAGCAGATATCTGGCATGCCTGTTATGGCAAAGATAAAAAAAAATACATTACGCTAAGTAAAGAATAAATAAATGCAGACAAATTCTAAACACTTTATTTTCTTTCAACATTAACACAGTTCCACTGAGACTGAATGGGCCGAAAGAAATGACTTTATTACATAAATAAGTACAGCAGTAAAATTTTCAGCAGTTTAAGATACAAATCAACATGTATAGTTCAATGTCTTTTTCACCTTAGCTAAGAATTGATTTGAATTTTTCATTTAAAAGTGCTATAGCATATTAAACAATCCCACGTAAGTAATTAGACATCTTGGAAGATGAAGACAATTAACACCATCAGGCAGTTTCCCATTTCGATGCAAAATTTTCCTGATATTTTGCCTGCAGATTTCTCGTAACGTTGGCACATAATTATCAGATTCACAGTCAGTCTGTGAATTAAGATCTTCAATGCACTGATGCACATCACTCCATAAACTATTATTGTGATAAGGAAGAGCTATTTTCATTAGCTGTAAGCATTCTACTCTTTTTGCAAAACTATCGCTGCACAAATGACTAATTGATACAAGGCGCATATGCTTCAGAAGATTTGCAAGTGGATGTATATCGGCTATGTAGCAATTGCATCTGTCTTCAAGTGGGATAGTTGCACCATACATTAACAAAAGTTTTAATATGTTAGGAAGAGACCAAAAAAGTGCTGCATATACAGGACGTAGAGGACACTGACAAATTCTTAAAGACTGCATAGGAATATCTACCAGTGATTCATTCTGTCTGTTAGGATTTGCCTGACATTGTTTCATGTATGCCCTTAAAATTAATTCTAAAACCTGGACTACTAATTTACTGTTTCGCTCTATAGCGAAGAAGAATGAATTTGCGCCAAATAGGAGAAAAGAAGCCTTTTGAGGCATAATGGCGGATGTAAGTGCGTTATGAAAGGTTAAAGTGGGCGACAAGAAAATACCGCGAACAAAATTTTTATTGTCATTTGAAATTCTAAGATCATCGCGATTCTCTAAACTTTTAAACACCTTTAGCAGTTGGGCAAGGCTATCACTGGATGATAATGTATATAAAGAGTCTTCCTTTAAAATATTCACAAAAAGCGACAAAGTAATTTTCTCGGAACAATCGCCAGACGCATTACTTTCAACTTCGGTATTATTCTTCTTTACGCCGTTTTTTATTTTTCTCGACGAATGTTTTTTAACTTTCCTTCGCAACGAACTAAAATGCAATCCCATCGTAACAATAAAATAGCATAAAATTGTGCCAAAAACTTACTTATACAGGCCAAATTATAATGACTGCAATATAGGCTCACGTTAAAAGCATTACGATATATGTTTCTTTAATTCCCTTACTCATCCAATTATATAAAGATAGCACTACGTTTAATCTTGTTAAAGACTGGATGCTTGTTTAGCTACACTACTCTATCATTTTCGTATTTGATTTCTTTAGCGTTACACTATCGAAACAAAACAACGAATGTTTCTCTCTGGAAAATGTTTAAAAAAAACTATTTCATGCATGCTCGTGCAATTCCATTGTAGTGGTTTATAGAACAAGCACGCGAACATATTTGCTTATTTAACGGCAGTGACTAATGAAATAATTTAAGTTTAGTTGGAAGGAAAGAAAATGAAATGATAGCATACGGTGTGAAAGAATGATCATTAACTCGGTTAACATACATATTTTTTAAAAAGAATTGAATGACTAGAACCTTTTTACTTAAATCTCGGTTCAAGTCATGCAATTCTTTTTAAAAATGTATGTATATATATATATATATATATATATATATATATATATATATTTATTTATTTATTTATTTATTTATTTATTTATTGCTGTATATATATATAGCAATCCCTCGATTAGTGCGCCTAATGAGTTCTTCAAAACACACGCACTAATCGAATATAATAACCTATGAAAAAAAAAAGTATAATTCGTTCGTCAAATTTCTTTTTTTAACCTTGATTTTTTTTTTTTATAAAAGAATTAGGGTATGTCTCAGGGCCTAGTTAAAGGAAAACTATGAAGCTGAAAGACAATAAAACATATTCAAAATAAAAATCTATTATATTCTGGAGGACATTCTGTTTCTTTTTTTTCATACAACTGCCTCTTCAAATATTCCTGCTTCTCTCTTCGCAAGAGCTAGTGTCTAAGCATTGCTACTTAAAAGTTTCGGTTGCACGAAAAATATTTTAAATTTGTTTGTGTGAAATCTCTTTGGTTTTGTCAGTGATTAAATTTTCTTCATATTCTTCAGGATCTTCCCGCTGTGCATCTAAATTTAGCAGATCGGAATCATTCAGTTTCTCAGACTGAGATTTAATTAACTTAGATTCATTTGAAAAGCCTCTAAAATCATTTGCACAATGTGGAAGAATGTGCTTCCAAATGGATCGCATATTGCTAGCAGTAATTTCATTCGACTTTGCGACTTTACAGGCTGAGATTTCTCTGATTTAGCCAGAAAAGTCTTGGAAAGTATTGGCTTCCAAAAAAAGGCCAGTTTCATCGACATTAAATATTTGTTGGTCATAATAGTCTCCTTCTTATACAATTTTCTTCAAATCTCTGGATAATTTGCGGCCACCTCCTTATCGGCACTTGCAGCTTCGACTGTGATTAGAACATTATGTAGGCTATTTCTCAAACCACCCAGTATTAACGTGGAATTCTTCTTTTCCATCACTGATAGCCCTTTCTTTCAAGGTTGCAAAGAGACTTAATGCTTTTGATTTAATAAAGTCAGTTCTTAGTAGGATCCGTTTTTGTTTGCAATCTTCGATCATGATACAAAGAAGTCTCTCTAATTCAATCATTATAATACTTTGTATTCAGCAGCTTTGATTAAAATTGCTCTTATAGTTGATTCACCCATTTTTGTGTTCTTGTCTTATCTTTGCTCTGGACTCGCCTTGTTCACTTTCTTTATTATTTCAAGTTTTTCTTCTAATGAGATTACTTTTCGAATCATTTTCACACTTTCACTTTTTTGCTCACTAATTCTTTTACTCATGATGAAAGGTTGGGAAAATACTTTGAAATAAAAAAAAAATTAAAAAATGTAAGGAAAATAATTGCAAAGGAGGTACGAAATATGATCAGGAAAATGCTATGTAATTAGCAGACGACATAAATTTTTGCGGTAAAAATTTGGAACATAGTATACATAGCGTACAGAAGTAGTGTAGTATGCCATTAAAAATAACTTTGCAAAATGTTTTAAATCAGTAACCGAATTATTTCATTCTGGTGAGTGATTTTTTAAAATAGTTAGCCATAAAAAATGTATAGATAGAAATTTTTTAAAATCTGTAACATTTATTTTTAAGATGTATATATACTAATCGAATCGACAAGTCATACAGTGCTTCTACAGTTCAAACGCCTCAGTTAGAAATTTCAGAAACGAATGTTCCAACTTTGTCTTGAACGACACCCAAATTCGGAAATTTCATTCGAAAGGCTGATGCAGCAACGCAGCTTCATTATCAAGTGCAAGATATTTAGTGAACTTGAGCTGGAAGCACTGAAACCTCAAGCTGTAAAAGGAGACTGTACTGATCGTGAAGTGACCAAGAATATGAATGGAGCGGAACCAGATTCCAACGTGCAGAATGGGGAAAATCTTGAAAATATACAAATAGTTGAAAGGATGTTATCAGATAAGGAACAAGAACTCGCAAGAAAAATTATCGAGCAAATGAACAGCAACCAGGAACGAGATAGGCTTCCAGTACTGAGACAAGTACCTCAACAAAATCTGAAAGAACTCCTACAAGAGGCCAATAAAGCTGCAAGGGCTAGTCCTACTGGAACTATTGGGTAAACGAATCAACTTATGTACTCAATAGCCTACGTCGTAACATCTGAATTAGGATATAAGATTAGTGAACCCAAAAGCAGTAAGGCTTAGGAACCAAAATGAAAGCATCGACTGGAGAATAAAATTCTTAAACTCAGAGCAGATGTGAGCAATTTGAAAAACCTTAATGAAAAGAAACTGAAAAACACGAAAATCCGAAATAACCTCATAAAGAGATATAATACTGGAACACCGTCAAGAACTTAATTCCCTAAAACTACAATACGAACGTTTAAATCAGCAACAATATAAAGATCTTGTTATAAAAGGTCTTCCTGAAATGGAAACTACAGAAAACCTCAGAGACGTAGTTTTAAAGTTAGGCCATGCAATCGACACCCCTCTACAGCATAACGACATTCAGACCGTAAATGGGATTCCCAAGAAGAGCAAAAAAACAAGGTTTGCCACGACCCGAACTAGTCGTAATTCGTCTTGTAGAAAGTACACAACAGACAATTTCAAAAAAGCCAGCAGGCAGAAAAAAAAAAAAAGTTACCAAGGACTTGAACGTATTGCAAGACAATACACCTATCTGAATATTTAACACCATTCAACCAGAATCTGTTGTACCAAGGAAGAAAAGCAAAAACAGAAAAAAATTAACAATTTTTTGTAATCTCAACCGAGATCAACAGAAAGAAAGAAAAAATCCATTTCTTACATTGAAGTGTTGTAGTTCTTCTTCTTCTTCTTCAACCTTTTAGTTCTGTCCACTGCTGGACGAAGGTCTCCCCATGATTTTCCAGATCACTCGGTTTTCTGCCTCTCCCATCCATCTCACTCCTGCAATTTGTTCCAGTTCGTCCCTCCATTTTCTTCTCGGCCTTCCTCTTTGTCTTGTTCCATCCATTGGTCTCCACTCTGTTGTTTTTCTAGTCCATCTCCCGTCACAGCATCTAGCAATATGGCCAGCCCATCTCCACTTAGCCTGTGTAATGTATTTTACAATATCCATAACACCTGTTTGAGATCTTATCCAGGTATTTATCTTCTTATCTCTTAATGTTATTTTAGCATACTGCTTTCCATGCGATGTCGTGTTGTTCTCAGCTTTTTGTTTAGGGCTTCTGTTAAAGTCCATGTTTCTCCTCCATATGTTAAGACAGGAAGTATGCACAAAAGCATTCCTTTTTAGACTCATAGGGATGTCACTTCTGAATATGTCTCTCATTTTCCCATAAGCCATCCATCCAAGGTGAATTCTTTGTTCAATCTCTTTCCTTTGGCACTCCTCAAAGGATAACAATTGGCCCAAATATACATAAGAAGCAACTTGTTCTATTTTATGGTTTTCAACTTTGACAGTTCTATGGTTAATATATTTATTCATCATTATTTTTGTTTTTCCTCTATTTATTTTTAATCCAATTACTCTGCAGGCTTCATTTAGCTGATTTAGCCTTTCTTCCAGATCTTCAAGATTATCTGCTATTAGGACAATATCATCTGCAAATTTCAGACGATGCAGCCTTTCTCCATTTATGTTTATTCCTTTGGTTTCCCAATCAAGGCTTCTAAAGACTTCCTCTAGTGCAGCTGTAAATAATTTTTGAGATATGGTGTCGCCTTACCGAATGCCTTTTTGTATTGGGAACTTTTCACTGTTTTTATATAATTTAATTACAGAAGTTGCATTATTGTAAATATGTTTTAGTGTTTCAATATATGGTTTCTCAGTTCCCTGGGTTTCGAGTGCTTTTAGTGTTGCAGATGTTTTAACTGAATCAAATGCTTTTTCATAATCTATATAGGCCAGACATAAGGGTTTATTGTATTCAATTGATTTTTCAATGAGCTGTCTTAATGTGTGAATATGGTCCAAAGTATTGTAATTGTTTCTAAATCCAGCTTGTTCACAGGATTGCATACCCTCTAGTTTAGATTTTATTCTATTATTTATAATTTTTTTGAAAACTTTATATATGGTGGGGAGCAGACTTATAGGTCTGTAGTTTTTAATTTCTTCCTTATAGCCCTTTTTAAAAATTAATATTAGAAGTAAATTGTTCCAAATTTTTGGAAATTTTCTCTGTTTAGTCAGCTGTCTACGCGGTTAGCCTAGTGGCTTTGCGATTCGCAACCATATGCCTAGGGAAGGAGTATCCCAGGTTCGATTCCCGTCGAAGACTTGAGGATCTTCCTCAGGCATAGCCAAGTTAGCCGGTCTTGGGCGGGGGAAGTAGGATTTTTTCGACCAGTTTATCTGGCGTTTTTCATGCCGGAAGCAGGCAAACCGGCCCCGTGAACATACGCCTCTACAGCCAAAAATATATCCCCCCCCCCCAGCGGCAGACGAGGCGACAGGTCGGTTGGGAGTGGTACTAACAAGTAGTCGCATCTAAGTAACATGCGGACCCTGCATAGGAAGCTGAAATAACGCGTAGCGAAAGAAGAAGTCAGCTGTTTGATGACAGGACCTCCTCCCAGTTTTAAGCAGTCTACTATATTTCCATCTTCTCTTGGAGACTTTCCATTTTCTTCATTTCTCGTGTGCCATTTCCACTTCGCCTTGTAAGATCTCAGGGGTTTCATGTTCTTCCTCACTCGAGTTATCCATAAATGATTCTTGGATGTCACTGTCTTTGTCTTCATAGATTTCAGTATAAAATTCCTGAATTCTTTTGATTATTGCATCTCTATTTTTTATAAGTTCACCATTTTTTCCTCTTACAGCAGCTATTTGATTTGTTCCAACTGATAATGTTCGTCTTAGGATCTTCATATTACTATTGTTTTCTATTGTTTCTTTAATTTTTCTAGTATTATATGATCTAAGTTCATGTTTCATCCTTTTACGTATAGTTTTACAAATTTCCGCATATTCTATTTTATTGGTGTTGTAGTTACAGCGCTTAAATACATTAAAAGCAAAAATAGTAAAATATATATAACTTACTGTTATACTATAAATACTGTTAAAAAATTTAATCTTATTCAACTATAAATTGCCATCTATTATTAATACATTATACAAAACAGGAAAATTTGTATGAAATTCATATTAAAAAAAAAAAAACCTAGAACTACATATTTTGTTCCAACTGATAATGTTGGAACAAAACAAACAAAATAGTTTTGCATAATATAAAACCATAATTTTAATAATAAAAATCATTGAATTAAAAAATATATTATTATTATTATATGTATGTAATTTTTATAACTTTTAAATTTCTATAATTTTATAATGTAATTATTATATGTATGTAAGACATAATAAAGTGTTTAAAAATTATAAGAAAAAAAAATATTAGTAGTATTACGTGACACCATAACGGCACAACGACTTGTCACTGAGGGCTATGATTCAGCAATAGCATACCAGGCAGAATGGCTTTCCAAAGCCCTGGTAGTCTGGCAGACTGTCTTTAACCAAAACAGCCCTCCATCAGGGTCCGACCTACCTTGAAAAATATGGACCTCCCTAAATAGTGTTCGCACCAACTATAGTAGGTGCGGAGGTTCCTTATTTACTTGAGGAATAAGACCAAACTCATCGTGTGACTGTGGTGAGGATAACCAACCTATACAACATATCACGTTTGACTCTCCTCACAGAGTCTACATGGGACTAGTAACTGACTTTATAACAGTTTCTACAGATGCTGTTGATTGGCTGTCGAACTTAGACATTCAATTTTAATTTTATGCTTATTGTCACTTCATACCATTGTTTTCTTTTATGCATTTTATTGTCTTGTACGTCCTTTTTTTTTTTTGTGTGTGTGTGTGTGTGTGTGTGTGTGTGGTGGCTTATGAATATATTCTTCTTAGCCAAACACTAAATAAATAAATTACGTGACACCTCCAAGGAGGTCAAAGACTCATCAAGGGAGGGCACCTGCTCTACAACTCTCTGTCTCCACCACTCAATTCACCAACTACAGCGAACCACATCATCTACTGCCCACCATCACCACCACCACTAGTATTTTCTCAGACAATCAAAAACATCCATGCCCACGGCAGGTTATACATCACATTATAGAAAAATATACTGGTGCTATGCTAGTACTTGATTCACACTAGATTCGAGCAGTGCGTTAATTGGATATATACCGGCAAATCGGCCATGAGAACACACACACACACACACACACACACACACACACACACACACACACACACACACACACACACACACACACACACACACACACACACACACACACACGCGCGCACACGCGCGCACACACACACACGCACGCACACACACACACACACACACACACACACACACACACACACACACACACACACACACACACACACACACACACACACACACACACACACACACACACACACACACACACACACACACACACAATTTACAGACAGTATATACTATTAGTGGATGGGAGGTAGATGCCGCTGTGTGTTGATTGTAATAGCATCATGTAACTGGAGGATTAAGTAAGGGAGATGATGAGATGTAATTCTGGTAGATATGCTTATACGTTGGTTACTCATTACTATTATTTTTCAGGAAATAACAATGTATACTAAAATACAACGTATAATTATAATAACTTTAATTAATAGTTTCCTATATTTTGGCAACATTACATTGCCATCGTTAGAGATCACAAATGTGCACGCAGGCATTAACGCTAGGCAAATGGGGTTGAAGAAAGGTAACCAAAATCTAGAATTCTAAATGGTGTACCTAGTGGGCTAGAGAGCTTGGCTGTTGGGCTGAAGATCTGAGGATGAGTGCTTCCCAAATTTGGGGTAGTCTCGTGCACCCAAATTTGTTGTGGTTTGAAACGTTTTTCAGTGCGGAGGCAGATTAGAGAAATTCTCTCATGTTTCTATTTGCTTTAGTGTAATAGAGTGGCTTTCTTCCAGCATATCTTGTGGTGGATGTCCAAAGCATGGTCAGCAAGTCATGGTCACTGTAATGGTGGAACCGGATGTCGTCCTTGTGTTCAGAAAGTCTGATATTGGCTGTCCTGCCTGTTTGGCCATGTTAGGACAGCTTCCAACTGCAAGGGACTTGGTAGATAAACGGTAGGTATAAGGAATATGGCTGATCTTTGGTGGAGCAGATAAGGGATGTCATTTTTATGTGGTTGTGAGGTTGTATTTCCTTAAACTTTTTGTCAGTTTTTCGGTTGTGCCCAGATATATGGAATGGTGATAGATATTGAAAGTAATCTCTGCTCTGAATGGGGGAAGTGAGGTGGGTGCGGTTACAGAGTGTAGCCATTGACTAAGAGTGTTGAAAATATGGTCAAGTTCAGTGGTTAGGGCACTTAATTTTGTCCCATTATATAGGGTTTTTATAATCCCATATTGTTGGGAAGGAGGGAGGGTGACTACTGGTGAATGCTCTAAACGGAGAATGCCAGGGATCCATCAGGCTGGCGTGTAATCAGAGTGTCCAGGAATGGGAGACTGGTGTTTCCTTTTCTAGGGTAAACTGGATCCTGGGGGTGTTAATTGTTTAGATGTGTTAAGGAAACATGGAGCATTTCCAGGCAACGTGGCCAAATGGAGAACACATGATCTACGTAGCATAGCCAAAGAGAGGGTTTATGTTGGGCAGAGTTTAAGGCTTTTTCTTCAAGGGTCTCCATGAATTGAAGAACCAATAGCTATCCTCTCCCTATATTTGTAGAATTTTCCTTGCCAAACGAAATAGCCTGAGTTTATGGTGAACTGAAACAGTACTGATATATAAGGAAGAAATATGGCTTGGATGAAGTCTTATCTTTGAGTGGGACATCAGGAAATAAAGAGGAGACATCAAAATTGATCATTATGTCAGTGTGTTGGAGTATAAGGTTTTCTATACCAGCTTTAAAGTGGGCTGAGTTTTTTTTTTTTTTTTTTTTTGGTGAAGTGTGTTGCCAGTATATTGTGTGAGCGCTTTGACTAAAGGTTTGCTTAATTTGTATGTGGGTGAATCAATGCCATCCACAATGAGTGGATGGCATTATTTGATAGTCCATATATCTGGATGGACGGATTTTTGGTCAATGATAGCAATGATAGCTAACGAATCAATACGCAGTTTGTGCAGAAGGAAAGACTTAGAGACCAATGGCCTCAGTTTGATAGGCGGAAATATTTGTACAATGTTGAAGAGCATTTAAATGGATTCAGAGTTATGCGGCTAGAGCAGGGGTTCATAAACGTTTTGATCAAACCTCCCCGTCCCCTTGAGTAAAACAAATACCCACGAGAGCAATAAGCTTCAACATAATATATTTTATAAATATTTTTTTAGAAAATGAATCCAATTATGATATAATGGTGTATCCAATTATGCTAAAATAATTATTTTAATAGGAAACTATTACAAAAAAAAATGAATAATCCACTCGCAAACACTGAAGAACGTAAATATCTAGTGACTAGAAATGGCACACCAGTTTGACGACAACGGCGGTAAAAGGAAACCGAGAGCACGAACACTCGAACGAAAATCTGCTTGGACACTAACTAAAACAATTTATTTATATTTTCAACGGCATACGGTTGATGTGCTTCCAGGTGCTCGTTGATAAGCTACTTTGCAGATTGCCCGAAAAGACTTGTTTTGTACACTAATTCTAGATTTCTAGAATTATGTCTGTGAGGATATATTTTCTTTAAAGACCCCTAAAATAATCTATCGATCCCCAATCGATTTATTAGCAATTAAAGACCTCCTCAAACTTGTCCAAATACCTTCAGGGAATCCCAGGTGTATAGAGAGCTTTGTTCATTGAGAGTGTGGAAGTTCATAGTCAGGAAAACTAAATAAAATCAGACGGATGGAGAAGAATGTATGTGAAGCCACCCATGAAGTGAATGTGTGAATGAACACAAAATGAGGAATATAGTCTCTCAGACAACATCGAATGGGGGTTATTTCTGGGTGTAAAGACGGCTGGATGCCTAAGGAGATGCTACAGTTTGTTATATTATAAGTTTCTAAACTTATAAGGAATAAGAAGGAGTTTTTGGCATTGGCTAGTGCAACCACGCCAAAAGTTATAGGCATGACGTTGTTACAAGGATAGAATGTGATAGATTTAGCATTTTTAGCGAGGAAATAATAGGTTGGGGTAGAGGGTTCAAGAATCAGGCAAGAAAGATGACCAGCATGGCAAGAAAGGGAAAATCAGATTATGAGAAGAAATTAGCCGAGCAGGTGAAAAGTTTTTTCGTTATGTGGCAAGTAGGAGGAAGAATGACTATGGAAGGATAAATGAGTGTAGATGGTATGTAACAGAGGTAGATAAAGGTGCTTAGTATATCACAGAATCTGAATGCAAATACAGTTGTGGGCATGGATGGGATATTGGCTCATGTTTTACGAGAAGGTACAGGGAAACTGGCAATGCCTTTTACTACTCTGTTTAATTTCTCTCAGCTACAGAAAAGTCCCAAGAGCGTGGAAGGAAGGCAAAACAATTATTTTTCATAAATGAGGATATTTCCCCAACAATGCAGAACCGTTCAAGGAGCAGATGTCGACTCAGATCACGGTTTGGTGATCGCTAATTTAAATCTGAAACTCAAATAGACGCACAGGAACAAGCCCGTGAAGATAACCGATTTTGGAAAACTCTCTGATGAAAATGTCAGGAATTCGTATAAAGTAACACAGGACAAAATATTAAAAGACAAGGAGAAACGGAGGGCATAAACAAAAAGTTGAACGACTAACTGAAATCATACTGGAAACAGTAAATGCAGCAATTCCTAAAAAAGAAAAAATAAATAAATAAGGAATTACTCAAAATACTCTAAACTTGGTACAAGTATAAATAAACTTGAGGCTGAAACGAGACAACTCTGAGGCGGCAGAAAGAGCATAAAGAAAGAAGTGTGAGGTGAGAAGAGCAGCAAGGACAGACAAGAACAATTGGTTGAAAGACCAATGTAAGGACATTGAGAAAGTTGATCAGAAATATCAATAGAAAATGGCAACCCAGACTTATGCCCATCAAGGATGAAAAGGCGCGACCTTAATGAACACTGAAGAAATTTCACAGATGAACAAAATAATGCAATGACCTGTATAAAACACAAACTGATCAAAATACTATAACACAAGTGACCAATGAGTTAAAGGAAATATCACTACCAATCACAGATTTTGAGAACAATATCTTGGAAGATGAAGCAAGGAAATAATGAAATTAACAGAAATCCTGGAAATGATGATATAAAGGGAGAAATCATAAAAAATGGATGCGATACACTTGTACAGGTAATACACAAAATCTGCAACGAATATGGAAGATGAGATGCACTCTAGAAGAAAGGAAAATGTCAATGCAGATAGTCTTACATAAAAAAAAGGAAATGCTTTGGAATGCGACAATTACATTGCGCTGATGAGCCAGCTGTGTAAGATTTTGATGATTATACTAACTGCAAGACTAAAAACCCAGATTGAAAAACATCTGACAGATGAACAAGCAGGATTCTGAAAAGATAGGAATACTGTACAACAGATATTAGCCCTTTGCAGAAAAGACACGAAGAAAGAATAAAAAAGTATTCACATGCTTCGTGGACTCAAAAAGCCGTCAACTGCATTGACCGAAACATCATTTGAGCTATACTGGAATCATATGGTACCGATGCTAGGCTAATTCGACCATTGAAAGAAATCAATACGAATGCACAAGCAGCTGTCAAGATAGGAGGAAGATGTGAAACCTGGTTCGCCATTAACAGAGGACCAAGTCATGGGGATCCAATATCACCAAGTATGTTCATTTCATACCTGGAAAGATTGATGGTCAGAATCAGAAATGAGGACACAGGAATCTCCATTGGTGGAATAAGACTCAACCACCTGTGCTTTGCAGATGACATTGCAATTTTTTTTAAAAAAATGAAACTTGAGCAAATGATACATAATCTAAATAGAGAAGAGAACAGATATGGATGGAGGATGAATATAGAAAAGACAAAAACAATGGTTTTTAGTGAAAGGGAGATTGGAATAAAGATTATTGTAGAGGAAAAGGAACTTCAGAATGTGGAACAGTTTACCTATCTTGGAAGTTGTATAACACATGATCTAAACTGTAAAAAAGAAATTAAAATTAGGACTGCAAAGGTTTTACCAGCGCTAAAATCCATGGACAAACTTTGGAAGAGTAGAAATATCACCTTAAAAACCAAACTGAGCGTTCTTGAGCCTTTCGTCTTTAGTAGTATGTTATATGGTTGCGAAACTTTGATAATGGCAAAGGAATCGGAGAGAAGAATACTGGCTTCTGAAAGAATGTGTTATCGTAAAACTCTACGCATTAGATGGACTCAGAAGATAAGAAATGAAGAAGTGTACAGAAGGATACAACTAAAAGAGACTGTTTCAAAAAGTCATAAAAAAGAAAATTAAAACTCTTTGGACATATTTGTAGAATGTCAAGTGACAGAAAGTTAAAGTCATTGGTATTTGGCCTAATGAGCGGAACAATGTCGGAGTTCCCCTCATCGTGAGTGGGCCGACGATATTAAACACTGGTGCGGGGGAATTTTTCAATAACAAAGTCATGCTGCGATGAACAGACGTCACTGGGACAATATAGCCAGCATGGCATCAGACACTTACGGGCTCTGCGCCCATGGTTCATGATGATGATGATTATGATGATAAATGAGGATATATGTCTGTGGCAGCAAATTATAGAATAATCAGTATCTCAGGAGTGGTAATAAAAGCACTGGAAAAGTTAGTCAAAAAGAGAATTCAGGAATGGGTGGATAAGAATCCTCAGCAGCTTTCTTCCGTGCACTGCTAGACGAATACCTCTCCATGTTTCTTCCATTTTAGCCAGTCTTGTGCATCTCTTAATCATAAATGCCCATAACATCTTATCTTATCGTCTCATCTTACCACTGGTCTACCAGGTTTCCAATAATCAGTTTTTGGTGTCAATCAGTTATATTGACACCAATATAACTGATTGACACCATCAATACCGCTTCCTCATCCTCAAGAAATACAGGAGACCAGACATGAGCATAGTAATCTAGATGTGGGCATATCAAGGACTTATAAAGACGAATTACAACTTCCTTACCTCTATTCATAATGAAGGTTTATTTTCTTGATCATATGAATTAGTAAAATAATATTTGGTTTACAGATCAAGTACTGATAAAATTTATTAACTCTACCAACTAGTTTCGCTACACTTTAACTGTTGGCATCTTCATGGAACTGACATATAGGTTTAAAACAATCTCAAAATTATGAGTAATTGTAAAACTGACAAGAATAATTACTAATAAAATAGCATCGAAGGTGAGTGAAACACGTATCGCGTGTACACGTTTAGCGCTAGCTGCTGCTAAGAAACTTCCTGTAGTTTGTGTTGAAGTTCATTTCTTGTATTTTTAGAGATCTAATTAGGGTTTTCCATATCTCTGGGAGTATAAAACCTTGATTTCTGTTAAGGTTAACAGTAGAAAGAGCAACTGTGGCTGCTTCTTTGAAAATTCTTGAATGGTAGTTTTCCTCTATGTAAGGGGAACAGCTTTTGTTCCACTCGATGACATGGTTAGTTGTAGAGAAATGAGACGATAGGCCAGAAATGTCCTATCTGTTGTTTTTTACGTAGCCAATATGTTCCTTTTGCCTGATTCCGAGGCTTCTTGAAGTCTGTCCGATGTAACTTGAGCCACATGAGCATGGAATATTATAAACACCAGCATATTTATAGAAAGGATGGTTATCTTTCGGAAATCTTAGTACTTTACGAATAGTTTCTAATGGTTGGAATGTTACTCTTATTTTGTGTGGTTTGAGGAGGCTGGCGAGTTTGTTGGAGATGCCACTTACATAAAGAATTGCAATAGTTTTTATATAGTGAATATCTTCTTGTTCTCTTTGTGGTGATTCAGAGAACGAGACCCTTCAAGATGAGTTAACATTAATTTCTAACAATCTGTACTTGAACGGCTATCCAAGAAGACTAGTCAATAAAATCCTTTTCCCTGAACCACCACAAAGAGAACAAGAAGATATTCAATATATAAAAAATATTCCAATTCCGTAGGTAAGTGGCATCTCCAACAAACTCGCCAGCCTCCTCAAACCACGCAAAATAAGAGTAACATTCCAACCATTAGAAACTATTCGTACATTCCAACAGTTAAAGTGTGGCGAAACTAGTTGGTAGAGTTAATAAATTTTATCAATACTTGATCTGTAAACCAAATATTATTTTACTAATTCCTTATCTCTATTTGTTAATGTGTTCTTGAATAGCCAAGTACTATCGCGGGATACCTTAGCAACTTTAGCAAATATATACTCTAAACTTTAACTCTCTGTCTACCACCACCACCCCTAAATCTCTAGCTTCATCTATTTTCTGGAGTACAGTGTCATCAATGTAATACACAGCTTTTAATCTAAGTATATTTATCTCAAAATGTATAACTTTACATATCTCGACATTAAACTGACACCCATTAACTTTTGCCCATACTGATAGCCTATTTAAATCGTCCTGCAAGTTCTCCACATCGCCTTGATTAACTATTAATCTACCTAATTTCGAATCATCAGCAAAGAACTGAATGTTTCCTTTCAGATTATTTCCTATATCATTTATGTACAAATTAAACAGCAGTGGTCCTAGCATAAAACCTTACAGATCACCACTAGTCACGTGCTTTCACCTGGATTCCATTCCACTGTATACTACATTTTGATATCTGTCCAGCAACCACACTCTTATCCACATAAGTAGTATTATATCCATTCAGTTCTTTAGCAACTTCAGACCACTTTGTAAGCTTATATCTTCTTAGTGAGGTTACTGCTTTAACTTATGTGACGAACACTAATGTGGGAACAAAGATAGATTAATTGGAAGTTCTTAGGATATTATAGAACCTCAATGTAAATGCAGCTGTGGGGTTAGATAGGATATCAGCTAATTTGTGTAACATTGTTCCATGTGGTATTCCTTACCACCACGACTGGGATACTGATTGGTACATTGCTATTGCTAATTTGCTACAGCACTCTTAGCACCCCCCATATGCAAGGGGATTATTTTGCCATCTTTCCATTCCCTTGGAACTCTACCAGAGCAGAGACTTAAAGAGCCTAGTCAAAGTCATCGCCAGTTCCCTTGCGCATTCTCGCAAAACCCTAGCTGATATCCTATCTAACCCTACAGCTGTATTTACATTGAGATTCTATAATATCCTAAGAACTTCCAATTAATCTATTGGAATATGACATGCTTTTTCCTAAGCATGTCATATTCACCTGCCTTGTAGTTCCACAAATATTCCTCATGTTTTACAATCTCCCAAGTCAAGACCGCATGGTCACTTTCACCAATCGAAGGCAATATTGTCACCTTGGTTATGGATAGCTCTTCTGATCCTATGACCAGGCCCAATATTCTCCAACCCCTTACCTTACCTATTCTCTTCGCTCCCTGCAGAGCATAGGGCCTCAACCATTGACTTCCATCTGACTCTATTCAATGCTTCTTTTTTGATCTCTTTCCAGGAACGTCTCAGCCGTCTTGCCTGTTTCTAGTTCTCTTCTCCATGTTATCTGGGTCTACCTCTTTTCCTCTTGCCTTGGGGATTCCATTCTAGTGCAATTTTTGCTTTCTTTTTCTGGGTTCCTGATTGTGTGACCTATATCCAGTTCCATTTTCGTTTAGTGATTTCATTTCTGATGCTGGTTTGACCTATTCTCTCTCATCAAAGTTCGATGTTTGTTATTTTGTTTGGCCAGTATATTCCTCAAGCATTTGCTTATGTAGACCTGTATTGTATGTTTTGTTAGTGACCATGTCTCAGCTCCGTATAGTAAAACTGGTTTAACCTCTCTCACCCATAGTCCCCTCAATCACATGCTGCCTTAAGTAATTATCTCTTAGTAGGTGTATAAATTTTTTTCCTATCTGCCATGTGATCTTTCTTCCTTCCAGTCTGTATTTCCATATTTGAAGTCCCCATAATAATCACTCATCCACTACTCGTTGTACTAATTTGGAAATGCACGTCTGCCAAATCTTCTGTGGAACTCCCTGGCCCATAGCAACAACCAATTGTATATTTTGTCTTCTTGGTCTTAATCTCACACCAGATTGCTTCAAATGAACAGCCACCATCCCGCCTGTTTCCTATTCTTTTTGGTTGCAATTCCTCTGCTATCATCAGCAGTACTCCTCCCAATCCTATCTTCTCTAATCTCCCTGAAAATACTAAACCCTTTACATTCAATCCCTGTAACTACATAATCTGCTGTTAGTCAAGTCTCACTAATGCCTATAACGTTTGGCGAGTTTTTTGCACTAACTAATCCAAAAAATTCCTCCCTTTTGTTCGTGATACTTCTGGCATTAGTATATAGAAAAGGCAACATTCCTTTATTCCCCTACCGACCTTTACTTTCTGTATTGACTACCCTATTTAATATTTTTGCTTGAGAGACTAGATTCTTCACTTGGTCATTCCCATTCACTCGTTTCATGAGTGCCTTCATTCAAACTCACTTGTTTCCACCCAAATTGCTCAAGTTTCCCTGAATTTTCACATCATCATGCTCGGTGAACAAAGCTCTCTCCAGACACCTAACACCAAAATCTATTCAGATGTAGTCCATCCGCGCTGTATAAATCCTTCTTTCCATCACACAGACACAACAGATCAACAATCTCTACATAATTCCTTTTATCAATGCCCTTCTCCTCAGTTCGTTTATATAAAATATCAATGCCCTTCTCCTCAATTCGTTTATATAAAAGTGTGGTAGGGGACTTACAATCTTCTCCTTCTCGCTCTTCAGTTTTGTCTTTCTAACAACTCCTTTAATACTCCCTCATAGAATACTTCTTGCCTCTCAAAACATTGGTACCAACCACGACAATCCTTTCCTTCGCCTTACCTTTTTGCATCCGGATGGTGTGGCTAATATCGTGAATTTTTTGAAATACGATTTTCTCACACTTTCGTTAAGTACTCCCCTGATTATTGAGTCTTCATGCATAATTTTCTCCGTAACTTGTTTTTCTTGTGTGTTCTGTCGGCAGTACCATCAACAGGGTGTAACATAGAGGCAGTCCGCCTCACGGCGCGGCTTAACAAGGGCGATCATTCAGCCATATTGCGGTAGGAGCCGTCGCTAAGCTAACAATTCCCATCAGCATAGCAAGTGCTGAAAGAAGTTTTTCCAAGCTTAAACTGATTAAACATTATTTGCGAACAGCAATAACTCAAGAAAGATTGGTTGGTCTAGGAACTATATCAATAGAGGTGGACATAGCTTATAATTTAAATTTAGAATAGCTTATAGACAGTTTTATTGTGCGATATCCCCATAGAGCAAACACTTAATTAATATTATTATGTAATCGTTTTGCATTAATGTTTCTCTTGTAATAAAAAGAAAATAGCCACTGGGGATGTTAAAGATACCAAGCAATTCTATATCCAAGCTAGGTTTAAATCCTTTTTTCCCAAGTAAACAAACAGACAAGTCAGTCAAGTTTGTGCCTGCATGTAGGGCAAGTCTGAGGCATGGTACAGGTGGAGTAAGCTCCGATCACTTTCCTTAGTATTTTTCCCCTAATGCAAAGCACATCCCCTTGCAGAGATGTATGATGCTATTTAAACCTAGCTTATAAAATTGTTTGGTATCTTTAACATAGTATATACCCAAGGTAAAAACTTTCTACAGCAACTGGAGATTTTCTTATACTTATCTTATAATCCAACAAGGGCAATATTTAATTGTTTGCCTCAGCAAGCGATCTAATCTGGCGACGACCCTGTCTGTCGGTCTTTATTATTATTTCGAATCACCTGTTTCTTTCTTTTTTCAGCACTGCTTAACTCTTGCTGCTTCTGCAATTTTTCAATTTGTGCTTTGTCCTGTGAAGGATAACATTTAAGCGTGCTATTTCTTTATTGATATCCATTTCGTTCTCCTCTATTTCCACGTCAGCACGTTCGACATTATCAACATCAGTTTTCATCTAATCGTCGGTATTTGTTGCGTTCTCGTCACCTAAGACATTCACTTTTAAAACACTTAATGCATACACTCTCCAGTTTCTATTTTCCCCCACATATTCTTTAATTTTATCGATGCATACATTTCGCAAAAACTGCATTGAATAATATCCCGCAAATTCAAATCGCCGGACAACGTGATCTTTATTATTATTATTATTATTATGTGACATCTCCAGGGAGTCCAAAGACTCATCGAGGGAGAGTGTGCCAACAGCATCGAACGATTGTTTACCTTCCACCTACTAACCGCGCTCAAACTTACTTAACTTTTGCGTGAGCCATTAGTAGCAGAGGCTCTACCAATCGACCAACCTTTGGTCTTTGCTGCCATTGTTTTTCGCATTGGTGCCATGCCGACAATATCACAATAAAAATGTTATTAATATAATAATACTCTAATATTTAAAAATCGCGAAAATATACACTAATACACTATAATATTCTAATTTTCTGATGAATAAATACAACAAAACAGATAGAAATCGCTAATTTCACACGTGCACTAAGTTACACTACCACTTGCATTATTAAACCGAATGTATGTTGGTAAACTTGCACTATTCTTAGGGTATATTTTTTATTTAGTCTTATTGTGATTTAATAAAATCTATTAATAAAAAAATCAACATGTTTGCTTTCATCTTGTTTTTCACTCATTAGTAAATGTCTGTTGTTTAGATCTTGGATTGTATTTACTTTACGCCTAGTCATTCCTTTCACTTATTCCAATTACATCCCATATAATACCTTCCAGCTCTTTATCTACTTATCTAGGATATCTAGGATAAGAATACTATACTCTAAATGAAAAATCTGCATACAGGCAGATTTGCCTCGTGGTTCAAGTGTAATAGAGTTACAATATCAGATTTTCTCTTCAAGACATTGAAAATTTTGTTCGTAAATTTGGTACTGTAACACGGATCCGTGTTGAAATTTTGTAGATGTGGACACGGTGACAAGATGCTAAGAGAAAAGCTGTTCAAATGTAACGTCTATATGTGTAAATGAGACATTATATCGAGAAATATCTTTCTAACTCTTTCTTCTAAGTTGCCTACATTGAAATGCAGGTTCATTTCAATTCACATTGAAATGAACCTCTTGCGATCTACTCAGACCTTGGGGGATTTCAACCCTTGATTACCTATTAAGGTAATTCGAGTAAGAGTGGTCACTGTAATTCTATTTTGTTTTTTCCCAGCTAGATGTACTTTTCTGTCATTTCTGGGTGGGATGTCTTTACTGACACATGCACTACATGGTTATCATTAGAGATGTCGCAGATAAGTGGATGGCAGATGAGACTTGGAAGTCCAAATATTCCATGCTTCTAGACTCAACATGATATATTTGACTTCATGTGTCCGTTTCTTTTATACCAGGAGTAAGAATCTGACATGCCAATTCGTTAATCACAGCACACTAAATGGCAAAGTATGCAGTTCCACCAATTCCAGATTTTTAAACTAATGATTTTCATATTCATACATTTTAGTATAATTTTGTTGTCTGTAATTAATCTAATCTCATTTATTATTCTGTAGTTTTTTTTTTTTCAAGATTTCTTTTTTAACGCTAGATGGTACTTCACATGTTTCCGTAGCAACCAGTTTACAATAACTCGCACTATAAACGTATTGATTAGTTTTGCATTTTCTTTCTTTTCTTTATCTGATTCGGAATACTCGACACATCGTATCACTAATGTCGCAATCTTATTCAACTGTAAGTTCAGTAAAATCTCATACAATTGGATCAGCAAGAAAAATCAGTAACAGCTCAAGTTCACGTTCCCGAAAACCTCCGGCTATTCACGCAAAAAGGGAATCGCCTTCCAGTGACAATGTACCAAGAATCGTTGACGATGAAGGTAATGATTTAACTCCGAAACCACTGATCCAGTTTAATGAGATTAATTCAAGTGGCAGTCCTTTAAGCAGTGTTAATAATCTAGCTTTTTCAGATAGTTTGGGAAAAACTGGAAGGCCTTCTAGTGCTTTTTTTTCAAGACCTGACTGGAGTAATGCTGATCTGTTACCAGATCATGCCACTGCAGAGCACATACTTTACCGCGAAATGGGTATTTCTGAAACTGTGAAAACTTTCCCTTCATTGTTGCCAAAAGGAAAAGGAAGAATAGAGCTTGATTTTAGCAAATCTTTTGTTAAGTTAAAAGAAACTGACACAATATGGTTACTTGATATCCATGATGTCTTAGTAGACATGGATATGGGTACAGGAGAGTTGGTACAAAAGCAAAACTTACATTACAAAGAACTTATAAAGAGGAGGGAAGGTGGGGAAGAGGTCACTCACCGTGGTATTCAGACTATACAACTTCCTCCAAAGTGCAAACAGACTGAAACCCGTGAAAGAATTGTTATGGAAAATTCAACCATGGCATCCAACTGGCTACTTCAACTTGATCACTCTGAAGATACTTTGCAAAAAATCTCTGATTCTAATTTAAACACAATTTCTAGATTTGAAAATATGACTGTAGCACACATAAAAAGTTTGAAGAAAGATCTAAATTTAATGGAACGAGCGATTAATCTAAATACATATGCCTCAATTATAACTGTTTTGAAGGGTATTACAAGCACTGAAGACAGAAGTGAAATGCCAGTAATAGAAGTTGAACAAACTCCTGAACAAAAGGAACAAGTTGCAGAGCAACAGGAAACTGCTCCCAAGAAAGCAGAAAACTTGGAACAAGAGCCTAAGCCAGAAACCTCAGAAGTAAAGAGACCATCTACTGATGAGACAACAGAAATTTCAGATATTTCTATTGCATCTTCAATACCACCTTCAACAGAACACTTGATATCATTCTTGGTTAAGAAGACAAGTGAAAAATATACTGTAGCATCAGTGTGTTGGAATCCAGGAAATGATGATTTGTTTGCTGTAGCATACAGAATAAAACATGCTAACTCTTCAGTTAAAGACCCTAAGGGTCTTATATATTGTTGGAGTATAAAGAACTGTGAATATCCTGAAAGAATATTTATAGGAGAATCATACATCATAGATATAGAATTTTCAATTACCAATCCTGCATTGCTAGCTGTTGCTATGGAAGACGGTATCATAGGAGTTTATGACATACGCAAAACTGAAAGTATGGCTGTTCTTGACACTGTACATTCACTCCTTCGACCAGTTGGCACAGTTAGTCAAGTCAGATGGAACCCAGGGAAAGGAGCATTAGAAGAGAAACATGAAATGTTCCTATCTGTATCACAAGATGGACAAGTTATCCAGTGGATCCCAGGAAAAGGATTAAGTGGTGTCATATTAATGCAACTGAAAAGAGCATTAGTAACAGAATCAAAAGAAGAAAGTTTTGCTATATCAAACTTTGCTTATAGCTACTGTATTGATATAAACAAAAATGATCCAAATATTTATCTTGTAGGAACAACCGATGGTCATATTTACATGTGTTCAACTGCCTACAGTGATCATTATCTGCAGTATTATTACTTTCATAAAGGGCCTATTTTTCGTGTTATTTGGTCACCATTTGTATCGGATGTCTTTCTGAGTTGTAGCAGCGACTGGACATTGGCCATATGGGAAAGTGAAAAAAGTCATCCAGGAATTAGTCTTCAAACACATATACAGAAAGCTATATTAGATGCTGCATGGTCACCTACTTCATCCACTGTTCTTGCATTAATTACAGAATCCTCACTAGAGGTGTGGGATATTGCTATTAATGAGCGTGAACCAGTTATCTACCAACAGCCTAATGAAGGTGTTCATTACACTTGTCTGTCTTTCTTACCTGTTATCTCAGGTATTGCAGTTGGAGATAGTGCTGGTACCCTAGCTGTTTATTGCTTAAAAGGCTTGCATGTACCTACTCAGTATCAGGAAGAAATTCTAAGAAATATACTTGCTGTTAACAGGAGTGAGTCTGGTCCTACAGAACAGCAAAAGTGTAGTTGCCAAGTAGAACAGAAATATATTATCGAAGTGTAATTTCCATTGCAAAATGAGAAAAGAAAATAAATTATGTGGTTTTCTGAAACAGCTTTATCTCAAAAATCCATTCTGATAGTATGCTTCAAGATGGTAATATAAATCAAAAGGTACTGAAATGAATTAGTTTAATTACAGAGAGTCAAAATATAAGTCACCTGAACTGCATCAACATCAAAATATTCCTGGCAAGTGACTTCCTTTTGCACACACCTTTCTTATTTCTTGAATATATAAATTAAATAAATTTACAGCATATACTTTTATTATACTTATTTTTTCTGCTATATCAAAACAAAAAAATATGCATTTTCCACAATTGTTGGCTCTACAATGCAGGGAAAAAATTGAACCTGCTCTGTAATTTCTTGAAGCAGTCAACTAAATATACATGGTTTCCTTTATATGTTGGCATCTAACTCAGCATTTTGCTATAAAAAAAAAAAATTCACATTTGACATTCATAGACTGAGTATGGTCACTCCCATACCTCATCGAATTTTGGGAATGAAGTCATCTGCTAGAATAAGTGGTAGGGTCATAGATTCATTTACCATGCAGAGTTAGTAGAAAAATCACAAACATCCATGCCCATGGCAGGATTCAAACCCACAGCCTCTTGGCTGGAGAGAGTGGATAAGCTAACCACTCGGCCAACCAGGCTTGCTAACATTTTGTTGGATAAATCAAAATCTTCTGAACTCTATCACTTTATCAGCATAAATAATCTTTATCATCCTAAGATGAAATTAGGGGGATGGAATGGAAATTTCCTTATATATAATTAAATAATTATTTAAGGTAATGATGAGTGTATATTTGCAGTCTTCATTTCCATAAACATATCCTCAAGAGGTGTGTTTGATATTGGTATTCCAATACACCAAACAATTTATTACTTTTTCATCAATATAGTTTTTCAAATTGTTCATTTCTTTGATATATCTGATATATCTCTTGGTTTAAAAGGCTAGAAAACGACCTCAGTGATCTGTTACCATTCTGAATATTTTATCCAATCTATTTAAATGATCATACTGCCTTTGTTAATAAATTTAGTTTAATCCTTTATCCAAGTGTAAGCAAACAAAGTTTGCACCTGAAGAATCTTCAGGACTGAGGCAACTCGTGGTAAAGATGGACTAAGCTCTCATCACTTGTCTTAGTACCTCCCATGATGCAAAGCACATCTCCTTGCAGACATGTATAATGCTATGCATTAAGGAAAGGGCCACTATCCAGACCAGTTTTGACCTTTACTGAGGTCTCATCAGTGGGAGCCATATTTACCCAAATATAACTTCTCCATTACTTCCACCTTGGTATCACCACCTCTGGGTCTGGCTCCCCACTGATGAGACCTCAATATAGGTCGAAACCGGTCTGAGTAGTGGCCCTTCCCTTAATGCATAGCATTATACTTGTCTGCAAGATGTGCTTTGCATTATGGGAGATACTAAGACAGTGATTAGAGCTTGGTCCACCTTTACTAAGAGTTGTTTCAGTCCTGAAGATACTATAGGTGCAAACTTTGTTTGCTTACACTTGATAAAAGATTAAACTAAATTTATTATAGTCTAACCAAGTGGGAAAAAAACTTCCAACATGCTGCCTTTGATATATATATATATATATTATTATTATTATTATTATTATTATTATTATTTTGGGCGACTCCAAGAGTCCTTAGACTCATCGAGGGAGGCCCTAAACATCATGTCCACACAACTATGCGATTGCATTCTCACAGTATCTATCATACCTTGTCTTGAACTCATTCACCGTCATAGCAACCACAACAGACTCTGGCAACTTATTTCACTCATTTACCACTCTAAAAGTAAAGAACCCAGCTCTAACACCCCTGCTAACCACACTCTTGCCCAGCTTCCATAGGTGTCCCCTAGTTCTCCCACCACCAGTCCTGATCTCAAAAATATCCTCTGAATTAATCCTATAGAATCCCTTTGGCAATTTGAATGTCTCAATCATATCTCCCCTTTTCCGCCTATCAACTAGTTTCTGCAACCCACAAATCTTCAACCTGTTCTCATATGGTTCATTCCATAGACCTGTTATCATCTTAGTCACTCGCCTCTGGATCCTCTCCACCTCCTCCCCATCAAGAAGGAACCGAGGTGACCAAATCTGGGCACAGTAGTCGAGATGAGGTCTTATCAAGGCTCGGTACAGAGGTACAATAACTTGCTTGTCTCTGCTTGTCAAGGTATTTTTCAACAACCAAGTGAGTTGATGAGCTGATTTAGCTACTTTTGCAGTGTGCCCCCTAAACTTCATCTCCCTATCCACCAACACTCCCAAGTCCCTGGCCTCATCAATCTCTTGGAGTACAGTTCCACCAATGTGGTATACTGCTGCTAATCTTTTCACCCCAACACACATAACCTTACATTTTGTCACATTAAATTGACATCCATTCTCCTTAGCCCAGAACTCCAATCTATCTAAGTCATCCTGCAAGACTTTGACATCTTCTGCATTCACTATTGCCCTACCCAACTTTGCATCATCAGCAAACAAATGAATTATTCCACTTAGATCCTTCCTTATATCGTTAATGAACAGATTAAACAGCAGTGGTCCAAGAACAGAACCCTGCAGCACACCACTATTCACAGGCCGTCTTTTGGACTCTACTCCTGAATAAACTACTCTTTGATATCTCTCCATCAACCAACCACCTATCCATCTAACCAACCCTATATCCATTCCCATGTGTTGTAGTTTACGGATTAGTATTCCATGTGATATCCTGTCAAACGCCTTTGCCAGGTCCAGCAGTATCACTGTAAACCCATTTCCCTTATCCAGTTCAGCCGTCACCTTGTTATAAAACTTGAGCAAGTTACTGAAGCATGATCTACCCTTCACAAAGCCATGCTGTCCCCTGTACAGTATCTCGTTTTCATCAATCCATTCCTGTATTTTTCCCTTGACTACTTTCTCTAAGACCTTGACAACGACTCCTGATATGCTGATCGGTTGGTAATTTGCAACCGTAGTCTTGGATCCTCCTTTATGCAGTGAAACTATTTTCCCCTCTTTCCACACCTTCGGGACTAAGCCAGACCTGAGACTGAAATTAAACAACATGGTCAAGTGCACTGATAATTCTTTAGCCGCTTCACGCAAGACCCGTGCCGGTATACCATCCAATCCCACAGATGTGT